>NC_092817.1:66178626-66545501 GCF_023375885.2 Dermacentor andersoni | reverse complement strand
GGTCCCGTGAGGGGCAGTGGCTAAGGGCGGCGTCACATAAAGCTTCGTACACAATCTGCATTCTGCAAAGGCTATACTTTTATATAAGGGCTATACCGAGTCCAATAGACCTGCCACGAGGAGTTTGTTCAATGTCAACGAAACCTCCTTCTCAAGAGGCGAGCCGCTCAGAGCCCGCTTCGGAAGCCGGACGGGTCTCGACGCAGCGGTTGCAAGTAGCTACAGTGGGCGGAAGGAGTGGCTCCGTGCTCTCGCAGCAGCGCCAGCGGCGCCAGCGGTATAACGCAACCTTGGTGGCGTGCCCCGGCGCAGTTGCGTGCAAACAATTTGGCTTTCCCTCGTCCGTTCGACCAGCAAAGCCGCCGTCGGCGCGGGACAGTCGATCCATGACGCTGCCTCGGCGCACCGTTTGCCGCTGCGTTGCGCCTGCGCGTCAAAATGGCGCAGCTCTCTCTCTCTTTCTCTCTCTCTGCCAACACGCCACGCACGGTGTGCACGCCTCACATGCGGAACGAGAGCCTCGAGAGACCGAAGGGCGCCCGTGCACCAGGACAGATTGATTCAAGACGGTGGGTCTTGCTTGGGCGAGCCCAATCTCGCACGGGAAGTGCGTTACGCGACGTCGCCGCCGTCATCGGCCTGTACACATGCACGCAGCCGCTGCATCTGTGCGTGCGCTGTGCACTTCCGGGGTCCCATAGACAGACACACACACAAAGGACTCGCGCGTCCGTCGCCGTCGTTTTCCCGGCGGGGAAAGTGTATTGCCCGACCCGCAGCCCCGGGAATGACCGCTGCGCTTTTGAATATACAGTATAGCGTGCACGCATGTACGGGTGCCGCCATATGCGTAGAGTACATGGCGTTGCGCGAGGGACGGTGCGACAGCGGACCTACTATAGGGCACGGCAAACGAGAAAAGTCAGCGGTGCGTACGACGCCGGAGTTGTGAGCCTGCTGGTGAGGATGCAAAGAAAGATGCAAATAAGGCGCTATATATATATATATATATATATATATATATATATATATATATATATATATATATATATTAAAATGTCCTTACAGGCCTCGTATGAGGCATTCGGTAAGGGGGGGGGGGGGCGTTACAGAAGGATTAAAGAGTATATAGTGCATATAACAAAACATAATATACATAGATTATTAATCATCATCATCAGCCTGGCTACGCCCATTGCAGGGCAAAGGCCTCTCCCATACTTATCCAACTACCCCGGTCATGTGCTAATTGTGGCCACGTTGTCCCTGCAAACTTCTTAATCTCATCCGCCCACCAAACTTTCTGCCGCCCCCTGCTACGCTTCCCTTCTCTTGGAATCCAGTCCGTAACCCTTAATGACCATCGGTTACCTTCCCTCCTCATTACATGCTCTGCCCACGCCCATTTCTTTTTCTTGATTTCAACTAAGATGTCATTAACTCGCGTCTGTTTCCTCACCCATCTGCTCTGTTCTTATCCCTTAACGTTACACCCATAAATCTTCTTTCCATAGCTCTTTGCGTCGCCACATTATTAATAGACAGGTATATATATATATATATATATATATATACATATATAACTGTTTTTCTTCTTCCAAAAACTCCGTTCCTCTCTCATTTCTAAGTAGTCAGTGACGGCCTCAGCAACACACGCCAGGCCCGCACAATTTATTGATATATATATATATATATATACAAATAAGGTGCCAATATTTGAGCGGGCATGATATACATCGGTAACGCCAGTCAGAATAATGTTGTACTTCAGAAGTCAAGTCTTTTCTTATTCTATAGTACTATTCCGACCGTTCATTCCCCGCGTTTCTATTGAGGGGAGCCCCGACCTTCACCGGAATGACAAATGACTCTTTCAAGCATCGCATGCCAAAAGTACATTTACAAGTGCTACCTGAACGTCTCGTTCGCCATCTCATTTGTATGCTGTTAAGGTCGTGCGCTTCTCATACTTTTAGTTTGTCCCCTTTGTAATGCACATGCGTTTCGCGGTAAATAATTAAACGCTTAAAGAAAAGAGAAAAAGACTCCCGCCGGACCCCGACCTAGCGACTAAACAGAAGAAATAATTACCCTAATACGGCGCAAACAGACAACTACACGGAGAAGACACACGAAAATCGACAATACGGTTTTGTTTCTTTACTGTATCATTGCTTATTCGCGCTGTGTTAACATAGGAATGAATCCGTACCAACTAACTCAATTCAACGCACTTCTAAGAAGAAATCAATGTATACAGAAACAGGAGCAACTGCTAAAAAGTAAGAGCCTCCTTTTCTATTTAACCCTGGCCGCTGCAAGTGTGACAAGCTGTTCCGACTGCGTCAACAGCAGTCCAAAACTATGAAACGTGCGGTGAGCTCGTGCCCTCAGCACCCCATTAAGTTCAACTATAGTAGTAGTACCGCATCGTCCCGCAGCAGCTCTGATTACTCACACTGTAAAATAATTTACACCCTAAAAAGTGAAAAGGGTGTAAACGTGTCTATAACTCACACGCTTAGGGTGCCCGTCATATAGATAACACCCTAAGGGTGTAAGTTATAGACACATTTACACCCTTTTTCACTTTTTAGGGTGCAAATTAGTTTATAGTGCACAGCTCACTGACCTGAAAACTTTTCAAAAAACCGCGCTATTCTGCTATGCACTGGAGAAACCCTGACCCCGCGGTACGTGTATTATGCACTGTTGTTCGGACAAATGTCGATACGCGCCTTATCACATTGCGCAAGAAGAACGCCGACAAATATATCTGCCCCGTCCTGTCAGCGAAAATCTCGTGTGCTATTTCTGACCGCACTGGCCTCATTCCGACAACGGTGACATCCAAGAATAAGCTCAATTTTTTTGCCTTCTTTTCCTAGAATTCCTTCACAATTTATTCGAGTTTTTTTTTTTTTTACTTCTTTCAGTTTATTGTCCAATTGGCCCTTGCTTGCTACTGCTATATTACAGTGCGAGGTCGGGATTCCTCTCCCGTTTTGTTTGTTTTGTATTTGAGGGTTAAAAAAGGGTCAACGGCAGTGGCCGACCGGCCGGCTGAGTGACTGAAATTGTTATGTTTGCAGGTGACACGTGCCTATTAGTAACAATTAATGACTTAAGACGGTCGTAGGGCAAGGCTGAGGCTCAGCTTAGCAAAATATTTAACTGCAGTGTGTCGGCAACAACCTCACAATTAATAATACGAAGGTCTATACTGTGTAATATTCCAGTCATATGACAGAACCAATTGGTACAAAGCAAGCAGAGCTATAGGGGATCAATGAATATTCGTAGAGCAGACTTATCCATATGTAATTACGTCGGCGTAATTTTTTCATGAGCACTTGTGCACGTTGGTCTGACCACAGAAACCTAATTATGTTTAGTACGCGTCTGGATTTTACACCTTGTTACAAGTATGTAAGTATATTGATGCATGCATGTTACGCATTCTTTATTTCCCTCTTATATATACTCACTTAACATAACTGCATTAATTCGTTGGGAGAGGACCACGCTTACCTAGCTTCGTCGACAATCACAAAAGCACGCGTTCAGAACTATCGCTTATTCTAACTGCGAGCACAGTTGCGTGTCCCTTTCTGGCAGATTGTATTGATACTACCACTTGACTTATTACGGTTATTATAACTGAACATATGTAAGTGTGTAAACGGCATAGTTATGTACGCAGCCCATTTCATGCCTTCTTTTCCTCTTCATATTCTTCTTTTTTTTCGTCGCGGATGACACAATGTTCTTGGAGAAAATCTACCGCCAGAAATACAGCGAGGTACGAAGTCCAATAATGTCGTAGAGAAATATTTGAGCACTATGAGCGTTGGCACTGTAAATTCTCACTTAACGGCGAAAATTTCTTCACTGATTCCTTCACGGACTTGCCTGACCGCGGCAGCTGCCCTTGCTGGCTTGCCGAATAGCTCATATTTAATTTTAAAGAAATCACATGCTAGATGGTGGGTTGGAACCTCATTGTCCCATCGCAGCAGCCCGATGCTCTAACCACACGACCACAATCGCTTTCCTTTTTCCTTTCCTTCCTTTCGTGCGTGTGTGTTATCATATTCGTAATAAATAACACGGCCACAATCGCACGTATATTTTTATCTTGCCAACTGTACAACTCTTTGAGATGATCGCCGCGTGTGTGACACTGCGTAGCCCGGGTGCGAGAGAGCGCATGCCCGCGCGCCGGTTTCCTTTACGTCAGAGACGCAGGAACGAGATGTGAAATTTCATGGCATTCGATTAGCTGCTTCACGAAAGCTTCGCGTTATACAGATTCCAAGATGCGTGTTGAATCTGCTTTCCTTTTTCTTTTTTTACGCGATTGCGTTAAGGGCCCCATGTCAAAGAAAGTCCGGTGTCGGCGTCGGCGGAGTTGTCCGTGAGCGAAAATATCCGTGCATATTGGGGTACGTGTACATGTCAGGCCTTGCTATGCGACGTGACGTATATGCCGGGTTATACTACCACACCATTATATCGCCAAAGTTGCTCATACCTTGTCTTAAGTTCTCGACAAAGTTATTCCTCGGAATTTTGAGCATGACATCCAGCAAACAAATTGCACGAAACAAAACACCGACAGCGCATACCTTTTATGTTAAGTATTCTCAGACCGAAATATTATAAGTGCAAAACATATTATAAGCAGTCAAAACAACCTGAAACTGGTGTCCTCTTTTATTTTTATTTTTTTTGCGCGGCTGTGCACATCTCGCGGATCGGCCCACGCAAGAGGCCGAGTTTCTACCAGATCGTGCAAAGCGTTCACCACCCCCGTTTCCCGGTAAACATTACGGTTACATACGCTACAGTTGCCGGAAGACGTGAGAAGCAGTCAGGGATCTTTGAATGCTATAGCGTTCCACTCTTAAAGGCGAAACTTAAGTGTCCTCCAAATATTTTTACTTGCTCCCACACAAGCCCTCTACATAATTACCGCAAGTAATAATCCATCCTTGATTTCTGACGCTGCTTGCAAATTGTATATTGTTACTTTCACTGCGTCGTTATTAAATGGAAATTGTGCAGTTTGTCCTGATTGATGTTAGGTCTTTAGGATTGTTAGAACTTGCTATATTTATTGTCACAGATACACAAAGGTTGCTTGAATTGTGCTCTAATCAGATCAATAAGGTATAGCCATTAGCTATTGGTCCGACAATCATTTACATTTTTTAACGCTATCTGAGAAAAATAAATGAATTAACGAATGAATTTCAGTAAACACACAGTATCCAAGCGGGGCAAAATGCCACGCTTGCAAGTCTGCAAGTATGACTTCGTCAGCGCGCGGTTAACACGAGCTGCTAAACGAGCCGTCACAAACGCCTCCCTCTTAGCCATGGTATTTTTTCCCACCGCAACTCAGCGACAAGCGCTGTAACACCGTGACGAAAAAAGAAAAAAAGAAAAAAGAAGAAAAATGCAGCGTATGCGAGCACAAACCTGGACACGTTACACGCGCCCAAAGTTTGCACCGTAGGCAGGGCACATGCAGACGCCCATTTCCTATCTCTCGAGGTAACCTAAAATGATCACAGAATCAGCCGTTTTATTGTCGGCTTGCAGGTCCCGTAATGGGGGCGTCGAAAGCTTCATTTACCCTTCGAGCCAAAGAGATACGCTTCGCTTTATCTCAGCTCTGTATACGCTAATAAAGAAAAAAAAAAGAACGTCTCGTTTCAGGCCAGACGCGGAAAACATATTCTGGGAGCACGTCACGTGAATATACCAAAACCTCATCTACGAACACGTCGGCTGCAATCACTTTTTCCTTCTTTAGTGAGTGTACAACACCTTCAATATATAGTCAAGCCACTGTGCCTTTTTTACTTTAACAGATATTCAGCCACCTTTCAGTGAAGCTTTTATGAAATCTAATTTTACGGCTCAAGGCAACCCATGTCACCCATGGAGTAACGGGCTACTCGACTGTCTTCTCTCTCAGCGAAACTAAAATACCGGTCAGGAAAATTAGCGCAACAAAATGACAACGCACGCAGGAGGGGACGACCAAGACAAACCGCTTCTCACAAATTGGCTTTCCTCGTCAGCGATGCATGGACCAACTGGCCCAACGATTAATTATTCTTGAAGACAGAATAAAACTATTAAATCCAAAAATGTCGCAGTCTCGATCGCCCAGGCTATACAGAGAGTGCGAGGCCGCGACGGCATGCGACAGCCAGTGCATTATTGCGTGCAGTACAATACGGCCAATGTCCTGCGCGGTAAATATCGCACAAAATAATGTCAGCGGCAATCGGGCTGCATGCCTGCCTCTGCTGGTTTGAGACTGGTTTGAGACTGGTTTGAGACTGCCCGGTGCACCATGGCGCGCCACGGCATCGGCACACAATGCTGCGCTCTTCGAAGTTGCGCCGCGTCGTCGATGCCCCGGAGATCAGTTATCTTTACTGGCGCCATTTACTCACGCACGCAAACAAAGAAACTAAGAAGTCCCATCCACACGGTTAGCGGGAGCATTAAATTTTGGATGAGACGGTCCTTCTTCGAGAACTTTGGCGGATTGAGCCATCTTGCAGTGAAGCTTTAACGCAGTGTATTTCATTCTATCGTCGTCATAAAGCCATGAATATCACCTTAAAAGTGTGCGACACAAGGCGACACCGCGAATGCAACTACACGAGTGGAAAGCCCCTATAACGACCACTGTGAAAGAAAAGAAGAAAAGAAAGTGTCAAAATAAGGGAAAAGAATAAAGACGTGACTTTCGAAAGAAAAAATGGTAGCGGCTTTGTGTCATCCATTCTGCGAAACGCAATTCAGCGCTTCACACTGCAAGATATAAGATATATATATATATATATATATATATATATATATATATATATATATATATATATATATATATATAAACAGCAAGCGAGCCACAGGTATTCATGACCAAACCATTTCATTTGCAGTCAACTAGTCATATTGCAGTGTAGAGCTTTTGAAACACTGCGGTACTCGGTATATGAAGCTCGTAAAATGTTCTGCCAATATGGGATGCTTCTCGGAAAGATCGCGATAATGACTAGGTGAACGGCCAGTAAACTTTCATTCGTCTGTTGTCCTCGCTTCTCCGTTGTAACGTGAATTTTCTTGGACGATGACCAGCAGTTGTCGATCGAATGCAGAAATGAAGCGATGGAGATCAGATGGACAAGGTACATCTATAGGTAAACTTTTGTATATACATGGCAGATAAAACAGACGCATTACAACTTGAACAATTGAGAAACAAATTCTTACTCTTCGACTGTATCAATGACTGTTAGAGCCCAGGCTCGTTTTAACGTACATGGCACGGAGCCTCACTGATCTATCAGCAATCCTGATTTCAGCCCAGTCTGGGGGACATCATATCGTTCCGATTATTATAGCTCAAACAGACAAAGAAAAAAGGTGGTAGGGCCGTTGCCCCGTCCCACAGATGCAGTTGCCAATGGGGGTTAAAAGTTTGTTACGCCACAACCCAAAGGGATGAGCTTACTCTTAAAAGTAAACATATTGGAAAACAAAACTGTTTTCCTTCTTCCAAAAACTCCGTTTCTCTCTCATTTCTACGTAGTCAGTGACGGCCTCAGCAAAACACGCCAGGCGCGCACAATTTATTGCTATATATTTATTGCTATTTATTGCTATATAGTTTACCAGCGCCTCAAACCTTGATGGCGTCTCTATCCCGCAAATGTCTCGGAAGCCGGGGCTTCAACACCGCGTACAGCAGCTCCACTCAAGGTTTGTCCGCGTGGGAGAATTATGACCGTCCATGGTATCCGGAAATTATTCTCTACAAGACGACGTTCTCCGCATGCGCTCCTCACATGCGCACTGCATCTCTAAGCGCACACTGTAAGTCGTCATTCGACACCACGCAGGCTTTCTTCAGCACTTGGCAACAAAGCCCGACGGTTGCCCCTCGGGCGTGGAGGGAAGTGAACCTCCTCTCTATGCACAAAGCACGTGGGTGACTCGCGATACTTAGGAAGTACACAAAACAATCAGTGCGGCCTTACACGGCCTCTATATGGTCTACGTTGGAGACATGCCTGAGGTAAGTTAATTTCCCGGATAAAATCCTATACCAGCCAACAGCTGTCAGCGTGATGGCTGTGATGCGCATGCAGACCCGAGCGGTCATAACCCTGCAGGAGAGATGTTATTGCTAATATCTACTCCTATTGTGCCCTTTATTTGCGGATAAGAAGGCACGAGCGATTCCCCTTCTCGAGTGCGCATGCAATAGTTTATAGATAAGCGAGCCCGGACCTATAGCTCCGTCTTTCTCTAAACGTTTTCTCCCTTTATCTCTTTCTGGGGCTACAGGCAAATGGTGGTCTTTTTATACGGTACTTAAATAAGCAAATATGTCAGGCTGTGAGTATGCTGAATCGCTCCACAAATGCAGAGAGAGTGTGTGTCTTATGGCAAACTTCGAGACGGTGAAGACGAAAACAGAGAACGAAAACCATGGACACAGCCGAGGGCCGCGAAGATGGAGGGAGGTTCCCATGGACAAAGACGGCGCGAAGAGCCATGCATGCAGTGTCGAACTCTTATCCCACGAAGGGGCGGTTCCCGCACAAAGGGGGCGCTTGTCTGAGCGCGACCCAGATTGGCACAAAAGGGCCGGCTGGGCACCATGCACTGCGCGACCAGCCGCACTCGGCGTGGTCGCCTTGACCTAGAGCCCTTTGACTGCCTGCCTCCGAGGGCGGTAACTGTGGTGCGAGCGGGCAGCATATCCGAGACAAAAGGTGGACGTTTAGGCCACAAATGGCTCCACTGGGCCCGGCGTGTCGCCCGCCTTGGTCTGCATCTCTGTAGTATGGGTCTTCTGTTTCTCGCGCTGATCTTGAATGGGACATACGAATGGCAGAGGGTGGGTAGCGGATTGCGTACATGGTTTGACCAAAGGGTTACCTTTTCCCATACATCGAGCGTAGTGAGATCGTCCTGTACAAATGGCTGCATAAGTGCCGGAAGGCTTATTCGCCAGTCCTACCCCTATATCCCAGAACGTTGGCTACCGTATAGACACTTGCCGGGGAACGTCGTGGCGGGCAAGTTTTGGGATGAAATCGACCCACTATGGTGGGAAGCCTGTACAATCGCTTTAACTGTGCACAACATTGTAGCTGTCGCACTTTGAGCAAACCATGAGCGCTTGTTTATTTCTTTATTGGCCTTTATACTGGGGTTCTCTCACTCACTGTGGGCCCAGATGACGTAATCTGAGTACCTCTATGGCTAAATGCGGTGGCAAGATTATAGGAGGCTGTCACCGCTATTGAGTGCGGTCCCGGCACAGGAAGCATTGCAAGCGCGTCGATCCAATGCCTCCTATACCTTAGTCGGTCATAGAACATTAGATCTGCGCAGGTCAGGGGCGGCTTACTCAATCTCCAAAGAGGCCAGCTTGTTTTCCAGCATCCCTCCGGCATAACGTCCCCGTTATCGCGCTTACATATACAACGCACCCACTTCGCGGCAGTTACTGCTTCTAGTGCGACGGCTGCCAGTCATCTTCTTTTCATAAACCGAGCTGACCATCTTCGTCCATGAATGGAGGATAATTCTTTCCTCCATACATTTGTCTTTATTTGGTCATCGCCACTTTTCTCATCAAGACTTACTTCAGTGGTAAAGTATTCGTCCTCTCGCAAGCTTTCTCTTCGCTTGTCCTCGAGGTCTGTCACTGTCATCTGGCGTCGCACAACGGGCTCCGAAAGTGGCAACAGCTCCTCGCAGTACCAGCACATTGTGGAAATACTATACGTTAAGCTCATGATTTACGGTCGCTATACAGCATCGGTAGCATAAATACACCTGATTTCTCCGTGTATCCACCAGAGGCGTAGAATTTTCCTCCGAAACAGCCTCCGAAATTGTCTTCAGTGACCCGTTGTCTCATAACGATTGTTATTTTGCGTGCTATATATCATGATATAACTGTTGCTTTGCTGATAAAGCGGCACCTGCCACAGCGCACAAAAATGTCATGTAAGGTAGACCGAGGCCAACGCTGCCAGCACATAACCTTTATAGTTTTTGTCTTTCTTTCTCTCTCTCTTTCTTTAGTGATGTCCATATGACGTGCGAAAGATTGCTAGTTCATTGAGCCAAGTTTACCTTTCCATTTTGCAGGGGTTGGTTTATTGACTAATATAAATCGGGTTTGACGTGTCGAAGCAACACTGGGAGAGACAACGTATATAATGGGAAAGGGGGAGGGCACCGGATTATTTTGACATACCGTGGCTCATTAACGTGCGTACAAAGCTCAGTACACAAGCGTTTTTGCATTCCGCCCCCATCACAATGCGGCAGTCGCAGCAGCGAGTCGAATTTAGGACCTCATGTTCAGCAGCAGAGTGCAAACGATTATCTTTCATTCTCTCTCTTTCATTGTATGGGAACTGCGCTTGCTTGCGTTGAAAAGTAAAAGAAAAAAAAAGTGTCTTGCGTTGTTTTTCTGCCTCCGAAGAACAAAGAAACATTATTTGCCTTGCCTGGGTGTCGCGGGGCGCAACACTGATTTTATCCAGTTTCTCATTACTAGGCCAGCGAATACAAAAAGTCGGTCGAGCGACCGCCGCAGAACGCAATGGAAAACGAGAGCCGGAAGACAAAAATCGAAACTGGACCACTTAGAGCCGCGTTACACTGTTACATGCCGCGCTCTATTTTTCGATTATACCACCGCGACCGGTTCGATGTGCCCAGAGTGAAAGCAGCACCTGTCCACCAGCGCCGTTATCCACGCAGCGCTCGTATTTTGACGTCACAAACCTGCGAGGAGGACATGCTGAGAGCGCGCTCCCTTTCTCAGACAGCCATTACCGCTCCCCTCCCTTGCCGCTCTCTCTGCTTCGCTGCTTCCCCCGTTGAATGCGTTTGTTTAGGCTCGTGCGTCGAGCTGGCTGGATGTACGACGAGCCGGCCGCAGTGGAGTGTGCGAAGCGTAACCGAACGGATTTGCGCGGTACTCCTGACACTGTGTCCAGGCGACCGTCGACATCTGTTTCTTTCCCATCTCCAGTCCGCGCGCCCGACGACAACGCGGTGGACGAGTCGTCGGAGGCAACCGGCCGAACAGCGAGCGCGTGTTGAGTGCACGGCGTTTGAATCGTTCACCGGAGTTTCGGAAACATCAACTCGCTTGCTGCCGTCGTCGTATCATCGCCAGCCCAGCAAGCCGCTGCGATGTCAACGCTGCTGCTTCCCGGAGCGGTAGCGGTACTCTGGGGTTCCGCTGACAACCGGTGACAGCGCGCCGATATCCGCGCTACGGTGTGTGTGTGCTGTGTGTCTTGGTCTATCAGGCGGACACACGACGACGACGGGGCCTGCAGACGCCAGGCCAGGAAAGGGATAGCAGTTCACACGTCGTTAAAGGTGGGTTGCATACTCTTCGGCGTTCAACATTTCTTCCGTGCACGGATTTGCGGCCGTGCTTGCAAGGGCCTCGCGCTAAGCTCCGCCTATGCACAGTGCGAGCGAGCGCGCGGATTGATCTCGCAGTGGACGCGACTCCGGGGCCGTCGGCGCGACGCTTACGCAGTATTTCTTCTTTTTTCTTTTGTGAATAGAAATAGAAAGGGAGCGCAGCAGAAAGAGCGAAACAAAGGAAAGCCACCGGGCGCGACGCGCGAGAACACCTGCGGGATCCGCTCTCGCCGCGCTGATGCGTAAAAGTGAGGGACACGCGCGCAGACCTTGAACGGATCTTATGGACTGTACTGAAGCGCGGACGCACCTGTGTTGTTTTCCTTAAAAAGAACGAAAAGCTCGTGTCAGCCGGTAGTCGAGAATTAATTCGAGTTTTGCGTCTGTGTAGATCGAAGTTACGAAGCAGTGAACGTCAGTATTGCCTTGTTTGATCATTTTCTTGACGCGTTCATTACACCACTGCGGCGCAACTCTCCTTTCCGACCACTCCCCAAGCGCGCGGAGAATGTTATGTTGAAGCATGCGGTTACTAAGGCGCCGAGGTACTTGAAGGGAGACGTTAGCGATAAAAGAAACCGAAACCTACACGGACAGCTGCTGCTTACCAACCGAAGTGGCTGAGGACCTTGTTAATCGCTGAATCTAGCACAGTGCATACGCAATTCTGTGTGACCGCCGCAGTACAAATCACGGATTTTTCCTTGTGAAGCTTATCAACAAACAAATTAGGGATCGAACAGTGATATCCCAATGAAAATGAGTTGCATGTTGCAGTACCTTGATGATCTGTACATTTTTGCGATCTCCAGCACCATAATGTTGCATCCAATCAACGTACTGGTTTGAGTGGTAGTACACCCTACTTTGTTCATTAAATAAACACAAAACTCAGCTGACAATATCTATCGAGTAGGGTGCAAGCCAGCAATGCCTCTCTCTCTCCTCAGAATTATCAGGAATTCGAATACACAAATTAAGGATATTCACAGAAAGAAATGTTCAGCTCGTATCTATATTCTATAGTGTCTAAATTCTATTTCAGACCCAGCTTTTAAACTTCATTGCTCTTGCGTGATTTGTCGTGCACGTATGTACATTGTACAAGTCAATTGCTAAGTGCAGGACTAACGTACGTTAGCAGTTCATATTATATATAAACACAGCAACGTAGTGGGACCGCAGGTGAACATGTGTGTGTATACCAACTTAAGCATAATAAACACTAGATGAAGTGCTGCGAAATTTTGGACTGACTGTCTGGCATTGTGCCAAATGGGTTATTCTGATGTTTGTAATTACTGTAATGTTCAAGAATTTGCCCAAATAATGTCCTTAGTGCACTTTTTTTATGTAGTATGCGCACCACTCACCCCCCTACTACAGTGGCACGGCATTTTTTTCCGTTTTACACTGAGCCCAGCCTTAATATTTCACATTTGCAGCATACAGGATTAGGGCTACTAGTAAATGCTGTGGAAGTATGTCACAAGAACACAATTGCCATGTTGCTGTTTTACTACATGCTAGCCAATTCGTGGTGCTCTACATTGATAGATGCAGTGTTCTGTATACATTGAAGTTGTTCATGGCAACATATACATGGATGCAATAACACATAACCCAAACATTCAAGATGGACTAAAATCAGTGGCTTTGACAGCTGCAAGCTGTAAGAAGGGAACAATGATGGTTTTTTTAAAGAACTAAACTAGCAAGGCACCCTCACCTAGAGAGCTTGCCGACAGGCTAGTTAAGTTAGCGTTTCTGTAAAAATAATGGAAAGGAACTAAAATCATGTTCTGATTAAGTCTGGCAGCAGCTGTACACATGCAAGTTTGTTTCTTCATTAACTGTCCTGAGTGGATAATAGTTTTTAATAAATGACCATTTTCTTTTTTCCTGCCCTATGTGCATGCTTCTAAGGTGCAAAAAGTAGACAACAGACAACATTGGCAAAAGTAAAGCTACTGAAGCATTAATATCACTTTGCAACAGTATTTTATACTATGATCCCACGCAGTAAAAATCTTAAATATGTACAGTCGATCCTCGTTAATTCAACCTCGGTTAATTATATTCTTCAATTAATTTGAATGCACTGAAAAGGCCCAACGAGAAATCGTACATTGCTATGAAAGGAAAATTAATTCAGTTTGAATGCTAAAGCAAGTCGTTTTGGTTAATTCGACCCCCACCGGCATCTTCTGATGTGCGCAGCAATCACTAAAACCTTGAGAGCAAGAAATTCAGATGATGATGATACTGTTTACCTAACTGTGAAGCCATTTTATTTTTATCTTTTACTGGCCTATGCTCCTTCCTCCCATGAAGCTATTCATTCCCGCTTGTTTCGTGTCATGTCACACTGAGGCAGCATTTTAACATGTCAGTGCTCATCACTTCAATGCTGGTTGAGTTGCACTTCAAGAAGCAAAAAGACATTGCAGACAACTTCAGGCAATAAAAAAAAATCATTTGTTCATTTTGCCGCCATTTGTTCATTCGGCCTTTTGGATAATGCGACCAAATCTTGCAGTCTGCAAGAGTCGAGTTTATGGGAGCCAATTGTATATATTTCTGGCAATCCTCAGACCTTCTTTTCTTTCTTATGGTAAAGTAAAATGTGGAAAAAAGTGTGAAATATGCAGTGGAAATTGACAAAATTTTCATTGCATCATTGCTTAATGTGATAAATCATCATTTTTTATACTTAGCACAGTTGCTGTCATTCAATGCTTCACCGTTTCTTTAAAAAATTACAATGGAATGGCTGCATTGTGCGACCTTAAAAAAAAGCAGTAGTACAAACTTTTTTTTTTTTTTTCACATGCTTGTTTTCTGCATGCCGTCTCCCCCTGTCCCACTTTTTTTTTTCTTTCTTTTTTTAAGTGCAGAAAATTTTTGTGAGGAAATGAACAAGTTAGTAGCTTTACTTGCACAGCAGGCCTTTGTGAATGTGCCACTATAACATCTTTTATAACTTTTGCATAATTAACTATTGGGGGATGACTATGGGGCTACATTTATGAACTCTAAAACCAATATAGGTATTTCAAGACCTGTATCGGTCTTTCATATCAGCATGAAGAATTTTACAAGAGTGTATCAAACCTGGTTGGTCTTGTGCATAAATAGCCAAAAAGCTGTTAATGCCTCTCTGCACTCCCATATGCAGTTTAAGCAGCAGTGCTTTTTGTGTACCTGCCGTGATGGCATAATAGCTATGGCAGTCTGCTGGTAAGCATACAGCTGCGCATTTAGTTTTTGAAAGAATGCATAGGTTTGGGTGCATTTGTACTTCTGGTGATGATGGCATATTCGAATAAGACTGGCATGCAAGAATGATTGTGCACACGTGCAGGTTCATTTGCGTGTTAAGGAGCCCCAGGTGGTTGACACTAATCCGGAGTTGTCAAGTATCTCTCACTACCACCTCCACATCCAGTAGCTCCGAACACGGGGCTGAAAATCAGTAAATCTTTTCTCTGTCTCATAGCCCGATTGCCACTTTAAGACACTAAATATCATCAATAAATCACTTTAAGTGGTCATGTCTCAGCAATTCATTCTCACAGGAATATCTTGGTATAGCTTTGTTCACTGTTCTCCTATTTTGTTTCTTTAATAAACTTACAAAGAAAGGCCTGTGCTTTGTACAGAGGCAGTCAAAGCTAGAGAACAACGAACCTGCTGTGTTAGATTCCACAATCAAAAAGATACTGTTTTTTTTTTAGGGGGCTATCTTGCTGCCTTGTGACTGTATACAAGCATATGTTATATTTTCTTCACAGAACAAATCAGAACAATGATACAATGTCTTGCACTCTCAGTATCAGCGTAGTGCTTTTTGGGTGTATAAAACTATATCTGCACCTTTATTCGAATGGAACCACCTTGCACCTGGTAGGATAACCTGAGAAATAAAAAAAACTTTATACAGCTGCTTCCCTGACACACAAAAAATTTGGTGAATGCAGGACATGGCAAGCAAGATAATCAGCTACTGTAAGGTCCAGGGGCACAATCTTTTAATGGTTTGGAAAGCGAACCAACCGTTTACTTGTACTTGCGTGATTGGTCAGAATTGCGCTTTCATCAGCAAAAGCACCATTCTGATAAATCACACGGTGACACGCGAACAGTTCGTTTTCTGAACCCGATCGCAACCCAAATAACCATCAGTGTTGATGTCCGGGCACATATGCACTGGCATCAGCTCCACTAGTGATGATGTCTTGAAACAGTGTTTTCAAGTGCAATAAAGCTGAAGCATTATTGCGTGGCATAAATAAAACAACAGGGTTGTTTTATTCAAGTTATGTGCTGATGCCCTTATGCCTGCAGATAAGTAGAATCCATTCATTAGTTGAAAGACATTCCTCAGTTGCAATGCGAAGCCAGTCATGCTTCTTTCACGATTTGCTGGCTTCTATTTGCTCACAATTTCACATTGTTTAAATACAGCATCACAAGATGTTGCTACTAGTACTGCAGCTCTCATCTGGGTTCATGTTGTGACATCAGGAAGTACAGGGCAACCAGCAGTCTACTGGCACCGGGACTGTCACAAAATGTTCACGTCATGGCCATGCACAAATATTGTCGTAACACTGCAACCAAAGAATTTGACTTGATGCAGTCCAGAAGGAGTAAACCTTGCAACATCTTCCACATGTTTTTGAAGGAGCACTGACACATATTTCCCAAGTTTTATAAATTATACCACTTTCTTCTTGCACATAAAAGGGTCACACTTTGCAACTGTGAATGCTTGAAACAGATATGAGGTATCTTAATTTTATACCGGCGTAGTCTCTAAATGCCAAACCTGGCGTCATCGGCATTATCGTGACGTAATGGTGGAGAGTAAAACTTGCTGATGTCGCATAGCCTTATGGCCAGGTATGACAATACTGTGACAACACTGCGCTCGTGTTTGGCAGCTGCAGTGATAGCAGTAACACAGCGAGCCAATGTACTGCGATGTCATGACACATCCACCTCCTGAGTACAAAAACAGAAACTGGTTCATAGAAGCAAGTACACCGTAGTAAATTATGCCCTTCAGGCTCTGTGCACACCAAAATAATGCATCAAAAAGAAACGCTGTCACAGAAATAGTTTGCAAAACGTGTTGGGTAAATCTTTGAAAATTTTGGATTGGATATGTGCTCCAAGTTTGACTAATGTGTGTAAAGTATTTCGGTAAAGTGAGTTGGGAGATAGACAACTGGATGCATGCTCTCAGTGTCTATTGTTTTTCACGATGGTTTACATCACCCATATCTTTGTAGTGGCTGGATAGGTATTTTAGACAAGAAATAGTTGATGCTCTCATATGTGATGTTCCTGCAGAAAGTTCTCGCATTGAGTCCACATTCTGTGAACTTGACAATTAAGCTCCTCTCTGTAGCAGTATGCTTTTCATAGTTCTAAAGATGCAAGCAATATTGTGAAATTAGATTTTCCACGAAAAGAATCAATTGGTGCCTGAAGGGATTACTCAGGATGCTCCAATGCTTGCCAGTATTTTCTTTGAGGTTGAGAGATTAGACTTTCATTCAATGTAAAGAAATGGTCATGTCAGTACACCTTTAAGACTGGTTTAGCCCAAAATGTAGCTTTATGGCCAGCTACATACCTTTGTACTACGGCTCTTCATACAAGAGTCATATACATACAAGGGGACATATTGAGAAAAACTAAGCAACTGTGAGTCCTGCAGTTTGGTAAGCCAGCATCAAAAGTTTATAGACTGCAGCACCTCATAAAAATATTAATATTTCCACAGCATTGGCAAGCAAGCCTCTTGTCCAGATTTTTATCCAGTACTATCAGTACATATATGCGAACAACAGTGTTATGCAGTTTTACTGGCTACAATCACATACTGATAAAAAAAAAACAGTTTTTTTTTTTTTTATGCTGCTGTCTGGAAACCTTTGACACCGACTGTGCATGTGCTCAAATTGTGTAGAACACATGATAAATGTTTCATTGACATCTGTGTGCACTCATTTTAAACATTACTGCAGTTTCCTTTCAAAGGCCTGGCCTATCATATATGTCATTCACCTGCAGTTTATTCTTAATTATCATTGTATTCTCATCATACATGTTGTCACAGTATTGCGGCTAAAAAAACATTGCGTGTCTTGTGAGCACTTTTTCACTGTTGACTGGAACACTACACACCGAGTAAAATTATGTGTTGCAACCGCTCTGGTAATTCCCAACTGTGTGGCCAATTACTGGTTAGTATTTAACTAGTTGAAATTCACTCTTCGGCAGCCATATACATCATATTAAATATTTGCATAGCTTTAAAAAGCTGTGTGCTAAAGCTCTGGCTCTGGAAAGCATAAAAAAGTGCTGACTTTTCTTTAACAAGGATAAATCAGACTATGTTCCTTTGTTCTTAAATCTTGCCAGTTGCCTTACACATGTCTGTGCATCTGCAGTTTATTCACTGTAATAATAGATGAACATTGCTGATGCAGTTAGGCTCATTAGTGACTTTTGCCTGGAAAGTAAATTGTGTGCATACCAGCGAGTATGAAGACCATAAAAGTCATTTGTCTGGTGTGTGTTAAACTGTTCTGAGATCTTTATTTATTTTTTTCTTTAGCACATTGATTAAACTTTCCAAAACCAGTACATTTATTTTCTTGTTTTGTTTTTCAGCTGGGCATGGCTTCTGTTCTTACTTCCTGACCAACATGTGGAATATTCATGATGTTGCTGACGTAACAGAAAATGGACATCTCAACAGGTGGGATAATAATGAGCAACTCTTGTTCATGCTAAGGTTACCCTCTTTCATAACCCTTTTCTTAGGTTTGTTTATATAGTGGACATATTGAGAACGTTCAAAGCCAGCTTCATGTTGATTCTTGAGCTTAAATGAATGAAGGTATAGAATGTAACATTCCAAGGGTGATGAATTAGAGGCTGCAAAGATAAATTTCTTTGGAATCAACTTAATGTGCTATTAATACCTGACAACAGAAGAAACACACCAAATTAAATGGATAATCCAATGCCTTATAAGGTGGGCAAATGTGATCTCATATCAAATGTGTATTTTTAGTCTGCTTAGTTTCTAAAGTAACGGCATGTATAGCAATGTTAATTGTCACAAATTAAAAATATCCTGCATATTCTTGGAAAAACTCGCACAAGCAGGTGAGTTAAGCATTAAGAGCAGCTTTTGCTCTTAATGTCATGGACATTTTCAAGCTTTCTGTGCCCGTTCCCAGGGTTCCACTTGTCTTCGCACACTTAATACACACTTGTTCCACTTGTCCTCGCACATTTAATGCCACTTGTGACGTCCATAGTCTGTCAGTTAATGGGATGTCTTGTCAAGTACACAAGAAAGGAAGGGTGTTATAAACACTTAATAGGCACTTTAGGGTCTAAAAAATATGCTCGTTGGCGGCTTTTCGTTAAGGAGAACATGACACTCAATATTATTGTAGAAACAGCTGAATATGTACATATTATATTCTTTTCTTTTTCTAGTTAGCAAATGTTAAAAGCCCCCATGTTAACAGTAATTATAAACTTTAGTTTCATTAAAGCACAAGAGGTTGTGTTATTTGAGCTTGTTCTAATTATTACTATGTACAAGCCAAATTGGCAGTCTATCGCCACCATAGTGAAACCAGTACTATCAGTGTCAAAGTTTATGGTACGTGCGGGATCCAGTCCCAGCTTTGGCGGCCGCATTTTAATGGGGGCGAAATGCAAAAGCACCCATGTACCATGCACTGGGTACATATTAGAGAACTCCAGGTGGTCAAAATTAATCCCCACTCTGATGCACCTCATAATCATATCGGGGTTTCGGCTCGTAAAACCCCATTATACGTTTTTTTACATTTTTTATATTGTGTAGTTTTCACAGTAAAAGTGGGACTTTATGCGCACTTTTGCTATGCGGTTTGCCAAAAAGTAGAGCAGTATGCTTGCCGCATATTCTGCTGCCCACTGCAGCTGTGAATTCGAAACTGCACACCCAGGTTTTGTAGTAATTAAGCTTTATGACAGATATCCCTTGCCCCGTAAAGCTTTGATGCTGATAGAATGCGATCAGAGTTGATATGCAGAAATCTCTGTGCCCAAATCCTGCAAAAGAAAATTTTGCATTTGTGGCGATTACTGAGGCAAGTAACTTCCTCAATGCACTGAACTTGCATTGCAATTGCACGGTGCGAGCTTCTGAAAATGTTTGTTCATTATAATGAGACTTCAGGCACAGCCCAGCCTGTTGGCAAAAGTTTTGGTGCACCCACGCTCACACAGTTTATGATACCAAGCTGTACGTCTTTGCTGTTAATTGCAGTATCTCAACCTAATAGTTAGACTGTAATGGTCGTAACATTGATTTCTCATATTGCAGTGTATTTTTGTGTGGTATTTGCAAGCTGTTCTAAATGTGACTGATAATTGGTGCAAAGCCATCGGCCTGTAGCTCTCACTGGGACAGACGACCCTGATCTCAGTTACGGATTGTCAGGGCTGCCATTGGCTGCAGAACAGAGCTCTTTCTCTCAACCTTTATGGTCATCCTGTTCTGTACGTGGAGTCTGTTCAAGTTTTAGGCCTCGATATTGCAGCTTCTGACTTGGCTACGCGATGGGTGAGAGAAGCATGCCATTGCTCAACCCAGCTGCTGCATCTTGTTAGGCACATCTCTTCAAAGGCCAGTGGCGCTAGAGCTGAGGTAGCCCAATTACATGTGCGTGGTATATTGCAGCCAGGACTCGTTTATCAATCCCAATTTCAACATATGACAGTCAAGGACTGGGATCCATGCTTCACTCCTATTCCTATTCTTCAGGGGAAAGCAGGCCTCAACACATTAGATGAATTACTTCATCAGTGGTGCTCATCCTGTCATCTCAAGCTTTAAGCTTGTCCAGCAGTTCATGCCCTACGTCATTACGAGGGGCAACACACCAGTCCTCCATCGCAGGGCCATGTCAACCTATCGCCATGGTCACGCAAACAACTATCAAACTTCAAGCCTCTTTGTCTCATCCACAGTCAAAACCCGCAACCAAATCTAAAGCCGCCATCTGTCAGTGAAGACATCAGAGAAGTCCATGCTTTTTCCGATGCCAGTGTCACCGGCCAGGTAGTTGCTACTGCCCTAACCTGTCATACCTTAATCCTGTCTCAAACACGTCACTATCACATTACACTTGTGCCGCTGTCTATATTCACTGAGCTGCAGGCTATACATGATGCATTGACCACCTTGCAATCAAAACTTCCTCAAGAAACATCAGAACTAGTTATATACACAGATTCGGACCAAGCGGTGATATACTTTTGCAAAGTATTGAACAAATTGCCTTTTGCTGAAAAAAGTGCATCATGTGTCGACGTTCCCATGCACGGTGCGAATTATTTGGATACCGCATTCATCTTCACCCGGGCATATATCAAGCAGACACAGCCAGTCACAAACCTCCAGTGATATATCCACTACCAC
This sequence comes from Dermacentor andersoni, assembly GCF_023375885.2. NCBI lineage: Eukaryota > Metazoa > Arthropoda > Arachnida > Ixodida > Ixodidae > Dermacentor > Dermacentor andersoni. Next base: position 66,524,500 of record NC_092817.1, on the reverse strand, counting down.
TCTTCATACAACACACCGTGCTCACATGGCTGTCAAAAAAAAAAAAAAGAAGTCCTTCGACGATCCACACGAGCATTGATAACTCTGTGTGGGTGCTGCGTTGATGCCAGCTGCAACCTGTCCATAGGCTCCGGATCATAGGCCTGCCTTTGGTACAACCTGGCCCTTCTGCCCTCGCCTACCTGCCCTCACAGATATGCCGCACCTCTTGTGGAATTGTCTTGGACTACACTCACCAAGGTGCCACTACCTGCCAAAAGTGGGGCTACACCCAAGCCAACCACCTGACTTATCTCTGGATCTATGGTCTGCACTATAAATACTTGTTAGATTTAATAGGACACAACCAACTATACATATATACAATGTGCACACGCCAAATATTTTATGCTGCAGGGCAAACTTTCGAATAAAAAAAAAAACCTGTTCTTAAGGCTTCTCTCGCCTGTGCTACAGTTCTCTATATGTGTTTTTAGCTTCTGACGCTATTATTATTGACAAAGTCCTCCATGATAGTTCTTCAACACTGGCTCCTCCAATCATGCTGTTTCTATATTAGAGTATTTCCCCAGCTATGTACAAAATAAATTTGTTAACCTGAAATGCTTCTCATTTCCCTGTGCCTGTGCAAGTGCTGGATAAGAAGGCACATTGCTTTTGGTGTTTTACAATAGTATAAATTATGTCTCCTGTTATGTACACTCAACCACAAAAGTTTATAGATCACAGGATCCGAGAAAACATTGAATTTCTGAGCAGTTTTGTCAGTAAAACAACAGCCAGTAAAACTGTACTGTATGTTGTTTGCATATACTAAAACAGGCTGAAAATTTGAATACCAGGCTGCATTCTGAGGCTGCAGAGATGTGCAGCTTTTTCTCGGATGCTGCAGTCCGTAAACATTTGCGATTCACTGTACATAGGTGCACTAAATTGGTTAACTTGAAGTGCCCCTTGTTTCCCTGCACCTGCTGTAACGCTGATGAGAAGGCACTTTGTCTGTGGTCTTTGGAACAGTGCTTGCAGCGTTGTGGGGTGTCCTCGTGCTCCTGCAAGAACCCTGTCAAGGTGTGCTCCAGGGGGGCAATGCCCCGCCCCCTGTGGTGTTGGTGCCTGGCTCCTTGCCCCCTTGGGAAGAAGGCGCCGGCAGCCCCCAGGCACCCACTTACAAGGCTCCGCACACATCTCCCATCTTCGTGCGTGCCGAGCCCATTGCCCTTAGTGAGCCCCAGGGCACAGGCTGGAGGCCCATGCACAACCCTTCCAGCTGGCTGTCCCAGCCCCACCCAGACAACCTGCCCATCAGCATGGTGAGTGGCAGGAGGGAATGGGAAGATAGGAGCATGCACATAAAAGGCACAGCTAGGGTAGCATACCGAGCATGTGCACCCCCTGAAAGTTCTGTGTACCAGGATACCTGGCATAAGACGATGTATGACAGCAACCGCCTACCCCTCCCTTGATGAAGTGCGAGCCCTCCCTGAAAAAAATTTCTGGCTACGCCACTGATGCAGATATCTTACTGAAGGGCAGTATTGGTGGTAAGGGACATTTGCGACTTTTGCACAAAGCTGGAGAAATATCCTTGGGTTACATTCACTTTCACAAGATTTCATGCAATTAGCATAAGCACCTACAGGCAAAAGCATTTCTGCCACAGTGCCACCAGGAATGCTGTCCCTCATATGCCAGAAAGACTGGTGCTAGTGATGCAAAAACTAATGAAAGTGATTGCATCCCCATAACTGCCAACTCTCCAAAATTTTCCACAAAGCTTAAGAATTTGGGTTTGTTCTACAATTTTTACGAATGTTACGTCAAACTTTATGAAATTTGGGTTGAACTTTAGTTCATCAGCTTGCAAGCTCAAAGTGTCATTGAATGTATTGAGCAAACCAAGATGTGCTTACAGTGGGCACAAGTACAAGACATTTTAGGTGTGGACAGATTGCTGAAGTTACATAAGATCACAATGATAAGGCTGGAGATGCTGTCTATTCCTCATGGTAATGCTGTATGCAAACAGATATTTAGTACTCCAAACAAGACACTAAGTTTCGCTCCTTGATATGGTCGAAGGACCCTACTCGTGGAGGTCTTTTTAAGATAAAAAGGCACCAGAGGAACTTTACTTAAGCAAGTTTAATTCTTGTAGCAGGTGAAATCAGCAACCACAAGGTCGCTGGAAATCACTGGGATCTAAAAGCAATGTGTTGCTTGTTGGTTTCTGCTGTCCCAAGTCTGCTTCTGCTTGTCTGATGTGCCTAAAGGTGAATTGTTAATAAAGTGTGTATGCATGCTTCCAAACGTGTGGTCTCAATCTCAAGCTCAGGGCAAACATATTAAAATGTGTGCTATCCTCCCTTCACCTGGTGTAGTGTCCAAGGTATGTATACAAATTTCGAGGTGGATAAACTGGCAGGTATGCATTCCTGAAAGTGAATGACCAAGGATACCACCCCACCCCTCTGGACTATGTGGGTGGCTCTATTAATTCTGTAGAGCTGTCGTTGATCAAAGACAAATGAAACTCAGACTGAGTTGGGGCAAACCAAAAAGCATATTTCATTACTGCACTTTCAATCCTGCTCCAAACTAAGCATACAGGCTTAGTTTGGAAGCTAACACCATCTTTGAGCACCCCATATGTAGTGGTGCTAAATTGCACTGTCAAGTTATTCTCTCAAGTGCTGTGTACTATTTTGCTGCTTGCATTTCATATGTTCATGGTAGTATACTTGTTTGCCATGTGTTTCAGTAGAGACAGTTGGACTGTTTTTGTTGTTGCTGTTTATTAAGTAACATATTGCCAATGGACATAGCTAATTTTGTAGTTTCATGGCTTAAGAACTCTGAAACATATTTCAGGTGCCAGTACAAAGGCAATCTTTTCATTTGCACTGTGCTTGTAGAACAGGAATTTCAGAAATTTCCCTGGCATTAGCGATTGCTGTCAAACGCAACAACATAGCATGGCAAGTTGGGCTTGGTAAAGTTGCATGATGACAGATGAAACTGCACTGTTGATCTGTCATTAAACAACAAAATAGGATCCACTGCACAATCACATAAAGGTGCCGGTAGCAACCACATTGACGTTTATCTTCCCATGCTTTTCTCCGATACACATCGCACATTGCAACCAATTTTTAAGCACAGGTGTAAGCTGAAGAGTCTTCAGATACATGACTTTGTTATATGCAACTTGTTGTCATTTATTTTATTGGTACTTGTAATCCTGTGAGTTTTTTTTAAGCATGCACAATTTTAGCATCCTTCCCAGTTTAGATTACAATTGTTATGTAGCAAAATCTGACTATTCGGCGAGAATGCATCGATTGTTGCCAGGCACTGCAGCCAATTGGGACATGAACTTAGTAACAGCTGACCAGTTACCAACCTATACATATACATTTTGTGTAAGCTAGTCTTAATGTGTGATGCTAGCAAAGCCTTTGTGACTAATTAACTTTACACATTAGTTTTAGCTATTCTGTATACATATCTTTTAAAGAATACTGGTTTATCAGAAAATGGTTACATAGTGATTACATCGGCAGTGGTGCCATCTTGTGGCTCAGAGAGGACAAAGCTATTACTGCAGTAATCAACCATAGTCTATTTAGCTGCTGGTGTAAAGCATTGGCAGCAACGTAATCATCAGCATGCAGTTCGTTTTCATTTTTCTTCAACAAGGACACCCATGTAAGACGAGCGTTTCTGACGTATTGCAGTTGGACGGACGGACGGAAAAAACTTTATCGAGAAAAGCACCTGCGAGGTTGCCAGCCCGGGCTCAGGCCATCTCGGCATTATGTTTAGTGAGGCATAGCCTTTCTACCGCTGCCCGGGCCTGCTGGATTGCCCACAGCTGGTCATGTAGATCCGAGCTAGTCAGAGTGCTTAGCCATCGCTCCTCAAGCATTGCAAGATGTTGCTTCCAGCATTGTTATTGCCACTCACTTCTACGGTAACTTCATATTTCAAGTATAACTTGAAGCAGCGCGATGTACAGTAAACAGCGCAGACCAATTTGCTTCCTATTCCATGAAGGGAAATACACGTGCGGACAAGCTAAAACTTAACTCTATTGCCAAAGTGCCCAGAAGTGTGGTTCTTTTCAGACTTGTGGCAACTGACAAATCAGTGCTCCAATGCAGGCTCCCTCACCGTATGTCTTTCCTGGAAGCAAGCCTCCTCCTCCCATCACTGCCCCTCCATCATTTCCACAAGTGCCACAAGGCCCCGTCACGCATCCAGACTGGGGGAGCTCCGTACCACCCACACCAAGGTACCCCGTCTTACCCCAGACACACACATCACCTCAGCTCTCCAACGACATTCCACCTGTGAGGACAAGTTCACCAACAATGCCCAGTGAGAATACTGTGCCACACCCCGTCTTCAAGACGGAGCCAATAACTGAAAGGCTCCCAGACACCACCCAGGCTACGGCTGTCACAGACGCAACGGTGCCTCTCTCTGTGAACACAGTGTCTGATGAACACGGAAATGTGCATCAGCAGAGCAATGCGACACCCGGTTCTACGTCAAGTGACTCAAGCCCATTGCGGGTTCCTGGTGGCTTGTTAGACCAGAAAACTACACGCCATGTGAGTGTCTCTGTGGATGCCACAGCAGGCAGTAGTGCTACTGTCACGCCGAACGAGACATCGACACCAGCCCCAGTTGACAGGGACTCGCCAAACATTGAGTCTCCAGACTATCCATTAGCAGGAGGTGCAGTGGCTGGAATAGTCATCGGCTCCATTGCATCAGTGGCACTCCTTGCAGGCAAGTACTGCTGTGGTATTAAGAGTAGCTCGGATCATTGGTCACAATGACAATAACTAGTCATGACAAAGGTAATAAATCTTGAGGCATTAATAAATAATACACAATATCTTGCTAATTTTTTCATCAAGAACAGTAGAAAGTGCTATAAGCATTCCTTGTATCATATCTTTTTAGAAAGAAATGGCAGAATAAATGCAAGTTCTAAAAAATCTGCACTATTGCTGTATTTTTTGAAATTTTTCATGGCAGTGAAGGCGTTAAGGAATTGTGACTCACTCGCTCTCTCTTGACATTTATTACAATAAACGACTGTCCCGCTTCACTTCATGCCTACTTCAGCCACTTTGTCTTTGCTTTAAATCTTTCCCCTTCACCTTTCTTGTGGATGCTAAAGTCATGAAGTATAGCTCTCACTCTCACCTTGCTACAGTGCAGTCGTAAACCACCAACAAAGTTAAACAAGTTAAGCCATACTAGCAGGCTGTTCACTGACCACGATGTGTAGCAGCGTAATGTTGTCCAGATCTCCACCAAGCACGCCACCTTTTCACTGTAATTGTTGTTTATGGTTTTTGTGATTCAGTATAAAATGCAGTCAGCTTTGTGCAATGAGCTCGGTTGGTAGTGATTGATTGTCCTGGTCATTTTACACGGCATATTCCATAAAGTGTTGTAACATTTCTGCAAATTAGTTTTGAAGATTAGCATAAAATGTCCCTTTCTATGTGCTCTAATGGGTCATCTCAACTGGCCACCATGTGCCTAATTATGCCACAGCCTAGCAATGTTGGTGTCAATGTCTTGCGACACTGCCTTTAAACAAGGTGTGGAAAGCTTTGATGGACATGACCAACTCTGTTTAACTTATATGCTGGCATACAAATTTCAGCAGCCACATAAAGCATGAGCTTTACAAAGAAATCACTTTAAATTTTGTGCCAAGGAGAGTAATGTGTCACAACAATGTTTAGAATACATTGTCTTAAGGTGTTGTTACCTTCTGTTTCAGTTTTGTTCTTATGCTTCTTGCTTATTAAAACTACTTTTGCATTTTATATGTACTGAACTATCTTAAACATGACAAGGGGTGCAGAGATATCTTAACAACCACTTCCCGGACATGGCGAGTGAACTTTTCCACTTGGGTCATTTTATGCAGCTTGTTTTGGAATCTTGTAATGTAGCTGCGTGTCTGCTGGCCCAGCACCATTCGGTCATGTACTTGTGAAGGTCAAAGCATCCAAGGCACCATTACATTCTTTGTTAATACATGGTATGCATCACATGAAAAGACAGGACGTGATCTTAAGCGTAATACGGGTGTCACACGGTACACTTTTCAATGCAATCGTGCCTAATCTGTATTGAATTTCTTGGTCATGATTGGCTCCCTTGCTCAATCTGCACAAAGAAGCCAATCACAGTTGAAATTTCGACAGATCAGGCTCGACCATGATCGAAAGTAGCCATTTGAGACTGGTATAATGAATTCAAAGCATCCCAAGGTTGCTGCTGCTTATCAGATGTGAAGTGTTTCAGAGCCACCTACAGTAAGATAGTGAGACAAGATAGTTTGTTGAAATTCATTATGCATATTATAAACATGCAACAAGATGCAAGTGGAGGAAACTCCTTGATAGCTCTGATTCTATATAAAAATCAGGCGCTTGACAAAGCTCAAAATGATCCAAACTAATTTCATGCAGCCCACAGTAGACTGAACTAGTGGATGTTGACTGTGTAACATGACGTTTTTTGAGTCTGAAGTTTCAAAATGTGCTTGCGTCAGCTCCAGGCGAGTGCAAATTTCGAAAGAACACGAACTTTGAGTGCCGACTCTAAAACAATCTAAGATATTACTTCAGATTACATGATGGTGATGACGTGGCTTTGTTTTTTGCTTAGGTCTGATAACCTACGTTGTCTTACGGAGGCCTTTCCTGAAGCTGCTGAATGGCCAGGACAAGTCGTCTACTGATAATGTCGCCTACATCGATGACTCGGTGCGCAGTAGCTACATGAACACCCATATTGAGCTGCCCAAGGTACCTCCCCTTGTGTTTACATGAAGCGGTTTCCTATCCAGCGAATTTCCATTCTAAACTGAGCTCCTTACATTTCCATTAGAAGAACTAGGCCATTGGCTAGCCAGTAACATAACAGGTGGGAGCCAAACCTACACCTTATGCATTATGCGTGCAATACTCTTATCATTGAGCTACTTTGGCGGCCGTCGTCCACTTCACTTTCTTCGGTATTTGTGCATGTGTACTACTTCTAGGCATGGCTGTGAGTGGCACTGGCTAACACTCAGTCAAGACTAGATGTAGTACATGTACATAGGTAAATACCCCAGAAAGCATATAGGAGGATGACTGCTGGAATAGCTCAATGGTAGAGCATCACATGCATAATGCGCAAGTGTGGATTCCGCTCCCACCTGCAGCAGGTTCTCTTTTCAGCCGCTTTCATTTCCCTTTTCTTTATTGCTTCCAAATTTCAATCATTAAAAAAAAAAGTTTATTTCCCCTATGCTTTCCTTGGCTTTATTTCATTGTCAGTTGGCTTTACGCGATGGTAACCAACTTAAATTGAGGGAGACATGCTGTATTAACTGCACTTTTCTGTGTAACTAAGCCAACCCTTGACACAGAATAAGTGTTGAGAGATTTACCAAGGTTTTCAGAACACAGTCTCCCTAGTGGGTGGTAATATTTGCTTGTAACGTCCTTTTAAACTTTGTCTAGTCAAACCAGCATCAGAAGGTATCAAGTTGAAAAAAGTGACAATATATTTTTGTAAGTAGTTGAGCACAGATAGGATGGGATCGCCTATCTTTTGCGACATAAAATTTCTTGCAGATACAGACTCAGCATTGTAATTTATGCCCTGGAGCATTCTTTTTTAGCAGCTTGCCCTGCGGCATAGATGTGTGCTGCTCTAGTGGCTTAAAGAACTTATCGTCCATGAGTCGATGCCTATAACTATCTGTTCATATCCATCCATATATTGCTTCTCGTCCAGTTAGTCTATGCTGGGCCATATGTCACAGGAAGCTTCAGCCCTTTTCATTAAATGCAATCTTATTTTTCAGGAAAACTCAGAAGAAATGACTTCACTGGACAACGATTCATTTCTCAACAGCCTGGAAGCAGTGACCATACAAAACTACTGGGCTGACACCAGCAAGAACACTAATGTGTGAAAAACAGAGCTAGCAGACGAAGATGCCCGCCTCCGATGCTGTGCATTCCTTAACTTGTGAATACTAGGTAGCGGACTGAAATTGCTGTGCTGCATTGTTTTATCTTTTGTTGAAGAGGTGCAGTACTCGCAGCAAGTGATGGTAACCTTGCTGTGTCCCCCCCCCCTCATTGTGCACTTCATTCATTTGACTTTTCAAGCACCCTCGCTGAACATTACTGCAATGATGTCTAAAGCTCTTCTTGCCCAGTTTAATTTTTTTATTGCAGCATCAGGTTGAAAAGCAGCAACATCATTTTCCGAGTTTCAAGTGTGGAATGTTGATCTACAAGACAATGCAGTCAGACCTCGATAGAACGGACATGCACATAATGAATTATAGTAAATAACAAAGTAAATCGAAAATGTTTCTTTACAATTTCACTGCATAACAAATACATATAGGCTTTTAACAGATATTGAGTATAATGAAGGTATTTGTATGTTCAACGGGACTTCTTTATAATGATGGTCAACTGTATGCCAAATTTGGCAAACGCACTTTTCCACTCGCCTTGAATGCTACCAATATGGTCGTGGATCTCGTACATGAGGTCAGCAAGAATGGGAGATTAGGACTTGCTGACGCATTCCCTGCACTGTATACACTTCGATCCCATGCATCACTATTTTAGTGGTGGCATTCTTATGTAAAGTTGTCTGTCCGTCAAGTTTCTCATATCTCCCTCTGTTAGAATTTAACTTTTTTGCAGCCTGTCGACTCAACATTTCATCATGCTGCCGAGCACGGAGGGTAGTGTAGACAGCAGCGCACTGCTGTTAGAGATTGGCATAAATAACTAGTTCACCTACTGTTCAGATTTTGCACTTAAGTGGCATTAAGTGGTGGGCTTTGTTCAATGCAAGGTTTATAACGACATTTCTTTCCTGGTTTGTCCAATATTAAGAGTGTGGAGTTGCCTGCAGCAAGGCTATTTCAGAGGTGGAGAAATTTACCATGCAGGCTGCAGTGGTGCCTTATTCAAAAGAAAGCTTTAGCCCGCCTTACTCAAATGCATGTGCAAAACACAGAAATGTCCTCCTTGGGATACAACTCAATTGCTTTCTAATAATTATTTTTTTATTTAGCAGAGAAAACCAAATCAGTCAATTATTGGCCCCAAACCACTGATTCAGACCACACATTTTTTCAATATTGATGGAAATGACAACTTTGTCAAGAGTGGGGCCTCTCTATTATGGCAGCAGGGAGGAGGACACTGCCACACATTGCAATTAGAGACCATGCAAGTTTGCTTGAGCACAGTGTCACAAAATGTCCCCATCAGTGCTGCTTTTCTATGCTTCATACTGCAGACATACTTGCAATCGATCCTGGTAGCAGTCAGACACTTAGTGCTGCACATGTTGCACCCAAAGTATTGCAACACTAGTTGCTGCCAAGGCTTTAGGTACGAGGGCATGCACACTAGTCTACCATACACTTTGGATCTACAACTTTTGTGTTTTGCTGAAACTTTGGGATGCAATTTACTTGAATGTTAGTGTTGTTTTTTTTCCTCCAAGGGTTACATACACTGTGAATATGCAACTGAAACTTGTCTTTCAGCCACAAAGCCTATTTGCTACCGCTGATCTTCGGCACCCGTTGATTCACAGTATAAGAGGGTCATGGAGATCTGACACAGGGATTGAAGTGGTTCTGGAGTGAAACTATGCACGAGCACTTGTTTCATTGTGGATGTGCCTGTACAGTCTGTTTTAAGGAGCTCTGCGAAAGCACGTGCTTGTGGCTTAAGACTTTCCCTGATGCTGAGAGCCTTATTTGTACTTAGTTTTATAATCTCTGTGATCACCAGGAACATCAAAACTATAAGGGTCTTCTAGCATAGACAAGTCTTAGCTGAACTGCTTCTTTAGGTCATCTGAGAACTTTATTAGACATTTCTCCCATGTGATGTACATTGCAAGACTTCAGACTTTGTACTTACCAATTTTAATTCTTTCACAAAAGGTGACAAATATGTGACGATTTGTTACACACGGCACAGTAAATTTTAGATGCACATTTCTGATGCTAGTATAGCTTAACATGTAGTACATATGCACCATTTGACAAAACACTGGCGGAGAGGCTCAATGTGGCTGCAGAATATGCGCATATTTTGTTCACGTACACTCCATTAGTTCTAGTCGTGGCCTTAGATATTACAGAATATTATTTATTTTTTTCTTCCGGCTGTACTTCTTTTATCTTGCAGCAGGTTGTTCACTGTGGATGATGACATACTTAATAAAAGAGAACCGACTGAGTAGTGTTGGAAAATAAATCTTTATGTATACTTATTTGCACGAAGTGCTACACTTCAATAAAAAATATCATTAGAAGTTTGCTTAGAACTATAAGACACAAAATTTCCTTGCAGCATATTGATTGCATGCCTGTTTCCAGCAGCTGGGCCATCACGCGGCACAGTCGCAGGTTTGACTAAGGGTCTCCAGATACTGAGAGCGGGCTGGATGGTCATCGGCCGGGCGATTGATCGGCGTCCAGACGGGCTCTCCCACGAACAGCCGCATGGCCTTGATGTAGTTCTGCGATTACCATTGAGTAGTTAAACATTCGGCTGGAACTTTACAGTAAACTTGATGCTGGATGCAGCCTTGAGTACGGACATATTTTTGAAGCTGTACAAACTTTACTACATGCTTCTTGCACTTAACAAGTATGAACGTTAGGAAAAAACATTCAAATTTGATATACTAATGTTTCTCTATAAATGGAGACCTGGCACCATTGACATACATATGCAAATCTGCAGACCTCATGTAGTGTAAGGGTAGGTACGATAACATTGCTCATAAAAAATAAATGGGTGTTCTGCACCCCTTCCTTTTGGCTACTCTCATGTCTGGCAGCCACAGTGATCACAGGAATAGAGCAAGTCATTGCACCATGACATCGCAACACATTCACCTCGATACCGAAACTGGTTCGTAGAAACAAGTTATAGCGAGTTTAGGGTTTTCAGACGCTATCCACAATTTTTTTTTTTCTAAGGTTTAAAAGGCTTGAACCTTCATATAACATTAAAAAATTGAAAATGTCATGCCTGTACCTCTTTAAAGGGAGAAATAAAGGCAAATGTTAAAGGCATAGTGGTAACGATTAGTGTTCAAGGTGTTGCCCTTACCAAAGACCTTTTTTTTGGATGAGATTACGTAACATAGAACAGGATTGGTCAAGCCAGTATGAAAATATGGTAAAACAAGAAATCTAATTATGGGGTTTTCGATGCTAAAACCACATTTTTATTATGAGGCATGCCGTAGTAGGGGACTCCGGAATAATGTGGACCACCTGGTGTTCTTTAACGTGCATCCAAATCTAAGTAGATGGGTGTTTCGTGAAAATGTGGTACTAACTCCATAACAACGTGTGCTGTTTGCAATTGGTAAACCATAGTTAATGAAGTTGATTAGGTTGCATTGCATTTCCACAAAAATGCAGCTCGGGCAATTCCCTACAAGAGAACTTGCTGGTGCTCCCTCTTTGCACCGCCATGTCTGCGCTCGTGACTAGAGTCACTTGGAAAACAAGTTTAGAGTATCGCATTCCATTTCCTATTGCTGCTTGCGCTCCCAATGGCTTGTGCCAATCACATGGTTTGTTGCGGCATAAGGCTCCCAAACACCGGCCAGTACACGTTGCACAGTGCATGCCACAGGGACGCAAATGCCATCTTCGTCATTTATTGGCAAACTTACTCTACCATTTGCTGCAACTCCCGTTGCTTAGACCTTCATGTCTTCATGCCCTGTCTGGTCTCTGTCAGGTTACTGACAGAGACCATGAAACCAAAACATTTTTTACCTTTCTTTCCCCTTTTTATTGCATTGTGGAAGGGAAAGATTACCGGACACACATACACGATATGCCTTGCGGCTCCACTGAATTCAGCAAAAGAACTTCGTCCCCATCTCAAAACACCCACACGTGAGGAGTAAACTTTTTGTTGTTGTTTCCTGCCTCCTTGGCTAGATTTAGCCTGAGCTATTCAGGTGACGATTGCCCAATGCACTTTCAATGGGCTGTGGGCAAAGTTGCCGCAGTGCGCACGCTCGGAAAGGCACACCTGAATACGCAACTATTTGAGAATGCAGTTGAGCATTGTTTTTGTGTGCACTGAAGAATCTTAAGGAAAGGGCTGCGAAAAATGTAGGTGCAGCAACAGGCTAACTGGCAAAGCCAAACCACTGAATGGTTTAAAAGAAATCACATTAAGTGACTGGGACAAAGGCACTTAGAAAAAGCGGTGTTCTACTCCCCCATACTTTTCGAAACATTTACAAATTCGGACTCGCTCTAAAATTTTGAGAATGTTGTGCCAAGCTTTTCAAAAAATAAATCCTGCTAGTGAATACACTTGAAATATGTTGAAAGATGGAGTGGCATAAGATTGATAAAAATCAATTTTGATAGGGAAAATGCCACATCCCAGAAGTACAGAAGGGTACTTGCTTCCAGCAAGTTTATTCAGATAAGTTTCTGAAGCAGACAATATTGGCAGCAGCACAAGCGCTGAAAAACTCACTGGGACCTAAAAACAATTGTCAGTTTCTGCTGTTCCCAGTTTGCTGCTTGTGTGAAGTGTCTGAAGGTAAATAATTGTTTAGTATTAAAGCGTGCACGATGCAACAATGTAGGCAAATGCATGCCATTTCCTCCTCCCTCCCTCCCTTCCCGAATGCAAAATCTTGTTTGGGTGGGATGTTTACACATTATAATGCGCTGTGATACACTATGCAGCACACAGGCGTTATCCCATAAGGTCACCTAGCATTATAATGCGACAGCTGCAAGGGCTGAGAATAGCGATGTCACACTCAATCAATAGAGAAACTTGGGCAACAACTTTACCACTAGTGCTCAATCACAGCTTGTTTCAGATGCACATGCGGCAGTCATGTCTTCACATGGTTGTAAGCCAATTTAGATGCAGTGAAAATTTAACATGTTTGTATTAGTTAATTTTCACTAGCACTTTGTTTGGCAGGCTCTTGGTGCATGCAACATCAGGCAGCGACAAAATTAATAGACTGCATGGAATACAAGACAAGGACATAGTAAGGGTCATGGATTCTTGTCCATGTCTCTTACTATGTTCTTTTCTTGAATTACGTGCAGTCCACTTATTTTCTTGCAGTATGAACCAACTCGCCCAACAAGTGTTATTGAAACATCAGGCAGAGGATTAAGAAGACATGATAGAGCGAAGTTTTGGCACCAAGGTACATATAAACTCGCAACTACTCGCCAGATTACTTGTGCCATGCAGCAACACAACATAGTCCTGCTGACCGTTCACTTGGCACATTAAAGGTCATGGAAAACTTCAAGCCGCCCATACCAATAAAATTGTTAAAACAATATCAAAATAGTGGTTAGCCAGGGCTGTTGGTACAATGACATACCACTGCAAATAGCGTGTGAAGAAAGTAGTCACAAACCATACCACAAACTTTAACGAACGCAAATCTGGATACAGTTTCTCAACGCTGTGAGAGCGGCAGCTTGGAAGTCCTATGGAAGTCGCTGTTCCCTGTTGATAGCTGAAGGGGCAGCCTCTGCACTACTATGAAAACTTGTTTTTCTAGCGACTCTACTCATGACAAGAATGGGGTGCCTTCTCTGTGCAGCTTTCAGACTAAAAACAGATGATAGTGCACAGTAGAAAATGGTCTGTGAGGTGGCTGGTGCAACTAGTACACAGAAAACCCCATGTCACCATGGCCTACATGAATTGCAGAAAAATTATGCCGTCCCCTCATCTGCAGTTTCTTTCCGTCACGTAAATAATATTTTTTTTTAATAAGAGACATTGCTAAGTTTCAAGATGGATAATCTAGCAACTGATATTCAGTCAAGTTTTCCTTTAAGCAGAAGTTCAAATGAAGATTTGAATCACTATGAGAAAACACAGACTGTGGACCACGCATGCCTCGGAAGTATGCCATCACCTATGTGCTCCTGTGAGGCAAGGAGCTTATGTCTCCACTTCTGTTTCATTGTAAATAATTCAACTGGCCGCTTAGGAAAGCACAACCACATAGTGCAAGGATAATGCTGAGATAGCAAGTCGAAAATCAGGCCTGTTCAAATGCAAACCTACGAGAATGTCATAATTTAGGTATCCCACCATGTACAAATTAGTATAATGTGTCATGGTCGTCGATGCAGGAGACCAAGGGCAGAAGAACAAACTTGGTGAAAGGCATGAGTGATACAAGGGCAACTTATGTAACAGCGCGAAACATACGGAAGGGACAACAATAGAGACTGAGTGAAAAGAGCACTTACTTCGATCTTTATTCTACTGTCGATGCTATGCGGTGTATATGTACAAAACGCCATTAGGAAAGGGAAAAAAGATGTTTCACGCTGTTACATCAGTTGCAACTAGCCCAGCTAGCCAACTAGCCCAACTTAACAACCAACTAGCCCAGCTAGCAACCATTATACAAGGGCAGATGTAAGCAAAGAAGCTGTCATAAGTATTTCTACTAAAGAAGTGTTACAGCAAGGATATTAATGGATGACCATGGTGTCATAATGATGGACTGTTTGCAACGGTACTTTAAAAACAGCCTGTTGCAGATAGCAAATTCTAGTCCTTAAACAAGATTATCAGAGGCGGACATTACTTGCACAAGAAATCTTAACACACATTCAACTATTTAACAAAAATCCACAAATTATCTTTTGAATTATTTACTTTGCGGCACATGCAATTTACAAATTGCAGCCAGTGAGTTCACAAGGCATACCCACTTGAAATTAATTTCCAGAATGATGCTAGTTTGGAGATATGCGCCATCAAACTTGCAGTAAAAATGCACTGTTCCACTTACTTTTTCTTAACAAAATGCTGTTTTATGCATTAAAGCTCAAAAGTAACTAGTACACCATCTATTTCATTCCACCCAATATGGGAAATAATATCTCGAAACCAGTGTCATCACTGAAATTAACTTCAAGCACAAATGCTAAGCACAACGGCACAGGTAAGCATGCTTTTTGTTTCACTCACATACCTGCTTGTCAAGAGTGAATCTGTGGTAGATTCCAGCAGGCAAAACAAGGAGGTCTCCTTTGGTAACCTCAATCCTTATCCACTTGTCATTGCAATCTCGAACATCAAAGTAGCCACTCCCAGCCAGGACAAAGCGGATCTCCTCATCGGAGTGCAGATGCTCTTGGAAGAATGTCTTTATCTGACAAAGTATTTCAAGCAGTTAAGCATACAAAGTTACTTGTATGGCATGCATGGCATGGCACTAGTTTGCCATTGCTCAACAGCCAAACATTTTTTTTGTGAAGCCACTAAACAGCTAAACTGGCAAAAGAATAACTGCCAACTTCTTAGTTATCAATTTTTTGTATTCAGTTAATTTATTCAGGTAAACCAATGTCATGCATTCATACATAAATATATAGGAGGAGGACCTAGTGATTGAGAGTTGTTTGAGGACTGCCTGTCAGTTAAAGTATGGAATTAAAGAACTAACGACAGCAAAGATAAATACGAATGTCGAGTAGAAAATATTCAACACGCAAACTGTGAGAGTAACAAAGAATCGCAAACTATACAGCAAAGTATGTCAGCAGTTAGGCACCTCACGAAATACAGAAAATAATGGCAACGCTCACAGGTTGTATAAAAAGACAGCAATAATGAAATGCAGATTGTGATGAAAACTAAATAAATATAACAAAATAGAAATCACTATACATCATAAATTGGCTACCTAGCAAGATTATGCTTCTTAAAAAGCACCTAATATGAAAACATAATAAGAAAGTAATCAATGACAATGCTGAAAAGTATGCAGCTTGCTTTCTGCAATTAGTACCCATCATAGGAAATTGCTTAGCTCACTAATCTGGTTTGATTTGTGTTAAAGAAACATTAAATAGAAACACTTTAGAGTTGTGAAGCATTCTTTCAGAACTCCATGTTTATTAATTTTGTGGGGATAGGTTGATTATAAGAGAAAATGAAGGTAAAAGTTCCATCTCCTCAGTTTCACGCCGAAATCAAAGCAGCAGTACATCATTAGGATATCACATATTTCGAAGTATTTTCCTGTATTCCGGCCACTGAGGCTCAGTGACAGTTCTAGAAACTGGCCAAGTTCAGTCTTTGGCTCCTGTAGAATACTACAACGCAGTCAATATTTACCAATAAAAATGAACTAGGCCCAAGCAAATGTAAAAATTCATAACATGGCGAGCTGGTGCGGTAGCTTTAAGGCGGCCTTACCACCAGTGCTTTCATTTTCGCATCTTTTCTGTCTTACTCCTTCTCATGGTAAGAATAGCTTTCTTGGTACTAGGTAATTTACTAATACAGCTCCACTTCTTATTCTTTTTAGTGTCCCTTTAATGAGAGAACTGATAAAAAAGTGTTTACAGGAACCAGATCCTTGACTGAATCATCAATTGGTAATAATCTTCGATCACAAAGTACACAGGCATTACTATAAAACAGGCTAAATGTTCAAATTTGGATGGCTTGGTTGTAGCGAAGTTAGATGCAAAATTATTACCTCATGTTTTTATGCAGTAATTAATATGGCTTAAATAAATGTATAGCAGAGTGGAAACAAAGTTCACCTATTGAAATGGGATCATGCCTTGAGTATTATTCTGACACCGAATGTTGTTCAAGGAGTGTTACACCACAATTATTTTTGAAATGGGCTAGGTAAAAGCAGAGACAGAAGCAAAAAAATTATGTTAAGCAATGGTGCAAACAGATAAGTAAAGTATAAACCCCATGCAAGCGATCTTGAGCGCGACGCCGACAAGCAACGCGATGGAGATGGCTGTCGCATTCACTCGTCACCTACAAGTCTTACCCCATGCAAGCGATGACTTCGAGCAACGTCTCCCCGGTGTTGTCGATACGAGGGCAGCAATATAGGCGCCAAAACTAGCATGATGCGTGCTTTATTAACTTAAGTTGATGTGTTTGATTGTAAAAAGCAGCATAAAATATTTCTGAATGTCTTCCAGTAGGTTCTTATCTTTGCACTATAAAATTTCAATCGTTTGCTCACGCTGTGCCACAGTCGGTAGTACTCGAGTGATGTATAGGCGCCCAAATCTTTAACTGGCGTGCGCGAGCGGCGACTTTTCTGTGCGTCAGCACCGTATGACGGGGCGAGGCTGGAAACAGTTCGAGGCTAAACGCATGCGGACAAAGCGCGCTCAGCTGGGCCCATCGTCTGCTAGGCTGTTTCCAAGCTCGCCCCATTATACAGCGCTGATGCACGAAAAAGTCGCCGCTCGTGCACACCAGTTAAAGATTTGGGCGCCTGTACCTCCAGTTCCAGCTTCACGCTATTAGCTAGTTTCTCATAGCACTTCCAGGCGACGAGCGACAAATTCTAGATTTGCAGAACCGAGCGATCTGTTCAAGCAACGGCTCGATCCGTCACTCGAAGCTGTTGCACACAATATCACACTCGTGGGGTTTAGCCTTAACTTATCCCACACGGACGCTCTTTTCAATTGCCTCAACCAGTGTCTGCAAGCAACATTTCCTTCCTGCCTTCTCCCTTTCCCCTTCAGCCACAGCTTACACATTTGTGTAAAAGACCTTTTTTTGTTAATTATGTCCCATGGTGACAAGAGAAAAAAGACAATCAGTTGTTGGGTAAACCACACCCTCTGATAACGTAATGTGGTTCCACTTCACTATAGTCTGCAGAGTATTGCTTCACACAACCATTTTACTAAAGCACTACCACATTTCTCCGACATGTTCGGTGGTTTGCGTGGCATCTCCAATGGTGAAGGAATTAGCCCTCCTTTCTAGTAATGACTGCAGCAAATAAGTAACTCGTACCTGTGCTTGCAATCAGCAATTTGATCCATGCTATAGCAGGAAAAAAAAAAGTGTGACACAACACTGCAGACTAAATAAAGGTTTAATTATACTTTGTAGTTGCGAGCATTCATTAGAATATACACCAATGGTCATACTAACACCTTGTAGTAAAATCACGGAAATGATGTTTATCAATAGTCCGATATAATTCGAGACTTAAGAGAAATGATAGACTAGTCGGTAGCCAGGATTGGCGTCATCGGTATACAAGAGAGCTCAAGTTTTAGTAAAGCAATTAGTGAGGTCACTTACATAATGCAAGAATAACAGCGGGCCATGTAATGACCCTTGAAGTACACCTCTGTTAGCTGTAATAAATTTGGAGACAGGTTGGTGTGCATGACTTGTTGCCTGTTTAACACATAGCTTTTCACGAGCAATAAGGAAAGGCCAACAATGCCTACTACACACAATTTAGCTAACGAGACACTCTGGCTGACAAAGTAAGGCAAAGTCAGTTGAGTATCCCATGCAGAAAACAAATTTGATTGCAAAGTTAATCCATTCAGCAGAAGTGTGGCTTCAGTGACAATGTTTGTTTGATTAAACAATGAGTGTTTCACACTAAATGTAATGTTGCATTCATGAAGACTTTTCCATGATGAAATGCACATGCTACCACCCCATGGTGCAAATACATATGTATTATAGCAGAAATATAGAAATGAACAGTAAGCAATGTCAAAACTCCTCTTCTCCTAAAAATAAATACGTAGTGATGCTGGTAAGCAGTGATACACACATTTCTCGCTTTAAACTTGTTTTTATTGCATCACGGGAGCAGTGCATATAGATGCTGGGTAGGGAATGCTCAGTCACATATTTATTTATTTATCAATACTGTAAGCCTTGAAAGGCTCATACAGGAGTGGACATACAAACAGTACAGGTGTAACGCTTTGTCATAGAGGGGTTTGCAGCAAACTCAAACAAAAAGGCAATGGTTAAAATCGACGCGCCATGTAAGCAAGAAGTAAATACAAGAAAACAAAAACACACTATATAGTGCGTACGCCATGTAAAGTGTAAGAAGCAGTTAATACAGGGGAAAAAAATGCACATTGAGTGTGCCGTGTAATGTACAAACAGTACTAAGTGTAATGTATATTAACATACCATCCAATGGACAAACGTGAGCAAGAACCAAGCGAAGAAAAGTACGAAAGAACGTATGGACACCGGCGCATGTGGAAGTTGGGGCAGGGCCATACGTCATTGATAAATTTTTTTAGAACGCTCAGCCAAGACGACCACAATGCGTTCATCATTCCGATAATGACTCGAGGTGCAATTCGAGTGGCGACACGAATGAGTGCACAGATTGTGAGCAAACAATTTCACTTGGGAGGGAATTCCACATATCTATTGTTGAAGGAAAAAAAGAGTATTTTAGTGTGCTGCAACGTGAAAAAAATGGTCTAATAAATACATTTATCATGGTTAGTTCGACTGGAGTGACGTCTGGGGGACACCGAGTAGTCCGATTTTGTTAAGTTTATTAGGTCCTGGTAAAGAAGACAAAGCAACTCCACCAGCCTTCTCCGACCAGCAAGTGTTGGTATGCCTGCATGTGTGCGAAACACAGTTAAGCTGCCGTACTACTTGAATACTTTGTGTATATGAATCTAAGCTCCCTGCTTTGTATCTATTATAATGCCAAGTTTAAATATTTTTGATGCAGGTTCCATACTATGCTGCAGTATTCTAATATTGGCCTAACCAGAGTTTTATAAGCAGCTAATTTCACTGAGGTGGGGGCTGTCACTAGCTTCCTTCGTAAAAATCTAATTGTTTGAATGCAGATGCGCAAACGTTATTGATATGTACGTCCCATTTCAACAACCTTGTTATTGTGACACCTAGATATTTGACTGAGTCTACTCGTTCCAACGAAGTATTAATTAATTTAGATGTAAATTTAAGGGCTCTTTTTATGTGTTACAGTCATACACATAGTTTTCTGTGTGTTAATTTGCATGCCCCATTTTTTTCACCAAATAACGATGTTTTGTAGAGACTTGTTAAGCTTCGTCTGTTCATCGACTGTTTTAACAGGTGTGTACATGACGCAGTCATCCGCAAAAAGCCTTATTGTAACCCCTGGTTGCATACATGTATACAAGTCGTTAATATACACAAGAAACAGAGTTGGCCCCAGAACCGATCCCTGTGGTACACCGGAAATAAGATCAAGATGGTCTGATTCAGTATTATTTATGTTAACAAACTGGGACCGATTCGAGAGGTAGGCTTCAATCCATGAAACAATCTTGGAATTAATACCAATTGATTTGAGTTCGAAGATAAGCAAGTGTGTGGAACACGGTCGAAAGCCTTTGAAAAATCAACAAAAGTTGCATCAGCTTGCAGTATTGAATCGATTATTACAGCAAAGTCATGTATAATTTCTAAAAGTTGAGTAACAATTGAAAGCCCTTGCCTGAAGCTGTGTTGGATGAAGTATAATAGGTTATTTTATTCTAGATAAGTTTCGATAGCCTTATTTATTATATGTTCCATTAGTTTGCAACATGTGCTGGTTAGGGATATTGGCCTGTATGTGTCCAGAAGCTGCTCGTTTCCACCTTTGTGAATTGGCACAACCTCTGCGCACAACCAGTCCGTAGGAAGCACTGCCGTTTCAAGTGATGCACTGAAAATTTTATGCAGGAAGGGAGACATCTGACATTGTATCGCTTGAGGAAAGTTCTTGATAAATTATCAGGGCCACACGATTCCTTAACGTCTATTTGTAGCAGCAAATTCAAAATATATATCCTTGAGAGAGGTGCCAAAATACCTTTTCCTCATAGTTCGGTAGTTTGTCCTTGGATATCTCGATGACATCTGTGTACGAGTATCCTCGCTCTTTCCTGATCTTCTCGAGTTCGCCATCCTTCTCGTATGTGTCGGCATTCAACTGGAAATCGCAAGCACAAAGTAACTACATGGACACGCTACTTGATAGAATGGAAAGCTCGGAGAGTTGAGACTTCAATCCTGCAACCACAGCGCAACACAAAAGACAAGAAAAACAGCTGTAAGGACTGTGTTCACGGGGTTTCACTTCCACTTCTTTCAAGTTGCGTATTCGGCCAAGCTTCCGGTGTTGGTGCCACTGCACGATTCTGCTCAAATGCAGTCATGTAGTCGGTTGCACAGCTATGCATACTTTTCGACTGCGCGCAATATAACTAAAAATTAAATTATGCAGTTTTACGTGCCAAACCACTTTCTGATTATGAGGCACGCCGTAGTGGAGGACTATGGAAATTTTGACCACCTGGGTTCTTTAACGTGCACTTAAATCTAAGTGCACGGGTGTTTTCGCATTTCGCCCCCATCGAAATGCGGCCGCCGTGGCCGGGATTCGATCCCGCGACCTCGTCCTCAGCAGCCCAACACCATAGCCACTGAGCAACCACGGCGGGTCTCTGGTGTTCTGCTGCTCAACACGAGAACACGTCGGCGTCTCCGTAAGTGCCACGCCCCGCTGTACGCACTAGCAATTATAAATACGCAGCACGGACTCGACTGCCAGGGCAGCCATATTCCGATAGGAAAAGAAAGCAAAGTAAGAACTTCGGCTGTCAAAATTATGCCGAATGCAGCTGCTACGGCATATCTCTAACAGTCCCTGTGCTGTAACACACGATATCACTCCTCACATCAAAGTCCGTGTTTGCTGCCGATAACATGTCAAGCTACCATCAAAAAAGCTTTTCTAGCTCCCACATACCTTCCAGTAGAGTACTCCGCTCTTCTCACGAATTTCGTCCAAGGCCACCGGCACAGGTGGGTCCAGTTGATGTTCCTCTCGTTGGTCGGTCGACAAGTCGTCGTCCATGTACCAGGCTCGCACCATTTTTTCTGCCTCGCCGTATGCTCGCCGTCCTCAAAAGCGTGTCAACTAGGCGAACATCGAATTCCGCAGACTTCGCAAGCAGCGGCAAGGACAAACCACAGATGGACAAGCTCCGCCCCTTCTTTTTTCTTTTCAATTACCTAGAATTCTAGGATTCTTGTACACTATTACTGATGATGATGATGACGCACCAAACGTCTTCGTGCGTCCTCTTTGGCCGCTTTTAAGAGTTGCAGAAACCAATCCCGAAGGCCGTGCTTTTCGTACTGCTGAGGTTGCCAGCGTCGAAAAAATGCCGACCGAACCAAATAAAGTTTTGCATGCGAACAGCAAAGACCACGCATTCAAATCCATGATATGCGCTCCCATACAATGTCTACGCAATGTGGTTCCTTATTCTATGACATGTTCTACGGCAATGTTATATATGCCGAACATCGGTCACGTTACATCGCAACGTTGCGGTGCGCACTTTTAATAATGTGACCGGTATCCCCAAGATAGGTAGCAATTTGTGCAGAGTAAACAACATAGTAACAATGAAGGACTCTGCCAGCTACCATGTAGGAACGAAAAAGAAAGCACAGGAGCACTGGCCGTTCCACGAGCGCGTGCTAAAGGCGAGAAGCGGAGCACGTTCCGAGGCGAACAGGCACCCATGACACCGACGTCCCGAGAAGCCGCCGCGCTGGAGAAGGCCAGCGCAGTCTCCGGCCGGTCGGAAAGCCGCGGTGCCATAATCCAAACGGTGCGGAAGAGAATTGGGGAAACAAATACCGAATTCGAATCAGGGACGTCACCCCCCTACGACGAAGACGAACATCCCAATCTGACCAGAGTCCAGCTGCGTTCCGCCACACCGCTCAAGCAACAAGCATTGATGCCCAACACGAATGGCTACCGCGATTGCGAGCTCTGGCTCTACAAGGACCGGCTGGGCTGTGTGCACGGACCCTTCTCCGGTGCCCGCATGGCCTCCTGGTTCGCCTCCGGGTGCTTCCGCATGTCGTTGCCTGTGAAACGCACTTGCGACCGAGAGTTCCAACTGCTTGGCCAGCTTATCAAGACCTGGGGCCGGTTGCCGTTCCGCCATCAGACTTCACCAGACCAACACTGCAGCGCTGAAAAGCAGACGGTCACCGCAGGTACGACGCCGCCCGCACTGCCGTCAGACTGCAGCCCCGCAAAGGAAAAGCTGCCCTTGGGCTGCGACGACAAGATCCTCAAAGAAAGCCAGATTTCATTCGTTGACTTGCAGGAAAAACCACGCCCAATGATAACGATAAAGGCGCTGCCGATGACTGCAGCAAGGCACCCGAAGTGTCCACCGGCTGCTTTTGTACGCAGTGCCGAACGAGTCAAAGTTCCGCTGGGATTCCGCGATGCTGCAGAACTACCTGCTGAAGACAAGCGCACAAAAGACGGCACTAAAGGTGAGGTGAACCAGCACGAAGGTGCCTGGGGCGGCTATAAGGAGTGCCAGGCAGCAGCCCGAAGCTTCGTGACAGCAGCAGTGACGCAGCCAGCCGAAGCAAAGACTGCGGCCAACCGCCGTTCGACTGCCGCCACTGCTACTGCTCCGATGACCTGGGCTAAAGTGTGCCAGAAAACGCCGACCAAGCCACGGTGGGAGGAGCCTGCAAAGCAGGAGCCCGTCGCCATTGAGAACATGGCGCGGTTCCCGTCGCTCGGTGGCAAGGCTTTTACAGACGCCGTGCAGAACAAAATAAAGAACCAGCAGCAAAACCAGCAGTATGCATGGGCACGACGCATAGCTGCTGACCAGGATTTCACGCGCTGGAGCTACGACAGGCTGAGGAAGCTGCCGTCGTACGTCCACGTGCCGACTTTTTTCGAACTGCTGAGAGACGTCGACTCCAACGCTGAAATCGAAGAGTATGTCCGCATGCACCTCGGCAACGGCGAAGAAGTCTCGCGCTTTGCACAAGAGTTCGTGCAGCGACGGTCTCAGTGGAAGCAGCTGACGGGCTGGAAGAGTCCGGCTGAGCTTCGTGCGGAGACCGTACGCGTCGACATGGCGTCGAAAGGCCGAAAGAAAACGCAGAAGCTCAATGGCACGGCCCTGGGCTTCGTGACGGCAGGAGAAGCTTTCAAGAAAGTGTGAAGGCCGTCGGTCTGAGCTTTCGTGGCCTCGGGGTTGCACAAACACCTTTTTTTTTTTCCGACACCTGTGAAGACAGCACACTATAAAATAAAGTTCTTTTAAGAGTTCAGTCTTGGGTGAGAGAAGCTGCATTTTGCTTACTCAGTGGCACCTAAGCCAAGAAAGGCTCGGTCAGTGAGGATGATTTTCGTTCGTACTATTAGCATTACTCTATGCTAGTACTGTTGTCAAGGTGCATTTTCGCATCTCCCGCGTAGCCATTCATGGACCGCCGTGACCATGCGGTTCGCACGAGAATCGTACGGAATAAAAAATGATGAATGGCGGCGTAAATGGTTGGGGAAACTGCACCGTTTTAGTAGAAACCTGACTGGTATTTATATAAACGTTAGCTTCACAGCAATAAAGTATGGCTCTCTTGGGCCTTTAGGCTTTAGCGCTTGTGTAATTTACGCGTATCGTTGGCGACATCAGTGACTGCGATTTTGTTTTTCTTTCTGGCGCCGCGATGCAGCTCGAGCGCACGTTAAGCATTGGAAAGCGTGCAAACATGTGACATTAACTCCAATGATTGCCGACTATGAAGAAAAACAGAAGCGAAATGGTTGCTGCAGCAGTCGGTCGCTACTTGAAAGGAAGGCAGTACATGGTAATAACTATTTTAGCATTTATTTGCATGGTGGGTGGTGAACGTGAGTTCACGTCAAGTTGTCGTCCGCACATGAAACCTTTTGACAGAATATTTACCGCTGTCTCATAGCGTCATGTTTGTTCTCATTGAAGAGCTGTAGATCTGAACAATGTTGTACCGCAGGACTGCGATTCCTTCAAGAAAGCCGACGTGAAGCTGCAGCAAAGCGTAGCCGACTTTGCGTTGAACGGAACGGTGGCTTCCGAGACGGGAGCTAAAAATGTTCTAAGCTACAGCCCTGTAAATAAGGACGCTCAAGCCGTCGAACAGCAGTTTAGCAAGTAAGTTACTTTATTGCTTTAGCAGTTGCAACTTTCGGCGTTTACGACGAACCTAATTTTTTTAGTTCTTTATTTTCTTTTCCCAAAAAGTGCGGAACTTGTAGGCTGCATCGTTAATCGTGTACCCACCCTGCAGCACTCGGTTTTTATCTTCAAGTATGCTGTCCATCTACAAAAATTTCTTTCTCAGTGTCATTATATTTCCATAGAACATTGTATTTCTACGGTAATCTGCTAACTTCTGAAAGAATTGGTACGGTAGCGCAGCTGTCAATGCTCGTCGTCACATTCACGACTGCTGAGTAGTTCTGTCTGAAAAGCTGTCGCTACCTGTTTTCTTTTTATCTGTAGCGCAAAAGTTGTTGACTAACGCATATATACACATGCCTTTAGTGGCATCTGGGAAATAATTTCGTTAGTAATGTCACTTTTTCTTTCATGTGCAGGCTTAAGAACTTCATTGCCGATGCCTGCGAGCCGTTCAAGTCCGAACTCACCTTCATCCTGTTTCCAGTGTTTGTGCATTTGTACCTTGAACTCATCACCAATGGTCAGAAGTCTTCAGGTAGTAGTTGACATTGGGCTGTATTTGCTGGTGTTAGTCATCGGGCTGCCTTGTTATTGCTCAAATGCCTACAGAATAACAAACCACAAATCAAAAGCTCCACATTTTCTTTCGTTTTGCATGGCACACTACTTCAGTCCTGCATCTAGTCAGCTGATGGCTTGTTTCACATGACAGGAGTATCTTCTGCAGAATGCATGTTTATAGCTGTTGTATGGTTTCTTTGAACTGGATGAAAATAAGAGAAAATAGGACACACTTTGTAATATGTGCTAACAGTATTGCTGCCATACCTTATAACAAGTCTTGAGTGCTCTGGCAAACACAAATCTCAGCTGTGACAGCTACAAGACTGTGTGTACTTTTTTCAATTGTCAGTGATGCTAGTGGTGTTGCTGTAAGATAAAAGTATAAACCCCATGCAAGCGATCTTGTGCTCTTCAGTAACAAGTGATGCAATGGCGATGGCTGTCACGTGCGCTCATCGCCTACAAGTTGTACCTCATGTGAGCGACGACGTTGAGCGACATCTCCCCGGTGTTGCTGGTAGGAAGGAACAAATATACGTCGAAACTGGCATGACGCCTGCTTTATTAATCTAAGTTAATGTGTTTTATTGTAAAAAGCACCATAAAATATTTTGAAAGGTCTTCCAGTGGGTTATTATCTTTGCACATATAAAAATTAAATCGTTTGCCCTTTCTGTGCGACAATTGGTAGTACTTGAGTGATGTACATCCAGTTCTGGCTTCATAGTCGTTCATAGCACTTCTGGGCGACAAGCGACAAATTCTGGATTTTTAGAACTGAGCGATCGAGCGACAAGACTGAGTGATCTGTTCAACCGACGGCCTGTTTCGTCACTCGAAGCTGCCGCTCGTCGCTGTCGCGTACAAAATCGCTCTCATGGGATTTAGCCTAAACAGCTTGAATCTTCTGTTCCTGCTTTCTTTTATTTTGTGTGCCATGGCCTAATGTGACTACTTTTGGGGAAATTCTCAGCTTTCTTCTTTGTGAGCTGACAAGACCTGTTTTCCTTTCTCGAATGGTGTCCACAGCTCAGAAGTTTCACAGTCGTCATCGGACCACATTTCTATCATCAGACCAATATCGTATGATCACAGACATGCTGCCCAGTATAACTTCTGCATCAGATGTACCATCCCATCCTCATGTAAAAGAATTCAGGTAAAACACTTTACACTGCAATCATAATCAGTCTGAATCTGTTGTAAATTGTTTCATTGCAAGCATCTACTAATAGGGGTGTCAAAAGCAAACTGTATATTTTGTCACCACTGGGTTATGGTCAGCAGCAGCCCAACAAGAAAAGCGTAAGACGTTTTGACGGACGAACTTGTCTTGAATACGGACCTGTCATTGGCAGGTATTGTGGTGCTCAAAGTATGTCAGAAACCGAAGTATGTCAGAAAGGTGGTCTCTGTGGTCACATTGTGTCATGCACTGTACCAACAATGACTCACCGCACTTTGAATGGCACCATTCGAGATTCACTCTTGTAGTGGTTTGCTGCAGTGCTACAAAGCTGTGTGGTGCTTAATGAATGTAGAATATGTGCATTGCTTCCTGTATTGTTTTACTACCATGAGAACACCAGGAAATGATGATGAGTTCTGAATACATTTATTTTACTTTATTTCGATGGCCCATACACTGTGCTTGCATTCTGAAAGCTACTTAGCATGGTTTGGGCACCACCTACATTTGTTACAGACAAGTATCTTTTTTCTCATCTTCACAATACTCGCAAAATTGAATGACATGCACTTTAATCATTATTATGGCTTACTGTTATTGACATAATAGGAAAATAGTGGTGCCCGTGTAAATTGGCATATTTCAAAGTTGGAATGAAATTTTAAAACTGATATTGTGATTCTTTTTAAGCACTTTTATTGTATGCAATGCTTCAGTAAGTGAATAAAAACATGCGTGCTTATAAAATGAAGCCATTTCATCTTGTTTTTCAGAGAAAACAAGTATTCTGTAAAACTCTCAGATGACAGCTTGGAATATGTCTTAAATTTTCTCAGGGTAAGAAATTCCATCCTATCCGATATGCTGTCTCATGGAGGGACAGACTTTCCTGTAATCTAATTTATTGTTTTCTTTTTCTTCTTTTTTCTTCAGGATAGTGACAATCTCATTCTGCTTCAAGTCTTCAACCTCCACATTGACATTGATGGTGAGAACATGCATGTTCACGGGGTGTGTTTTTATTAATTCAGTATTTCATTGTTTCATATAATACAGAAGTAGCTGTCATGAATAAATTATTTCATTGTCTAAATTGTTTTTCAGCACTGGAAAGTACTGACAGCCATAATAAAGCATTTTAGCAATTGCAGATTTCTTTTAATCTAAGATCTCCATTACCACAAATCTGGGTTCTCTGTCCAATGTTGCAAGCAGTATCGTCATGGGTAAAAGTGATACTAAAGGGGCACCAGTGGACTTCTTGTAAAGAGTGCAATTATACTGCAGTAAACAAGAACACACTAACTGTACTATGCTGTACCATAAAGCAATTCTGAGGAAAAAAATGATAAAGGGTCACCAGAGCAAGCACCTCTGCAACAGAAGCTTTTTCCCTGCATGTCTTGAGGCTAAATGTAATAGAACCATAGCAACAAGGTAAGCATACCAACAAGTGACAGCAACAAGCTGTAAAAACAGCTGCATCTGCCAACAGTTCTGCATTGATGGCGTTTTATAATCTTTATTTTTGAAATTGTCTGTGAATGCCTTTACAGATGTGCACTTAACATAATCAGAATGCATAACATAAAACCAACAGAAGCTAGCAAACAGACAAAAGCATTAAGGTCGGTTAAAGAAAAAGTAAACTTACAAAAGAGAATGCTAACAGCTAGATACAGCTTGAGCTGTTACGCTTGAAAATGTTCACTTATTGTATGTTCCCACCGTGATGTTACTTTACTTAATGTATTCTTTACTTATTTCTCTGAACAATTTAATACATCTTTCTCTCACTGTCCCCTCCCCCCCCCCCTCCTGCGATAATGCCTTCTGTAAATAAATAAATAAAGTTTTGAAGATTCCCTGCACTGTGGGAATCGGCGTTATACGAAGCATTTTGCAGGAAGCTGCCTATGCAGCATTGCTTCAGGTTCCACAGAGCTTTACCAGGTTGACCAGTGTGTTTGTGTAACTCCAGTATTTGTGTGGTTGACGTGAGTACGGTGAAGTAGAATTAGTGCGAGTGCATGTCTGTGACGGCAGCAGCAAGACGATGACGATGGTAAAGACGAGTGAATGGTTTCTACGAATGATAGAATTGATGTTAATGAGCGGCATGGAGGTGCGAGATAGGCAAGGAACGCAGAAACTCAGCACTCACTGATGGAACCATGTGGTATCGCTTCGAGGACACAAACGAGTGACTTGACGGTGAAACTGTAGCACAACAGGAATCCTGTGTCCTTTTATAGCCGTTCGGACTAGTTGCATGGTGCAGCTGCTAACCGTGGCTGAGCTGCGATGACACTTCCACAGTGAAATTTGATGCATCATTGTCTTACTTGGACACTGTGTGCACCAAGAAAGAGCATGCCTCGATGTTTGATGAAGCAGCCTCCCGGTGACGATGAGAAGGGCCGTGCAAGTCCATACAAGCCTTGGGAGGAACAAGCTGCTGTCCGGCGCTCAGAAATCAATGCTTGGGGGAATTAAACTTGTTCTGCTGCGGAGACGTCAGGATTTTCTTACACATGCCACCTGGTTCGAGCGCAGATGGCATGTGAGAATCAGAGACAAGAGTCGGATGATGAAGCTCGAATGACGATGTAACAACTATCACAGCATCATGAACATGAGCCTATAGTCATCAACCGAAGTTAGTAGACAACTTGGTCGGCATAAGTTCTTGCCATGGCAATATCATGCCACGCATGCATGCATGTCATGAATTTATCTCATTCTTGTCATTCATGGGAATCGTGCCATGACTTGACGTACAGACCATGGTATTCATGCCAACAATTTTATTATATCGATGGCTTGACATGTCATTAATGTCACATATGCATGGCATGTCATTCATGTCATGACTTCATTGTCATTCATGCCAGTTTTATTTTCTAACAAGTTATGTATCAGGATGGCATGTATGTTATATATATAACATGGCATGCATATCATGATGTAATTGTCATGAATGACCTGAGGTGATGGCATCGAGGTCATTTGTTTAATTGGATATGTATCGGGATATGTGTGGCAAGATGTGGTCATATCATGACAAGAACGACATGGAATGACATCCTCATGCATGTCTTGTCAATAATGTCATGTCATGCAATTCATGGAATTCATGTCATGACACATGTATAATTCATGTGATGACATTTATTTCGGGTCGTGTGCACATGGTTGTCATTTATATTCAGATATGTAGAGTTAAAGAAACGACCATGACAGCATCAATTTATTTGTACCATTTGTGTCATAACAAACGTGATGTCATGACATGATATGCGCTTGTATGTCTTGTCATCATGTCATGGCACACATGACATCATGAAAGCCATGTCAAGAAATGCGTGTCATTAATGACATAGCATTTATGTCATGTCATCATGCATGCATGTCAGGTCATGCATGCATTTCATTCATATTCTGATATGTAGTTAAAGAAATAACTATGACAGCATCATGTCATTCATACCATTTATGTCATGACATACATGCCATGTCAAATATGACATGTCGTTCATGTTATGTATGCATGTATGTCATGCTGCCCCATGCCTATATTGATATATATCCAGTTGAAGAAATGAACATGATGACATCACAGTGTATGAGGCTAAATAGATTGATACACTCAAAATGCCTGAAGTTCGCAAAGAATGCTGTGCATTAAAATATTTTGGTGCATTAGAACGCAAGTAATGGACCTCAAATATATCATGGGCATAGAAAGCACGAGGTCTGGGTAAGCCTGATTTTCATATGGGAAAGGGGAAATGATTAAGATGAGGTTTGTGCAAAGCACCAGATTGCATGAAATGAAATCATGCAGCAATGCCTTCTATGACATGATAGCTTTTGTGAGACCATTTTAAATGCTTGCAACTTGTGCTCATAATGTTCATTGAAGGATGATCATACATCAACTACACAAAGTATGTTAGAACAGCTTCAAGGTTTCTTGTATACCATATTAAGAAATTAAGCACCTTTTACTTCTAATTGACCCTGCTTTGTTTGGTAACCACACTTGTTTAGAAGTCTAAGGACGGGGGTGGGGGTAGAGATTGCCTGCAAAGGAACATACTCATAATCATGGCATCTGGCACAGTTGGCGTGATATTTTTATCTGATACGTTCTATGCATAGCTGTGATTGACAAGCAACATGGTTCAGGGATACGTGCTGACTGCAATGCTACAACCCTGCAAATGCTGCACATACACTCTCTGCAGGCAGCTGCTGCTAAATGTGCAATCTCAAGGCATTTATTTCCTTTGTGTTTATTGTTGTAAATGTTGTATGATGTTCTCTATTTTTTCTGCATGCGTGATGTATGTTGGTTTCTTCTGGCTTGTTTTTGTTTCTTCAACATCAAATGTAAAGTCTTGGCATGCTTTTTGGGTCTTGGAGCATATCTTGAAAAACAAATAGCTTAACTAATCTTGGATTCTTTATATGCATTGTGTTAGGTAATACGTGGCTCTGTAATTAATAGATTACAATTTATGTAACTTGCTTATTAAATCATGCAGTACTCCACTAAAGAAGCCCACAATTATGAATATATAATTGAATGCAGTGTTGAGCATGCTTCCTTATTCTGCCCATCAATTTGCAGTACAGCTTCCTTATGAAAAAATGAATGGAGATGTGCAAGCCCTGGGTCCGCAGCAGCATTTGGGATCGTCAACAGCAGCCAGAGGGATCAGCGTTGATACTAAGCAGACACCTTCTGCTGAACTCTGCAAGGAATCGTTAACCTCCTTGCGTCAGGCCATCAAAAATGTCAAGGAAGGGGCCCCCTGTATTCCTTCCATCTGCCTCTACACAGTCAATGACCGACTGTCTGGGTGAGCACAAAGCGGGACTTGTAGCAGCAAATGTCCAGTTATATTAGGCACCTTTTTTTGCAGAATGTAAAGGTGCCGTGTTTCACTATTACTCCCTTTGTTCCCAGTCCGTCTAAGTAGTGCTGTTCAAATAGAATAATTTTTTTAATGTAATATAGAATATTGTCTTATTTCTACACAGTGGTATTGAACACATAACAGACAATAACTAGGTGCTAAAAACACCACTTTCATGTCCTTCAGTACGTCTGATGCCATTCAAAGCCAAAGGTCTGGCCACCTGGGTAGGCTGTCAGTAAAAAACAAGTAAAAGGTGATCAGATTTTAAGAGGCCATAACGATGGCATTTCAGTTTTGTTCATTGCATCTACAGTTCTGAAAAAGCTTCCCGTAGTTGGGTGGGCCGATTCCGTTGTTTCTCAAATTTTGAACACGAATTTCTCCCCCCCAAAAACAAAACAAATTTTCTGTGCGGAATGCTGCTATACAACACAGTTCCGTGGCAGTGGGCCATTCCTGAAGCCTTGGCTTTAGCCATTGTGAATATCCGGAGTCTGGTTTGTACATTCTAATTTTGTTATGATGACATCTGACATGAAGATACCTTAAATATAGTGAAACCTCGGTGAAATTTTCTATTGAAATTCGACCTTTTATGCAAATAAGTACAGTCACCGATCAATTTTTCTTACATGGAAAGGGGCCTCAGAAATTTCTGAATTATCAAGCAACCGAAAAAAAGCAAAGTTGAATGAGAAAAACAATTCATTTTGATCAATTTGGGAGTCGGCGACGATTGATATGGTTTAAAGCACATACCTTGATGATATCTTCTTGGTGGTACGAATTAAGCGAAGCCAGCCATGCTTTCACATGCACTCCGCCCCTGCAGCTGATAGTGTTGCCCACACTGGGACAACACTATCAGGTAAAGCGGCAGCAGTTTTGAGCAAATGCTTCATCTGCCTCTTGCTCCAATGGGTCACCCAAGCTCGAAATTACGCAACCTTCAATAGTAAATACGCAATAAGAATGCTTACACGATGCCACGGCGTCTCGACATGCCCACTTTTTGCATACGCGGCAGATTACCTGTAAAGCAGGATGCATGACTACGTATGCACTCAGCCACACTTACAGCCATGTGCAGCCACGGACCGGACGAGACACGCACAGACACACCCCCCACTCCCCTTCCTATTGCCCCCTCGCGCGTGCTTGATTGCGCTACTGCGAGCGTGCTCCCCTCCCCCTCTTTTCCTTTGCTGGCGCAGGAAGGCAGCACTCGTGAAGCCACCATCTTTCTTCTCTCACCCTCGCACACTTTCACTTGCACCTAAAGCACACAGTGCGTGGGGCGCGATAGGATCTTGTCACACTTGGGCTTTATATGCAGAACATGATGCGGCTCCACTTCAGTGGTCGCTCTTGTCACGCGGCACATGATTTGAGAGGTGCGTTTGCAAGTAGCCCCTTGTAATTCAGTCGTTTGACCATCAGCATCGGCGGTAGTTTCCATTTATTGTCTTGGCATTCCTTTGTGGCGGCAGTGAAATTTGGTATATTGAAATGGCATACAAACACACTTCATTATATTGAGGTTCTAATACATGGTGTTCTGTTGACAAGAGGTTATGAAAAGTTAAATACTTCGTTATATCGAGAATGTCGTTATATTGAAGTTTGTTATATCGAGGTTTAACTGTATATCTATTATTCGTTATAAGCATATATTGATTACATGCTGACATTGGCAAGAAACACTTTAAATTTACTTTGTTATATTCTTGTAGTTCATTATATCAGTGTTCGTTATATTGATGTTTGACTATTTTGCTTTTGCACAGTGCAGTTCCAGCATTAGATAACTAATGTTATAGAAAATTCCTATTCTGAAACTGTCTGATGAAGTTTATCCTGCCATATTTTGCACATGAACAGGCTCTGTTCAGTGTCACAAGCGGAAGATGGCAGTCTCCTGGCATGTGGCTTCGAAGACTCGTCTATACGGCTCTGGAGTCTGTTGCCGCGTCCCCTCCGGACTGATCCACCTGATGTGGACATCAGCAAAGTCAGGCTGTACTGTGATGCTGATGAGACAGACCACTTTGACACCCCTGAAGAAAGGTTTGTCTTATGTAAGACTGTCTTATGTCAGCCTTCGATGCATCATTTGAAAGGGATGCATCACAGTCTAAGAAATGCGGCCAAAACGCTGTATGATTCATTGTTGGATATAATGAAGTGAATATAATTTTTGGGTTGTTAACCTTTACTTTAAAATGAATATTCTGCTACTTATAAGGAAACTAAAAATTTAAGATCCTAGGTAATATTGGTGACAGTTAAGCAAATATTTGTTTTCTCGCAACTCAATATACAGCCGACTTCCATTAATTCGACTTTAATGGGAATGACGAAACTGATAAAATTATCCAGCAGGTCAAATTAAACAAGGTGCAGAAAAAAAAAAAACACCAAAAAACACTGCTGATTCATTTGGCAATATTTGCCCGATTCTGACATGCTCCCGAATCAAGAAGGCGCCCACTTTGTGTTTGTCCAAAGTAGTAAACTAAAGTAGAAATTACATTAAAGCTTCTAAACAAAGTAAAAATCTAATGTGCAGCCAATTTTTTAACCAAGAAAAAGTCAGGTTTGACATAATACATTTGTGTTATGTGGCAAAACATGCGAACTTCGCGAGAGTGGTTTTGTTTTCGTACCCAATTGCACCGCGCAGGCAGTTTTTGGCCCAATATTCCTTTAAAAAAAATAGGCATGCCTTGGAATAAAGTAAGAATCATAATCAAGCATTGTGAGCTACAGTTATTGCTTAAAAATCTTCCAAGGGCAGGCCGAAAATAGGTGGTGTCGACAAAAGATGCCGTGTGTTCAATGCATTCACTGTCCCCTAAGCTCCGCCAAGACAGACGCTGCCACTGATGATATGTGGTTTTTAATGGCGCAAGGGCCAGTTATGGCCAAAGAGCGCTAGACGCTGCCACTAAAGGGGTCACTATCGAGTTCATCATAGGGGTCAGGTATGTGTGTGCTAATTGGTCAAGTTAAAATTATCCGGTGAAGGCCAATTTTAGGATTGAAATAACAAAAGTTTGGGCCCATAGAAATGCATGGGCGCCGGCCGGGACCTTTGGTTTAGATCAAGTTAACCAGAGAATCTAATTAATCAGAGCTGAATTAACAGAAATCTACTGTATGCACTCTGGCAGCAAGAATGTGAAATACTCGGCAAGAGCAACTTGAAGTGGCACATTCTAGATGTGCAGGGGCATTTTAGCCAACGGCCTGGCTTGGCTGGTCCACAACGTGCAAGCCAATGTGCTGATCCTGTGTGACAACACAATCACTGGCTGCATATTAATGAGAGTGCTAAGCATGTGTTTGTTGTAATTCAGCGTAATTCGCATGCTAAATATTGGCATGGCAAGCCACCATGACTCTTTGCTGACCCATCAGGGGCATCATGCTTGCATTTCTTTTGCATGGACCTGATCATGAACTTATTTTGGAGATATGTGCATGTACATTTCTAATAAATGTAGAATAAACATAGGCATTTTTATTTTGGATGCGACTTCATTTAACCAGGTTTGACTGTATGCACAATGCGTCTAGTCAAAGCTTTTCAAGCAAATGGGATTAATAGAGAAGGCCATGTTTTCATAATCTTTGCATCTGGTCAAAGCTTTTCAAGCAAATGGCATTAATAGAGAAGGCCATGTTTTCATAGTCTTTGCTTCTTTTTCATTGTGCTTACTTTACTCGAAGGTGTATCGCTGTGCTGATGCAAAGAGATGCATTTGCTGCTCTGACCATCAGCACACTGAGCTGTGGTATTGGAATGGTCAGCACTGAGTCGAGAGTGCAGGATAGAAAATGTGGCATGTCACTGTCCTTTGTCCCTCTGCGAATGAAGAAATAGTCCTTTTATAAATGACCTTGGCAAGAAGAGCGAGTGCTCCAGTTCAGCAGTAATGAGCATGCTATGGTCACACACCAAATGTACGAACAACCAAAATTGCCAGCTGTGTTGACAAATAAGACAGTTCACTGCATAGGCTGGCCTTTTGGAAGGGTACAGGAGAAGGATTTTTCTGATCTTCTATCCAAAGTACCTCCTTGTCACCCCTGCCCCGATGTTGAGTGTGGGCTTCCAAGGCAATGAACTATTAACGAAATGGGTCGGTTAGTCCTTCCAGATGTGGTTATCACTCACACCTTACGAAAAAGAGATTGAGGAGTTTCAATGACAAGGAAGTCATGCCTCAGTAAGGCGAAGCCAGGGACATGAATACGCTGTATATAGTAAAACTTATCTAGAAAGGTCAATCGGCCAATTTGGTCCCCGTCAGTCATGAGAAAAGGCACTAAGAACAAAGGTGCTGTTAGATCATGCATTCACACGTGTCATTCACATTGTACAAATTATAATGAAGGAGAGAGAGAGTCTACAACGAAGTGATTTGCTGGCACATGTGTACATGCTGGTTTTGAAAGCACTTGTCACAACATTCTTCATGTGCAGCCTACTGTAGATTGATCCATTGCAACACCGGATCTTGGAAGCCATAGTGTCAGCACAGTGGCACTATTGTTCTCTGCCATAATATGGTGGCAC
This sequence comes from Dermacentor andersoni, assembly GCF_023375885.2. Lineage (NCBI taxonomy): Eukaryota > Metazoa > Arthropoda > Arachnida > Ixodida > Ixodidae > Dermacentor > Dermacentor andersoni. The sequence goes on along the minus strand of NC_092817.1, from coordinate 66,488,288 downwards.
ACTTCCTTACTATACAAAGAAATCGGGAGTGAAAATTTGTAGGATAACACAAAGGGCAATAAATGGCTTGCTATTTGAGACCTCAGCTGGCTGCCTGAGGACAAAAGCATACCGGAGCAAATATTTGCTGCAGGATGATGAATGTCTCTGCTGCAGCAAAAGTCAGGAGACAACTCAGCACATGGTAATGGAGTACCTAGATATTAACCCCGCAAGAACTGTAGGGAACATCCACCTTCCAGAAGCATTGGGATTCAAAGTGGATGGGAGCATTAACTGGTTAGTGGTTGGGATAAGCAAGAGACGATTAGAGTACAGCCAAACCTCGTTATAACGAAATGGAATACAACAAAATAATCGTTATAACGAAGTGAGAAAAATTTCCCTTGAGATCATCTAAGGGAGTCGTAGTGCAGTACAAGCAACAGATGATATAACAGAGTAATGGATTTAACGAAGTAGTTCTGCCTCTCTCTTCAACTTTGTTATAGTGAGGTTTTACTGTATTAGTAAAAAAAAAGTAGCGGAGAGATCGGTAGAGCTGGGATGGTTACAGGTCTACAGGTAACTACAATATATAGATAGAGGTTTAAATGAAGAGTGGAAAGATCAAGGAGGGGTGAGATAAGCAAAATGCTAGACTGCAATAGATCTAGTTAAAACCTGGTTAGCTCAAGCAGCTAGGACACATTGCCGGGCTAGTTGGTTTGGATTCATAATAGACACGGAGCAGCACAGTACCGACAGAGACCAAGAATAGGAAGACACATACACAGCGCTAACTTTCAACTAAACATTTTATTTGATCGCACTTGTTATTTATACAATGACAGCGGATCGAAAATAAAACGAAGGAGACAGATAAAGATGCAGCACAGAACCCACATGTGTCATCACTATAATCATATCGCACCTGGTTATTTCAAGGCATTAATTTTAGATACCTCTTCTCTTTCCCCGATAAGGTAAAAGCTGGAAAGGTCGCGCATTATTATTTTATTTTGTCAAATTCGTATGCTTTGTTTATCTCGCATGTTGTTCTGTCTTGGGGCCTATTTATAATGGTTGTGTTTATAGACTGGGACGCAGCCCTAATTCCGGTAGTGGATTCCTAGATGGCCTGACACCGCTTTTTCGACATTGTACTGGTGTTCTTCGAGTCTCTGGTTAAGGCTCCCGCCTGTTTGACCTATGTATACGCTCTGACATGACAAAAGTACAACGCCTTGAATGCAATCCACGTGTTTTCCACAATGCTTTATGGCACAGTCGGGCTGCTCTCTCCTGTCCGCATTAGCATTGTTGTGCAAAGCCCTTGCAACCGTTCAGGAGCAGAAGAAATTACGTCCGCACCAAACTATCTCCCTATCCTTAGCAAATTACGCAAAATCATGTGCATGTATGGAACTATGGCCACATTGTTTGCTTTAGTACTGTTGGTCTGCTCATTGAAGTTTGCCCTACACTTCCTACTCGCATTTTCAGCTACGGCGGTCTACAGGATCAGAGGATAGCCTGAGCCACTTAGCCGTTTTGTCTCGGCCCACAAGCTTATTTCAAGCTTATGCTGACAAGACTTCATCAGTGAATTTTGGAAACCCGAACTTATCACGGTGCGTCTTAACAATTTCGTGTGGGCGGAAGTAAACAGAAGTACAAGCTTATTGCTTCTGGGTTCGTAGCTCCAGCACATGCATCTTGACAAAAAATACAGCCCTAAGTCTAAAAATCTTATGAAGTTGTCTTAAGCATTTCATGCATCGGCGCCAAAGGAGATAACTCCAATGTAAACGTGGCTAGTGTTTCTGAAACTACCGAGTGAAAATTGTTGGCTTCGTTATTGGTCACAATTAAATAGTCGTCTACGAATCTAAATACAGCAACAACATCGGTGTGATTCAAACACTCGTCAAGGGCTTGATTACGCTTTGCTAAAAACTGATCACTCAAGCATAGGGTGATGCATGATCCTGTACCTATGCTGTTTTTTCTTTTGTCTCATAATGTCCCCATTCCATGTCGCATAATTCGAGTTGACACAAAAGAAAAGGAGCTCCAAGAACAGCTCACATGATACCCCGGCAATATTTTGAAATTGAACCGCTCCTATTCTTTCAATACCTTTGGCCACACATGACATTAATTCGGTCTGAGGAAGGGAATAATACAAATCTTTTACGTGGCAAAATGCGTCGTGATAAGTTCATGTTTGCAAATTTCACTGATGAAGTCTGTCAGCATAAGCTTCAAACAAGCTTGTGGGCCCAGGCAAAACGTCTAAGTCACTCGGGCTATCCTCTGATTCTTTTGAGCACCATAGCTGAAAATATGAGTAGGAAGTGTAGGAGAAAACTAAGTGAGCGAACCAACAACACTAAAGCAAACAAGGTGGCCATAGTTCCATACATGCACACGATTTCGCATAACTTACGAAGGATAGTAAGAAAATCCAGTGTGGATGTAGTTTTTTACGCTCCCGAACGGTTGCAAGGGCTTTGCAAAAAGGTTAATGCAGACAGGAGAGAGAAGCCTAATTGTGCCGTAAAGCACCATGGAAAACATGCGGATTGCATTCAAGACATTGTATATTCTATACCTTTATGTAATAGTGTGCACATAGGTCAAACAGGCCGGTGTCGAAAAAACACTGTCAGGCCATCTAGGAATCCACTGTCGGAATTGCGACCGTGTCCCAGTCTACTAAAACATGACCATTCTAGTAGGGCCCAGGGCAGGACGACATGCAGGATAATTGAAGCACATGAAATGGGCAAAATGAAAGAAAAATTTTTGAGCTTTCCATCTTTGGTCTTATCAGAGAAAGAAAAGATATATCTAGAATCATCACCTTGAAATTACCAAGTGTGATGTGATTGCAGTGACGATATGTGTGGGTCCTGTACTGTATCTTTATATGTTTGTCTCCTTGGATTTATTTTTGGTCCGCTGTCATTGTATAAATAACACGTGTGATCAAATGAAATGTTTAGTCGAATGTTAGCACTGTGTATGTGTCTTCTTATTCTTGGTCTCTGTCGTATTGTGCTGCACCCTGTGTAGTATAGCTCAAGCAGGCCAGGTGATTATTCGTCACTGTCCCATTTCAAAAGGGATGCCAATAAAGATCATCATCATCATACATGAGATCCACCTAGTTTTAGCCCTGCTGAAGGCAGTGCTAGTCGTGATGTCTAAAGAAACTGGCCTTAGTCAGAAAGTGCTACAGAGCACATTTAGGAGTTCATCATTGTTTTATAGTTTTTGAATGTGTGGATGTGTATGCATTGCAAATAATTTGCCATGATTTAGGTACCGTCAAACCTTGATATTGAAGTTGTACTTGCCGCAAGAAACTGTGTAGTTGTGAATTTCATAAGATTGACATTTTATATTTCAGCAGTAAAAACTCTTCACAAATATTTATAACAATCACCATTGATAGAATCTTCTCAGTAGGCATGTATGAACTGAATCCCACAACAAGCTTGACCAATAATTATGGAATGAAAAATAGTGATGCCTGCTGTAGACACCACATTGAGATCAAAGCTTCCATGTAGACTGTGTATCACTATCACCATGGCCCTCCAGTGCTATCTTGCCATTTTACTCATTTGCAACAAGGTAGCAAGTCGTGAGGCCAAGGTGACAGCTAAGGTGTTTGAGATATTACAAATTCTTTTGTGGTTCTTTAACACTATGTCTTGTCTAGCCACTCTGAAAAGTGTTTGTTTGTTTTTTCCTTTTCATTTTGCATTACTTTCGGGGTTTTGTGTACTTCTATGTTTTTTTTTTTACCTGATTCTTCTTATGAGTGCCTGGTCTAAACTCTCATTGACACCCAATATAAAGGAAAAAGCCGCTTAGACCATCGTCATTATCGTCCACTTTATGTTGAAGCAGACTTTTTAATGTGCAGTTAGTTGGTGTTCACTCAAAGTCCTGAGGACCATGTATGTTTGTTTTGAGTCATTGAAAGTTGAATAATCTAGAATAGAATTATCAGTTCTTGTGAAAAGATGCAACAGGGAAACAAATCTGTTCCTTGCATCTTGGCTTTATGAATACAGCTACAAATGATAAAGCTGGAGATACATGTACTTTGCAGAAGAGCGGAGAATAGAGAGCCCCCATGAATACACACAATCTAATGCAGCTGGGTCTGTAGGAGCATTTCATAGTGGCAATATCAAGTACTATTGTCATGGCTGCTTAAGCCTGCAAATGTCCTCTCACCAGCCACATTTGGCCGCATTGCCCTGTGCAGGGAGGCCAGAATGTTTAAATTGGTTGATTTAACTGAAGCCGTATATCAATAGCTGGCCTCAATATATGCATATATGCAATAGAGGCCAGGTAAGTCTTTGAGTTGCATTTGAAATATCAGTTCCTGAAATATTGTAAATGGAGTTGTAATGGCAGTTTCATCAGAAAATTAATTACAGGGTTGTATGTGCCAAAGCCAGGATCTTATTATGAGGCACGCTTTAGTGGGGAACTCCAGATTAATAATTTTAAATACCTGGGGTTCTTTAATGTGCACTTACATCTAAGCACATGAGCATTCTTGCATTTCGCCCCCAATCGAAATGCAGCCGCTGCGGCCGAGATCGAACCCACAGCAGGGCAACACATAGCCACTGGTCTACCGAGTTGGGTGGGCAGTTTCATGTAAGAAATAAAGTTCCCGACTAACCTTTCCTTTGCACACAGGTATTTGGTTTATGGGGACTTGTCGTTGGGGTGGCCTGAAGAAAGTGTTTTGTTTCACTTTGCCAGTGACAGCAAATTGCTGCGAGGCCACAGCGGACCTGTGTATGGCCTTGATTTCCTGCCTGGAAAAGAGCTGATGCTGTCGTGCTCCGAAGACACCACAGGTAAGTGGATGGTTTCCACTAGTGGTAGCTTTGTATGGGGCACAGATGGTGTCTAAATTTCACCATCAGGATGGGGCTTATTTGTAGCATCAGAAGGAACAGGAGAAAAAATAAGTTCCTGCCAAGCCAGAACCACAGTGCCAGGTGTGGATTTTCTGATTCAAGTCATGCTCTTAATTACAGTGCGTATCGACTGTTGTTAATGCGGCTTGTGAATTATGTCTTGCTGCATATTTGCCTTCCCTATGTATGTAAATGTGAGATGCGCTAGTGGCATCGAAACGTTTGTGGGAAGCAGGATTGGTGAGATTGCTGAATTCTTCTGTCACATGAGCGCAAGGCTCAGAATCGAGTTTCTCAATCTGCAGTAGTACTACGTGTGACCAACACAGGGTTACAATTTGTTTATAGCTTGCGTGTCTGAAGTAAGAAGGAACGTTTGTGGGATGTGGGGCATGGGTTGTGGGTCATGACTCATGGGTTGGAAAAAATAGTGGGCCAAGGATTGCAAGAAAAAGCTGTTTCTGTTTCAGGAAAGTATGATGTTGGGCTGGTTGGCGCACTGTTGTAAATGTGTATAGTTCAAGAGAGAAAGAATGAACAAGTATACCTTTTGCACCACGCACATTGACAGCTATGCATCAACCAGGGTTCCCATCTTTGCCAAGAAACCAGCATAGATTGGGGGTTGGGGGGCGTTTTTGCGAAGAGCATTGTACGTAAATATACAAACAAGATATATGGAGCAAAATAAATTGGCAATGTACCAAGTACAAGCTTTATACAATTAAAGTTTACTCGAAGCCATTATATAAAATTTGGTACACTCGTCAGTCATGTAGTTGGGGTTGTGGGGGGGCTGGAGATTGAGCAGTGTGTGCCTGTTTCACTTATGTGGCCCGAACTGGTCGTGTCAGCTGGCAATGTAAGCACTGGCAATGGTAGATTAAGGAGGACATGTATTGGACAGATGCAGAGGATGCGTTTGGTCTTGTCAGAGAAAGCTCAGAAGAGAAAAAAAAGAAGCTAAAGGGTGAACAGTTCTGTCATGCAACACAGTGGTGAAAAGTTGAAGTGAATTGGCAAATGCACTTGTGACTTGACAGTTGTCTACAATGTATGAACACCCAACAGAGTGTTTGCGATACAGCTTATAATGTCCTAATTTAGGGACAAATACATTCACACAATTTTACCACGAAACAAAATAGCAATCACAAAAATAATATAAGCTGTCACACTGAGAAATGGCAGGCTGGTGTGGGATTCGAACATCATCAGAAAAAAAAGAAATGGCTGTGTCATTGGAAAACCAGCCAAGTGGCAACCCTAGCCTCAGCTAGCCCTACTCTACTTTGATGAAGCAGAAATAGAGCTTTTTTCTTGTAGCCAACTGTAAAGCATGAGACCATTTGTTTGGCTTCTGTGGATGCTGCAAAACAATAGAATTCTCTAATTTGGCCCGCCGTGGTTGCTTAGTGGCTTTGGTGTTGCGCTGCTAAGCACGTGGTCGCAGGATCAAATCCCAGCCACGGCGGCCGCATTTCGATGGGAGTGAAATGCAAAAACACCCGTGTACTTAGATTTAGGTGCACGTTAAAGGACCCCAGGTGGTCAAAATTAATCCAGAGTCCCTCACTGCAGCGTGCCTCATAATCAGATTGTGGTTTTGGCACGCAAAACTCCACAATTTAAGATTTAATTCTCTAGTTGTCTGAGTGTGTAGCTTGCAACCGAAAAGCAGAACCAAAACTTGGCTGTGTGAGCGTGCCATTGCACATATTAGTTTCAGCATGTGTGAATTTTTAAGGGACACTAGAGAGAAAAGTTAGCACAACACAAAGAAAGCCACTCTTACCCTGAATGCAACCTTGGCAACCCTGTAAAGGTGCAAAAACAAAAAACTGGTGGCGCCACCAGCTTGAAGTTTTTGCACCAGCTCAACATGATGTCATGGATTTTGATGGGTGTAGTTAATTGCTTATTAGTAAATAGAGTGAATTCTAGAAGAGCCGAATACTTAACTCGGAAAGTTTCAAGAACATTTACCGAGCCCACAATGGCCCATATACAAACATGTAAATTGAAATACACGATGTCACACTGATATACTGGCACTGAGGTTACAATGCAAAATTCAAGAAAGGAAACTTTGACCTTGACTTTCTCTTTTAATGAACAACCTATTGCTACAAAATTAACGTAAATATAGTTTTGAAAGAATGCTTCAGCAATCTAAACCGACTTGTTGCTTCTCTTTGGTGTTCTTGTCTTGGCATTTGTGGGGTCCAGGCTTTTTGTCCTTGCAGGCACTATACAGGGTGTGCCAGCTAACTTTAGCTAGAGTTTAAAAATATGCGAATGCCACGAAGCTGGGCAGAACCAAGGTAATGTTGTTTGCTGTCGCTTGGAGATTCTCAGATTAATTTTTTTCATGCTACCTAATTACATAACTAGTCATAATAAATAATCAGCGTCTCAAATATTATAATTATATGAAAAATGTCAACAAGAAAATTGTAGAAAAACTCCTGATACAGCTTTCTGTTGCTCAATACGTGCTACGTAAACACGTTTTTCCGAGCGTGAAAGAAGCCCGCGAATACACGCAAAGTGCCTCGAGTGGCCAGTAGCGCGACAATTTTACGTGCATTTGTGGGCTTCTTTCATGCTCGGAGAAACACTTTTTTGTAGCACGTATTGAGCAACAGAAAGCTGTATTGGGAGTTCTTCTACAATTTTCTCGTTGACACTTTTCATATAATTATAATACTTGACAAGTTGATTAATTAATTAGGACTAATTATGTAATTAGATAGAATGAAAAGAAATAATCTGAGTATCTTCAAGCGACGGCAAACAACATTACCTAGGTTCTGTCCAGCTACGTGGCATTCGCATATTTTTAAACTCTGGCTAAAGTTAGCTGGGACACCCTGTATAAGAAATAAATTTATTGTTACAATACACTTAGCATACTGGCAGACACAAAAGGCAGTATTTGCAAAGGTTTCTTTTCATATGGTTTTTATTTGTTCTTTTGCAGTGCGAGCATGGAGCTTAAAAACGCACAGCAATGTTGCCATTTACCGAGGTCATTCATATCCTGTCTGGGACATTGACATTGGGTATGCCAGGTCTTTCCTTCTAGATTTGAAATTTTGCTTCACTTATCCCAGAGCTTTGCACTTGCTCAGTTACTGATGCTGCTGTTTTTTTCTGAAACATTTTGGACCAGGAGCAAGTGCTCTTGAAACATGGAGCCGAGCCGTTTGAATGTTACAGCTCTTTTGGACCTTCTCCTTGTGCTTATTTTACACTGTGTTTAATTTGGTTCTGCAAAGCAATGCTAGATCATTTCATGATCACTTTGTTGATCTGTTTTCTGATGGCACTATAGAAATGCATACGTCTAGCACTTGTGCTGTCTTGGCTACGACTGAGACATGGTGCCATTGAGTGTGGGGTTGCAGTGTCTTGTGAAATAAAGTAGCTCTGGCCCATATTTTCAAAGTTGTAGAAACTCTAGCACATGCTTCCCACACTTGGAAGGATGAGGCTTAGCCAGTATGAATGTTGGCAAACACTTCTAAGATATCTTAATGTGATAATAAGGTTGGTCTTAAAATGCCAGACCTGGTACTGTATTTCGACAGTATTGCGACGTCATGACACAGAGCAAAATTTGCTGACGCTGCATCGCAGTAAGGCTAGGCATGATAATGTTACTCATAAGAAAGAAAGAACAAGAGTGTTGTGCACTTTACTTCTGGCTATACTCATATGGCACCCGTTGTGATAGCAGGAACAGGGCAGGGTAAGCCAGTGTATCCTGTTGTTGTGACGCACCAGCCTCCTTAGTACCAAAACGAGTTTGTAGAAACAAGTATTATAGCAAATTATTTAAGACACTGTGATGCCGGCCAGTGTTTTTTCTAGGATTTAAAGGGTTTGTAGCTTCATTTGCCTTGATTTGAATTGCTCACAGTGAAGGGCGCTCTTAGTACACCTGGCCACAAAATTTTACAGACCACGGGATTCCGTAAAACATTGAATGTTCGAGCATCCTGTAAGAGTAGCTAGTAAAACAGTGCATCACTATGTTGTTCACATAAGCAGTGACTGGAAATGCAAACACCAGGCTCTGTTGTGAGGCTGCTGATATATTAACTCTTTCCTTACTGCGCGAAAATGGTTGTTTTTCTTTATATGTCTCGGAAAAGAAATTATTTACCACTACAAATAATATCTCAGTACGCATTGCAGCATAGTATATTGTGCATAATGAAATGCTCTTTCCAAGAACACACGTTGCCAAATAAAAAAATTTATTAGGTACGACATAAAAATTCTAGAAAGCGCCATTTTCGCTGCCAGTTGATAAAAACAACAATAAAGAAACATGATATCTACAAAAACATTAATATCAAAGGAAATTCAGAATATACATTTCAAAAATAACTAATGCAGGAATAATCTCAGAAAAAATAAATGCTCATTACACTGCCGTTCTTCGGATACAAAAAGGAAACTAAGACCACTTCGTCACTCATGCCATGCGGTGAAGCAGTTCCTTGATTTTGTGAAGCATAGGTGAACTCCGCACTTTTCCCACAAAACGTCTGGTTTTTGTTCAGCTTTGCAGTCCTCGTAACACATTTTGCAGTTCTGCCTTTTTGGCATCTTCTGTAGATGGTCCGATGGGAAGTCCAAGGAACGTACTTCACCAGTTTGTGTAGAGTCATGCACCTCTTCCAGGACAGATCGCTCTCAGCGTAGCTAGGCAACTACAAGATTATGCAACCAAGCATATCTATTTGCATTTTTGCAGATTGCCTTTATCACCTCTGCAGAGAAGAGTAGAAAGAAATCCCATGCTGTTATAAACTGTCTTGTGCTGATCCGTAGTGCTGGGCCGATGTGTGCTATGGGCGGACTTCTTGGTGTGAACGGAAGTTTCTTTGCTGCCAATGGCAGTACATCATAACCAAGTGAAGTATGCACTTAGGAGAGCACATAGTTGGGCTAGTTGCTTGAAATGCATACTGAAAAAGTTTGCACGGAGACACGAGGAAATTGCCGAGGAAAGACAGGGACGAACACCCGCTGTCTTTTCTCAGCATTGTCCTCGTGTCTCCACGCACACTTTTTCAGTATGAAGTATGCACCTGAAGATAATCAGTAGAGCTCTCAGGTTGTGCATAAAGATTGGCGGATAAGCGTGCACAAGGAAGGAGACGGCTCAAGGCCGTAGAGGAAACTCACAAGTGAACAGCTGCGGATGTCTCATGCTGACTCAAAACACTGTCGCCGTCTGAGCTTGAATCTTCATTGCTGTCATCTTCGGAGTAATAACTCGAGCCATCATCACTAATTTTGAAGTGCGGGTGCAGCATAGTTTTGAGCACGACGCTTTTCTCGCGACGCAGCCGCACAGGACCATGCCATGGCAGTGACTTTCAATAACTGCGCAGTGACACTGGGAGCGCCCCTTGCTGGGATTTTACGAAGCGAAACCTAAACTCTTGGAAACTGGTTGAAAATGCCAGGTCCACATGCTGGACATGCGGCGGACCTTCGGAAATACACTTTGGTGGAAAAAACATCTCGGGCTCCAAACCAAAGCTCACTGATGAATAGCTGGCATAATTTTGGTTAATTATCCCCGCTTAGCACTGTCCGATGGCAAAGCTGGCAATATAATTTAATTCTTGACTTGATGGGAGTCATTGGGTTACAAAATTTTGATGCTAGTGCGACGTAATCGTGAGCGGCATGCTTTCTTCTCGAGCACAGCAGAAGTTGACAGCCACGCCTCTTTTCGCTACGATATACGCACATTAGTTCGCAAGAAGGTCCGTCAAAAATCACATCATCGCTGGAGTGTGAAAATTTCAACTGATCCTGAAAGTGCAGTGCTTGTAATAACTACTGAATGGCCTTAAGTGGATAAGAAATGGCTCCAACATGTCAAAATTGGCGATCTAAAGCATCGATCACCGGTGATCGATTTGAATAGGCATGGTAATGAAAGAGTTAAGTTTTGTGGCCGGGTGTACATACCTGCCAACCTGCCAACTTCATTGTGGCCATGTGGGCTTAATACGAAAACTGCTTTTGAGGGGAAAACTGCCCGTCTTGCAGAAATTTGTCGGAAATTGTTTCTAATGCCTGTGGCTGCGAATTTTTCTAATTCTATATTGTGGCAGCACCGCTATATTATGTCAAATGTATTTCTAATCAAATTTGTCTTGCTATTTTTCTCTCGTAATCTAAAGGAACAAAATATATCACTTCTGCATTTTCTTCTTTACTGCGAACAGTGACTATGAACTGGGAACAGGGCTGATCATGTTTGTTCGCTTGACTTGATTTGGTTCATGCACGGCATGACATAATGTTGAAGAAATATGTCAAATCTATGCTTAAACCAGCAACCTTGAAATTTGAAGCTAAGAATTCTAATCGCTAGGCCATGGCTGCTTTACACAAGGAAACAGGTAACAAATTGCATTGGGCACTGATAAATACTTATGGTTATTTGTCAGGCTTGTCTGATACCCATACCACAGCACTGATCAAGACATGGTTCCTGCGACTTTGGTGCTTATACACTACAGTGCACTCTTTTTTCACTCTGCCAGCATTCGCATTATGCTACGCGTCCTTTCTGCAAGATTTACAGGTTTGTGCAGAGAAAAGAAAAAGAGAGAGCAAGAGAAAGAAAGGTAGAAAGGTGCACTCCATAAAGGAATTTGTGGATAGCTAGCTAACTAGGCACGTTGTGCATGTCCTTCTTGCAAATGAATGGCACTGTGGATGTCATGCATCTGTAGCTGTACAGTCGAACCCAACTATATCGAACCTGTCTACACCGAATTATTCTGTATATCGAACAATTTCTGAACATGGTACAGTTACAATGAGTATACATATAAAAATTACGCTTACATCGAACAAAAATAGCAGCGACTCCCGATATATCGAACGTCAAGCGGTGCAAAGTGCCCCCAAAAGTTGGCTTTCCCTTGCGGTGGCAGAGAAACCCGGCAGCGTAGCTCCATCCAACTGCTCTCCCTACTGTGACTGCGCTGCCTCGGGCGAACCGTTGACTCCCCCCTGCAAAAAATTATCCTGGCCCACCTGCAGCGCTTGCTCAGACAGCCACTCAGAGGCTCTTGTGCCCTTGTCGTGCAAGATGGCAAAAGTACGAGTTCTCTCGCTCTTTTTCTGGTTCATTGTGTTTGCGCTTTGAGGGCCTTCTCCCGCAGTGCTGCCGTGATGAAGCGGCAGAATTCACCTTTCGTCGTGAAGCTTGAAATCATAAATTGGATCAAACGCGGTGAGAAGTCGGATGTCCCTGCAGTGTGCAAGATTCCGAGGAGAACGCTCAGCACGATCTTGAAAAATAAGAGGGAGATTAAGGCTAAAGTGGCCAAACTCGCGACCCGGTGCCCACGGCACTCGACGTGTATGCACGGCTGTGTTCAAGTGGTTCATCCGAAATTGCTTCAGACGTGCCGGCCTCCGGGTGCTCGGTGATGACTGTAAATTCTAATGAATGCGACAAAGCCGTTGTCGGTGTTGCCGAAGTTTGGAGCGAGCTATCAGAATTTCCGGAAGCTGTTGACGAATCAATGGTCGATGAGTTTGTGAGTGCAGATGATGGTGTCGCGACCATGGGAGAGCTCAAAAACGGAGACTACAGTGCCGACATTGTACAGAGCACAAGTGAAAGTGGGCACAATGAGGAAAGCAACGATGGTCCTATGCCCATAACGTCCGAGGTGATTGGTGCACTTGTACTAGTCCGGTGCTTCTGCGCGATTGCGGAAGGTTGCAGCCTCAGCTGCTACGACTCCTTAGACAATGTGGAGAAGTCTGTGCATCGCAGGCAGCGAAATTGCCCACGCAGAAGAAAATACAGGTCTATTTCATGAGCAACTAAGCTAGTTTCATCAATAAAGTGATTTTATAAATGGTATGTGCTTTTATGACATCCAAATCTTTAGCAGGCTTATATTGAATTATGCTCTATATCGAACTTATAGGCGTTCTTTTGCAAGTTCGATAGAGCCGGGTTCAACTGTACGTGCAAGCTGCATGGTTCTTCAAAATTGCAGGGAGACATAGCATTGTCCAGGATTTTCCAGAAATTCTTCCTTTTGGTGCTGGAGCCCTCTTAGAAGCTCTCCTGGAATACCAGGCAGTTATTCTAGAAGTCACATCGATTTTTGTTTATACATCCAGGAGCTTAAGACTCATAATTTTGTCACTGGAGGTCACTGGAGTCTCTTGTGGGGATGCGCGACTCTCGCGCATCCCCTGATGTTTTTCCCGCATAGCGCATCCCCTGATATGCCGTTTTCCCGCACGGCTCGCGTGGCCTGGCGGTCGGAGTGGTACAGGCGCGGTGCGAGAGATGGCGCGACTGTCGCACTGCTGCGGGGTTACTTGGGCGCCGAAAGGGAAGGCGCTTGGTCTCTTTGGTTCGAGGTCGTCGGCGGGCGCGGACGTCCGCGTGGGCGCCGTTGGATGCTTCTGCGAGACTGTCTCGCGTGGCCGCCTTCGAACGTGCCACCATTCGCGTGACTGTACACGCGAACGACCAGGCGTTGGGATCCAGCATGGGGCTGCTGCGGTGACCGGCGGAGAGAGATGGCGCGACTGTCGCGCTGCTGCGGGGTTACTTGGGCGCCGAAAGGGAAGGCGCTTGGTCTCTTTGGGGTTCGGGAAGCGAGCGGGAGCGGACGTGCCGCTCGCGCGTGCGGCGACCATGCTTCTGCGAGACTGTCTCGCGTGGCCGCCTTCGAACGTGCCACCATTCGCGTGACTGTACACGCGAACGACCAGGCGTTGGGATCCAGCATGGGGCGAACATATTCGCTCGCAATGCGGTCGCGGTAAGTCGGACTTCTAGATTTGTCGCGCGCCCATCGGCATATTTTGGGGATAGCAACTCGGCTAGCAGGCATTGATCTATGAAAGGTGCAATAAATGCCCTTGTGATTGTTTGCACTACTGTGTTGTCGTTCCTTTGTCCCAAGAGTACGGAGGAGAACCCCGTATCTCCCACACTCTTTAAGACATTATCCACAAGCATTATAAAAGCATCTTGTGGCTTTGTGATTGTCGTCGTTTCCTTTCACGTGATTGTGATTTTTTGTACTTGTTTCAATCATGGGTATCTCAGACATGCTAGGTTAATTAAGGAGACTTTTTCCATGTGGCATAGAATCTGCCTGTTTATATGTTGTGGAACATCTGCGTCATGTTTGTTTGTTTGTTTAGGCTGCAGCTTTTGTATGAGTATTTATATTTTGTGTGGTGCTTCAGCATTTCATTGTAGCTGTGTGATGCATGCAGGCCCCTGGGGTTATACTTTGCCACTGCATCAAAAGACAGCACAGCAAAGATTTGGACGCTTGAAAGGACGTACCCACTGAGGATACTAGCTGGCCACAACATGGACGTTGACGTAAGGATTTCACAATTAGTCCAGGTTGCATAAGCTTGCATAGTTCTATGAGTATATCTATAGCTTGCATAGGTCTATGACTAGCCGGTCATAGCCATACCTAGGCTATGAAAATAGTTGAAATTTTTAGATGTATCTGTTTAAAGAGACACTAAAGGAAAATAATAAGCCAAGTTAAATTGATATATTATTTGTCTAGAAGTCTGTCATCATTCTCTGTGTGCCAATGCAGTCACCAATCAATAATTTGGACATGCTTAATTATTTGCACAATTTTCAGCCTACTGTTTGATCATGCGGACTCTGCCTGCACAACCGCATGCTAATTTGGCCACCAAGTCAAGTAGAAAAAGCAATATTTTTGCTTTCATATGTTGCCGGCACCTTCTCGAAAGCAAAACTTACGAAGTCTAGTCAATCCAGTAGTCGCCGATTGCATCCAAAGCATGGAAAAAGCCAAGCCAAGCCAAGCTGCCAAGTTTTAAAGGCTGCATCCTCTACAATCTGCAATTTGTCATGCGGGTGCTGTGCATGCAGCATTTGTTTGTTTACGTTTTGAATAGTGCTACGGTCCTAAGGGTGACTTCCTTGATTACTCTTCTGAATTTTCGTCGGTCAGTATCGTCAAGCAGCTTCAAGTAGCACCAACTCCACCCACGATGTTCGCACCAACGAGGGTGGCATTCAACAAACGATGACCTTTTCAAAGTAACCTGCAATCATTTGGCTATTGCAGTGCAGTTGACTTTTGTTATGCTACCAGGGGATGGAGATTTTATGCGTGCATTGACAGAACTTTTAACCATCTTCAGCGCCAGCATGACAGTGGTCGAAATATGAGCTGACCCGATTGCAGGCAAGTGTATGTGCATGCAGCAGTGTGTTCACAAGCTTTTTGGCCACTTGTGATAAAGTCGCTTATTTTTTGACAAGTCACATATTTCAGCTTCTTGATTATTCATACTTTCCGACAGTTTCTGTAGAGTTCGAATTATCAGTCGGCGACTGTATATGACTACATTGTGTAAAAAATTGCCGCTGAAGGTCCCTCTGCTGCTCCTCAATTTGAATTCTGCCTGCCAAAACAGATATGTTGACGTAATCCCCCACTTGACTTTCCTCTCTGCTGCTTCGTGAATCAGCCAGTGATGAGTCACACAAGCGGTACCATATTCCAAAATTGGTGGTGCCACTTCGATTTTTCGATTTTCATAATTTTCACTCGTACACAAGCTTTGTTCTCACTATGAATGACGAATTCGTCATTACAGAAGCCTAATCTTTTAATTTAGCTTGACTTTAGTGTCTCTTTAATGTGATAATGTGCAGTTGTGGTTATGCAGTGCCTGCATGTGTGCGATTACAAAGCTGTTTTTCTCTGCACAGCTTGTTATTTTCGTGCGTCTGATTTGCTCTATAGATATCATGGACTTGAGAGAATAAATATAAGTGAAAGTTCAGTGCGCTTGTGTTTGCCTTCTTGTCTAACTTGTCCTTCATATTTTTTGTACCGTAAGGTGTTTACCATGATCCAAAACCACCTAGTCGACCTGCAACATAGAGATTCACTTGAGTGTTCAGTGCCTGTGTGCTTCTTCCGATTTCTTGTGCAGTGCGTGAAGTTCCATCCCAATAGCAACTACGTGGCGACAGGTTCAAGCGACCGGTGCCTGCGGCTCTGGTCGGTGCAGGATGGCCGAGTGGTGCGCAGCTTACCCGCTCACCGGGGCACCATCTTTGCTCTCGCCTTCTCACCTGACGGGCAGCTGCTCGCCTCGGCTGGTGAGGATGGGCTGCTGGTGCAGGCATGACACTGCCCTCATCAGTGAATTGCATTCAGTTTATGTCGCTCGTAAAAACTGTTGGCATTGACTCATGTTAATTCAAGCTCCTAGAGACCTCAATTTTTCTGTTTGAGTGATCTGAAGTTAATTAAAATGTTCTTAAATAATTAAGCTGCAACCACACAGAACATATTTTCGATGTGTTTTTTGTGCAGCATTGCTTGGTGTCGACCCGCCGTGGTTGCTTAGTGACTGTGGTGCTGGACTGCTAAGCACGAGGTCGCGGGATTGAATCCCGGCCTCTGCGGCCGCATTTCGATGGGGGTGAAATGCGGAAACACCCATGTACTTCGATTTAGGTGCACTTTAAAGAACACCAGGTGGTACAAATTTCCAGAGTCCCCCAGTACGGCGTGCCTCATAATCGAATTGTGGTTTTGGCACGTAAAACCCCATAATTCAATTTTTTTTTGCTTGGTGTCTATGCAATCACACTGTGCTCCACAGTGACTGTTTTGTGATCTCTGAAGAAGAGCATTCCATGTTGGTTGTGGATTAAAAATGAATACTCCACAGCACATATTTTGGCCATTATAACGGTGTTTTTACTGTGCAGTGCAATAAAATGTATGTGCGACACTGACTGCAATGAAAGTATGTTCAGTCCATGTGCAGTCAAATCTTATAATGAACTCTCATTCGATGTGCCTGTGTTATACCTTACATTCATTACAGGCATACACACTGATATTGGTGTGAAAAAAAATTGATGATTGAGTCTATGTGAAAGAAATGCATGTATGATGCCTCTGACAGGCCAGCAAAGGATCTACTGTTGACTTGTTCGTGTCTTGCCCTGCCGATATATTGCACTGGAGCAATGCTAAATTATTAACACGTGTTTTGCACCATCGTTAATAAGCAACCATGCAGTAGGTGTAATCCTTGGCACTTGCTCACTGTGGCATGCGCCACCATCGTATGTGAGTATGCTTTGGCTGTTGATTACTTTTGAACGCCCTCTTATTAGTTGTTTGTAGCTGCATTGCCCCGCTTATTGTGGAATTAGCCAAATGTCTCGTTTGAATTAAGAAATTTCAAAATGCACTGCTCACAAAGCGAAAATTTGGGATTTATTCGAATTAAGCAGCATTTTGGATATAGATACCCAAATAGCAGAATATTCCGATTGATTAAAATACAAATATTCAAGATATGTAGGCTTTGAAATCTAATCAACTAACACAGAGAAAAAGAAAAAACATTGGGAGGAAGTGGGGGTAAGAAAATAGCCTTCCATCAATGCACCCTATGATGGTCAGTATTTTTTTTTAATGAGGTCTCGTGCCCCCAAGCCTTGTAGAAAACTATGAGGGCTGTGTGAATAGTGATTTTTGACACTGAATCAAATACGAATTGAAAAGTTCCAGAAGTGAATCGAATCAAAAACTGTTAGAATACTTTTTGAATAAGGAACAGCCGTTATCACAATTAATATAAAATGATGTTGACATCCCAGTACTATTATTAAGGTTGGCAAGTTTCTATCATTACATAGTACGTTATGAAGCATTGTTTATTAAAACACTAATGGAGCATTAGTAGCAAACAAGTAGTTTCTTCGCATGCGCAGGGCTCTTCAGAGAGAGCGAATGATCACCGCACACCCTGTAAAGTGTGGCTACCTAAGTGACGTAGCCTGTTTCACTACGAAAGTTCTCATGTTGCGCACGCGGGTGTGTAAATTTACCCTACTTTTGCTCCAATTTTACGTTTATTTGGCCACATTTGACATTTTAAAATATTCGAAAAGTATTCAAGAAATATTCACATTTACATATACTGACTATTTGTTTCGAAGACCGAATTGAATAGGACACTATTCAGTTGGTTATTCAAAAGTTTCAAATATTCATTGAAAAAAAAATGCCATACGATTTGATTAGAAAGGTACTGCGAAAATGAGCATTCTTTTTTTGTGCTCACAGCATCCAGAGAGGTGCAGCCATCCTTCCCAGGGTTGATGGTCTCGATTCTAACACGCACTTTTTGACTGAAAAAACATTTACTAAATTTTGACATGCTCGTTAGAAACAAGTACAAAACCAATACTACAAAGGTTATGTGGAAATCCCAACACCCAATCTGTTGAACACACATATTTTCACTAGACAAGAGTCAGTTGGCTGCCGACGGAAATGTGGTCTGACAGACATTATTAACTGTGCCAAATGCAGGTGAGGACCGCAGGATCAAAGTATGGGACCTGGGGAGCTCTACCTTGCTCAAGGAGCTACGAGGGCATACGGACACAGTCTACAGCATCTCATTCAGTCGTGATGGCTCGGTGCTTGCCTCCGGTGGCGCTGAGCCACTTGTTCACCTCTGGGACCTTCGAGGCAGTGTTGGTTCTTCACCAAGGTGTGTACTACACAAAGTGTCAGTAGGGCCAGAGCATAGTCCAGCACAATAAATGGGCACTCGCTCACACTCGTGTTTACTCACTCTCGTGGACACTCACTTGCACTCCTACTTGTGCCCACACGTCTCGCATTCATTCACACTGAGCAGCACGCACAAATGCGCAAACTCACATTCACTCGCTGTCACTAATTATTGGCATTCACGTAAGCAGCACTGACTTCTCTTTATAGTCGTGTCCACGCAAACTCACTGGCACCTGTACCCATTAATACACGTCGAATTCACCACTCACACTTTACCCCATGTCTGTCAAATCAATGTAGAGTGAGCACGAATTGGTGCACTCATGACTGAGTATGCTGACCTATGCGCCAAAGTGACTGTTCATCCGTGGCGGTGGTAGTAGCCATTCAGTTAGTGCAGATTAGGTCTAAAAGACAAAATTGATGGGTTTGTCGTGTATCTAGATGTAGCATTGTGACTATATACTGGAAAGATGGAGTGAAAGAAGATAAAGTGCGGGCAGTGGTGAGCAGGGCATTGCACATGAGGAGAGCACATGCTGTGGTGCGTTTTGGACGGGTCCGAAGGACGGGTGCGAACAGCGCCGATCCAGAATGACCTGTTCCAGTGGGGACAAAGTCGGCTACTGGTCCGCTTAGGCACCTGTGCGTGGGACACAGCAGGACCAGCCAACGCACAAGTAACTACCGGTCCACTCTGGCGCATGCCTCAAGGACTTGGCTGTGCCAAGGGATAACTCTTGGTGGCTGACAGTCCACCCTGGTCCACTGACTAAGTCCACCCTGCTAAGTCCACTGACTAAGTCCAGTCCGCCCTGACAGTCCACCCTGCTGATGAGACCGAGCGGTGCTATGGTTCGCATGGCTGCCAGCACAATTATGCTGGCAGAAACCAGTGGCCAAGGGGTCTGCCATGCCCCAAAGTGGTAGTCGTGCCTGCCCAATGCCAGGGCGTAGACAGCTCTCCAAGCAGACATGGCCGCGCACAGTCTGGGTACTGTGAGTGCACCACCGTGAGACTGCGCATGGGATAGTTGGCTATCACATGAAAACAGACACACATAGGATAACAAACTATACCGCATATGCATGGACTGTTGGAATAGGGTAACGCAACCGTCTCTTTATATGCTTAAGTTTTCTATGTGTCCTTGCTTTTGTTGTGTGTTTTAAGTGTCATATGTGAACAGACATGAAGGAGATAAGAGCAGTGTATGTTCTCAGTGCGTCTCGTACTGGGCGCTGAGCCCCTGGGCCGACGAACCTCCACAATCGGTGAATTGTGCCTGCAGCGCTGCTGGCGACCACGTAAACCATAGTGTTGCTCGGTCGCGTCAGCAGCTCTCGGGAGAAACTGCAGGCACTGGCTCTGCCGAGTCCTCGAGGCAGGTGCCAGAGCGGACCAGTAGCTGCTTGTGTGTTAGCTGGTCCTAGTCACCACTGGGGCACATCATTCAAAGATTGTTGCTGGCTGTGCCCCTTCGGATCCGTCCAAATTGCATCGCATCGCATCATGCACTCTCCTCATGTGCCACATCCCGCGCACCACCGCCCACACTTCATCTTCTTTCACCTCTTCTGTCCAGTGCACTGGTCACAGCATGGAGTGCTGCATTATCTGATAGTCACTGGTGCGCACATCTTATTCTATGAAAACTCCTGTACTTTGGCTGCCATAGCAGTGAATGGTGAGATGTCGGCACAGAATTGAGGTATTAGGTACCATGTGGTGATCGTATGGCAGCAATGGTGCTTTAGCAGACAGTGCTGCTAGCGGCAGAGGATGCCATTCTTGGCACGTAAAAAAAATAATAATAAAAATTTCGAGGTACATAGAGTGTGGAGCATGTTTCAGTGTGGTTTTGTGAAATAACTGGCTTTTAGTTTATTCTTTTTGAACTTTAAACACTTAAAAAGGTTGCTCCTTTTGCACAAATGGTTCTGTCTGCAAGATCGAGGGATGCAAAGATGGCAATTAATGTTGTGTCAACAAAGCATTTAGATGGCAATGAATGTTGTGTCAACAAGGCATTTAGAGCACAAAAGTACTGCAGGAAGTGTGCTTGCCAAATGTAACATGTTGTGCTTGTCTCTTGCTCCATTTGGGTGATACCATCAAACCTCGATGTAATGAACATGGTTATTATGAATTATCGGATATATTGATGTAAATATCTTGTTTCTTGCCGATATCTGTGCATAACATAGCAGATATAACAAAGTGATATTCGTGTCTGGTGCACCTACGTTATAATGAGATTTAACTGTGCGTATGTTCAAGCACGTTGTGACATTGCTATCAGTACGTTGGAACTAGGGGTTCTAAAAGATTTGAAATTTCACATACAAATGAGTAGTGGAGACTATTTAGTTGGTATTCATTGCAAGAATTCGCTATTTGAAATTTCTGAATACCGTATTTACTCGACTCTAACGCACCCTTGATTGTAACCCGTTTTTCGTGACTAAAAAAAAGGGGGGAAAAAAAAACCCTGCCCTCGATTTTAACGCACACCTGTTTGGCACGACCTAAAGAAAAGGAAGGAAAGAAAGACTCAGATTTTAACGCACATCCGTTTTGCTGCGACCTAAAATAAGAAAGTCCTTTACAGTACCATGCACTTCATTCTTTCATACAGGAATACAACTTGCTCTCATTTGGAAAAACAAAGATTTACTCCGAATGCACGAAAGTTGTAATAAATTAAAAAAGTTGCAGTTCTGCCTGAAAGGCGAAGCATCAATTACGATAGCAAATTAGTAGACAGCTATACAAAAAGTAAGGATAGCAGTTTTGTTGGCCGTATAAACTTTTAAACATTGGCTTATTAACTAAATTAAGAAGCGTGGTGTCGCGCGCACAAGCTATCATGAACATGTCTCACGCAATGACCTCGGAAACTCTTTATCAAAACGCTGGAGTGGGTAGTGCGTTAGCAGGAGCGAACGAATTGACCTTTGTGTGGACTCTCGCTTCAACGTGCACTAAGTGACGAGAACGCAGCATGGTGCGCCTAGATGCGTAGATTCTTTTCTCCATCACAGATCGCTTTCAAGATACAGGCAACGGGGCCGCACCATACATAGCGGCCGCCGAAGTAGAAAGCTTCTCCTGTTTGTGCCAGTCCCGCACGCAAGTTTCGGGAACTACGAACGTCCGTGACGCGGCTCGATTTCCATCCGTCTCTGCACACATGATCACTTTCCTTTTAATTGCGGCATCGTGATGCTTTGCAGTCGGCACTTCCATGCTGATATAGCCAATGCGGAAAATGGGAAAACTGGGAAGACGGACGGCGCACTAGAGAAAGCTACGGCAGCTAGGCTCGAAGTGTGTGCAAGGCGGTCATTTTGAAATGCCGATAGCGATATGGTAATGTAGATTTAGGGTCACATTCAATTCTAATGTGCAGGCTATTTTTGGACCCGTATGATCAGAAAAGAAGTGCGCATTAGATTCGAGTAAATACGTTATTTGTTTCTGTTGAATACAATGGATAACAACACTTTATTGAAGTCGCGAGGGAAAGTGAATGATGGAAGTGAGGAATCTTTCGAATCATTCTGCTGCAGAAAGCTGCGGTTGCTGCACACAGGCATCAGCACTTAAGTGTCCGAACACAAAAGATAACTTTTGCTCAACAAAAAAGTCATTCAATAAAAATGGCTTGCTTTTAGCAGCCTATATAATAATTTTTCTATTTATCATTCGGCTAATCTTTTTATTAGGCTAGTTAAAGCAATGTGCAGTGCTGCAATATCACACTTCTGTCCTTCAAGGAACACAGCACATTTGGCGACATGCTGTTCGCTGGTTTCATTACTGCCACTCTCATGGTTCTCCTGCTAACTGAAAGCAGTTTTCTCATTTACAAGCTCTAGTTGACCCATATGTCCAGTAGCAAACAGTATTACATAACTGTGTCAAATAATGTATATAAGCCTCACATTTTAGAAACGGAACCCCCGCAAACTTGATATTTCACTTTGTTTAGAAATGAGAAAATACCTATATTCAATTTATTTGGGAAATCTCGCTATTCAAACATCCCTAATTGAAACAAAAATAGTTGAAGTTCGATTGCATCTTTTATCTTTCGTGTTTGTGTTTTTAGATGCCTTTTATGATAGAAGGATCGAGATTTGGGCGAGTTGGTACTGGTTGAACATCTTGAAGGGGCAGCGCAATAAGACGAAGACAGAAGGCAGGAACACACAGGACAGCGCTGAGTTTATAGACAGCGCCTTTTATGACATCTACTGCTGCATTCAGACTTAGTACTACAAGCTGTGAATGCCATTCAGAAGAATAATACATCAAACATTTACCACTAGGAAACAAGGCAGCAGATACTAAATAATGTAACCTACTTAGCTGTTGTGCACTGCACCTTGTCTACATGCTTCTCCAGTACATATTGATAGAGAGGTAGTGACAGAACATGAGAGGATTTTCCAACATACTTGCAGTACAGTTACACTATCTGAACAATACTAGAGACACAAACAGGAACAGTGCAACATATTGTAAGGCTGTGCTTAATTAGAAATCATTATAAGCTTCTTTAGTTGTGCTTCTTCTTCTTTTGAACAGAAAGAGAACCAAAGGTGTATGTGTGAATATTATGTTGCTGCTCAATCCTTTTACAGTGTAATCGCTAATAGTTACGATAAGAGTAGTTCCGTGTGCTTTGGTTGAATGCGGCATCGCAAGATTTTATCACTGGTACTACTTTTATCAATTACGATAAGGGTAGTATGAACGGGTTAGCTTCAGCGATAACATATGGATTTCTTCATTACTACTATGCAAGTGTGTGGATTACTGTTTTCTATGTTCAAGGACACATCAGTATGCTCACTCACACAGAAATTTATCATGTCAGCAACTGTTCGGCCTAAACCAGTTGGCATATGATTGTCATAACATATGGCTCAAGATTATGGACTGGCAGAAAACAAGATAACATATCACTGACTAGAAGCTTTAACGCTGATATCTTTCAACTAAGATCTTTATAAGGTTTCCAGTTGCTATACTTAATTTCATACATAGCAGGCAAAGATATTAAGGCTTCCCTCATTGCTAGCATTTGCAACCAAAAGATAGTGCATCACATATGAAAGAAAGACATGCGTCAAGCAATTCAATTTAATAGTAAGTATCCTACTGTTATGTCTCAAAATATGATGCATTTATTGCATGGAAAGCGTCATAGCTTTAAGCCTATTTAGATCACCAAATGAGTGAAGTAACTTGCTTCTGCAAGCAATGGCCCCAGTGCAATGCTTGCACTTGCCACCAAAACATGTGCCTTGCACACCTAAGGCACGAAGGTGCACAAACAATATGTTATTTGATGTAACCTTCCGTGCACAAGTTGTATAGTTTCAATATATGCAGGAGGTATTCGGTAGAAAGTGTCGCAAATGAACAACCGCGCTGCCACACTCGCAGAATGAGCTTTTTATTATCGCACCTCTTGCGTAGCTACCGCAGTGCTGCCTGCTATGTATGAAACACATCATAGTCAGCCATGTATCATGTCGTCCTATCCGTAATCTTAGGCTTTATGCCAAGATTGATCACGCAAATGTCCGTTGCATGCACACACTCATGCACTCTGCTTATCGTAAAGGCTGACTGATGCCGTCACTATTTTTTGTAGTGATGCAGATCCCAATGGCCACATGTCGCCGGAGCACCTGGCAAGTTTCCCCACATCCACGTCTGCGCTTCATCTGGTGCAGTACGCACCTCGAAGCCTCCTCACCCTTGCTGGTTCTGCAGCGGCTGGTTCCGGTGCCGACATCTCTTCCATCTCTTGACACATTCGGTGTGCTACACACAAGGCCAAGTTCGCAAGCTTAGGTTCTCGGGTCACTGGTGACCTGTCATGCTGTGTTCCGGCTCCTTGCTCATTCAGTGCTCCAAGAGACAGTCACCTTCATCGAGACACATAGTGCCACAAATTTTCCTGTGCTCATTAAAAAAAAAAAAATTGGATAGACTCGCCATGCTGTCTGGTTTGTTTTCGTGCAAGTAGAATTAGACTGCAGCTGCATGAGAATATGTTGCAGTAGTACTTGGTGGGGCTGGCCTGCCACCACTTGGTGTCGTGATTCAGCCTCATGCAACTGGCCACCAACTGCCAACACTTCCTGCAGGTAGTTGCACCCATACATAGGTTGAATATTGCTCATCTTTTAAGAAATCGTATACCACTTGCATAGCAGATATTTGACTTGAGGGGCAGGTGGTTAGGTAAAGCATTTTGCAGGCAGCTGGCTACATCATTTGGGACTTCGCAAACTGTATCCAGGTGGTGCAGTGTGTCCATGTAAGGTGAGCATTTGGTTGTGTGATGGCCGTGCAAGGTTATATCAGAAAGATGGCGATGCTATGACAATTAATTGAACTATGACGTAATGTTACAACATCGGTTGATCCCAAAGGCAGTGAAATGTCGAACAATGGCGTGTCATTCACCTTGGCCCAGCCATGCGGAGTGCCTTGATGCATGCAACATTCCCACGGCGTGCGATCTCTATTCATACAAGGTATGACCAGGTCAATCGGACCGATCAAAAAGATTAACACTACACAAACAGAGGGAACAACAAAAGCAGCGCTTGTGGAAAGCACAGAAACGTGTGAAGATCGGGCCGATTAGCCACCGGAAGGCATGCATGCGATCACATCGAATACGTGAATTTTTATCACAGCCGCACCAATAGCCACACTGTTTTGCCTGTTCGGTGTAATCGGAGATGCGTCAGCAGGTGTTGGTGATTAAGTTATGCATGGTTTCGTACCGAACGAACACAGATCTATAGTCTCAGTGCTTGCACAATACTCGGAAAGCCAACACACCGCCTCGCCAACGAAAGTGAGTGCACTAGACAACCGTTGCATGTTCACGGCAACCATCTTTGCGAAATGCTGTATGGTGGCTCCGGGTTCCGAACGCCATTCGTAGGTGCATACACATAGGTGTATCTGCCAGGGAGGCAAGGGGGGAACTTGCCCCTCCACTGTCAAAAGTGGGGGGGGGGGGCAAAGTATTTCATTTGCCCCACCCCCCCTCCCACCTTCGAAATTAAGCTGGTACTTTCAGCTGCACGCCGGAAAGTCCAACAAAACTACAGCTAAATTTTCTTTCTTAATATATAGTAATCACATAAGTAATGCTTTTCCTTACTACGCATCCCGTGCTCGGGCAGCGAAGATCGTCTTTTGTGCCTTCTCGGGACGTCCTGTAGTGGACGATGCGCAGGATTCACCATACACGCTCACATTGCGGAGAATGCCTGGTGCTGGGCAGTTGCTGCTTTAACAAATGTCAGCTTGCACAACTTTCATCATGCTCACTTTTTTGGGACCGCTATATCCGAATTCGAAAACACAATCAGCTTGCTACATATAACCTGTAGGTGAGTGGGAAGTCCGGATAAAGTATTATAATCAGCCGTGCCCAATGACTGGTGTGTCTCGTGGCATGAAGTCGTTTTATTATCAAATGCTGGAACTATTTAGTCTCTGTCCAGAGATAGCCTACAGAGCACTGCAGTCTCATTATCTTATCACCATAAAAATCTAATCAAACCTTTTAGAAGTGTAACTGTCAAATTTTATTGTGTAATCATGGCTTATTGTAGATATGCTCATGAAAATGACATTGGTCAAACGTGTGTCACTTCCGACTTACACGATTTCATTTTTAGGCTGTTTCTAAATGAGAGCTACTACACTATTGCTTGTTTACCTGCACGAGCAGGTAAACAAGAACAACGGATATTTCGTATTTTTTTAAAACGAGGGCCGCTTTTTGGTGACGTGTGCCGAAAATTTGCACTGTGTAGGTTGCTTATGTGCTCCGAAAACATTTATTGAATAGTCAATTTCTCCTAACTTTCTGTGTTACACACAACATTTAGTTGTTTTCCCCCAGTATCCTCGGTAAAATATGCGGGGTATGTTGTTTATATTTATTCGAAGTACAAAGCAATGTTGTGAATGATGAGCCACATATGTTTATTCTGTGTAGGTTCATTACAGCCTTTGTAGAAAGTTACTCAATGAAGTGTTCCAGGGTGTCATACTGCCGCTAATCGAAATGTTTGCCAGACTCCTAAAACAACAGCGTGAGATGCAGACGTGACATTCCGTGAATATAGGAAAATTTTAAACGCAATGCATTGTGAAACCTTCACTTTCCTGCTTTAAATGCAAGTGTTACAGATGATTACCAAACCCTCGTTCTCCCATGTGTTTTCGTGCATCCTATGAGATGCGTAGTTTGTTTCTCTGGTGTCCTTGGCTCGGTGTGCTAAACAAGGCGTCGTTTTTATATCTGGGGAAAATTAGGGGCATGGTATGGCGAATGTGCAGGCAATGTTCCTAATGGCTGGGTTAAATGCACATTTTCCAGTAGAATATGTATGCAATATGTATGCATTATTAGTCTGTTCTACGAGCGGTGTAAAACTTAGATGGCTGCACTGGCATAACTACAACTACAACTTAGGTCAAATTTTGTGAACATGGTAAATGTTACGTAAATGATGAATTACTGGCTTTTTCAAAATTTCCAACAAGAAGCGTTCCAAAACATTACACGTGGGCAAGTTTTCAAATAGAACAGTCATGGCCAAAATCTTAAAGTATGTGATAAAATTACAAGAAGCTGAAACATTTATTGCAACTTTTCAAAAGAAACATCGCTGGAAATTCGGGTTGTAGTTCTCCAATGTTGCACACATCTGCTGTCGTTTTTTCTTGTGAATATTGCAAGTAACTTATGTTGATTGTACTTAGTTGCGTATAACCTGAGCACTACATTTAAACCTCGATATAACGAAGTAGGTAAAATCGGCAATTTGCTACGTTATATCGAAATTTTGTTGTATTGAAATTCGACCTTTTATGCAACTAAGTACAGTCGCCAATAAATTTTTCTTGCACGGAAAGGGACCGCAGAATTTTCTGAATTATCGGGCAATCGAAGAAAGCAAGTTTGAATGAGAAAACAATTAATTTTGATGAATTTAGGAGTCGGCGACGAATGATACGGTTTGATGCCACGTCGACGATATCTTCAAATGAGCGGTACGAATTAAGCAAAGCCAGCCACGCCTGGCATGCACTCCGGTCCTGTGCCTGATAGCGTTGCTCGCACTGGCCTGACGCTATCATGAAAAGCGGCGGCAGCGCGGAGTGAATGCTTCGTCTGCCTCCCGCTCCAACCAGACACCAAAACTTGAGATTACGCAACCTCCAATACTAAACGCGCGGGAAGACGGCTTACATGGTGGCGTGCCGTCTCGGCACGCCCACTCTTTTCACATGCAGCAGATTACCTCTGAAGCAGGGTGCGCGGCTGAGTATGCGCTCAGCCATGCTTACAGCCATGCACAGCCATGCTTACAGCCATGCGCAGCCTGCGTATTACGCATGCGTGCTGTTGCCTCTGCGGGTTTCCTGCACACGCAGAGCTGCTGCGGACGTGGAACTGTGTATTGTCTCGACATTCCTTTGTGGTGGAAGCAAAATTCTGTTATATTGAAATTGCTTACCAACATACTTCGTTATAGTAGTGAGGTTCCAAATACATAGTGTTCTATGGACAAGAGGTTATGAAGTTAAATATTTCGTTACATCGAGAATTTCGTTATATCGAGGTTTAACTGTACTATTAGCTGAACTAAAGGTACACTCACGCTATAGGTCTAAGCACCAAGTACAATACTTTGTTTTATTATTAAAATTGTTTGTGGCAAATGTGCACTTTTTATGTGTGCTGTACTGCTGCTACTAGGCGGGTCCAGGACCTCTGTGATGCACTCTGTCTTTGGTCCCTAGATCATCGTGAGATTTTATATAGTTGCAAAGAATAAATGCAAATTCAGATTATTTTTCAGTCCCCCATGGTTCACCATGTGTGATTGATAAATTCGGGTATGTCTGTTAAATATGAATATAAGTGACAGAAACGTTTCCAGGATCGTTCACTTGTTGTAATAATAATTCGCAATATATAGGGTGTCCCAGCTAACTTTAGCCAGAGTTTAAAAATATGCAAATGCCACGTAGCTGGACAGAACCAAGGGATGTTTGCCGTCACTTGGAGATACTCAAATGATTTTTTTCATTCCGCCTAATTAGGCAATTAGTCTTAATTGATAATCAACTTCTCAAATATAACTAGATGAAAAGTGTCAATGAGAAAATAGAGCGACATAAAGAATTCCCGACATAGCTTTCTGTTGCTCAGTACGTGCTACATAAAAGTGTTTTTTCCGAGCATGAAAGAAGCTCGCAAATGCACGCAAAGTTGCCACACGACTGGCCGCTCGAGGCACTTTGCGTGTATTCGAAGAAGAAAAGAATCCGAGGTGCCCAATTCTTATTAGTCATATCATAAGAAGCCAACAAACAAAGACACCAAGTACAGCATAGCTAGGGGAAATTACTTGTATTTATTAATTGAATTAAAGAAATGATAAATTAATGGAAATGAAAGTGGATCAAAAACAACTGGCCACAGGTGACGAGGAGAAGGAAGAAAAACATTTATTTAAAAAAAAAGGACAAGCAGGTGTCTTTCTGCATGCACGGGAGGCCCCCTTAGTCCAGGGCTCCTGTGGCTTTTGCTGTCTCCCGGGCCCGCCGCACCAGTTGCTGCTGGTTACGTGGGATGCGAGCCCGCGTCTTCACATTACGCGTGCTATGCTCTTACGAACTGAGCTTAATTCAATTGAGCTTTAATTCAATAAAGAAGTACAATTCCCCCTATGCTGTCCTTGTTTGTTGGCGTCTTACGATATGACCAATATAAAGAATTGCCGACATAGCTTTCTGTTGCTCAGTACGTGCTACATAAAAGTGTTTTTCCGAGCATATATATATATATATATAGAGAGAGAGAGAGAGATCGGATCGTTTGTGGTTTGCCCCCCCCCCCCCCCCCTACACTCGAGAAATGGTACGCCACTGAGTGCACAACGGTTTTTTTTTTCTCATAGTTTCGAGCGACCCATCATTAGACTAGCTTTGGATTTACATGGCGGGCTCGAAAATATGCGACAGCGCGCTGATTCCCGGCTGCAGACGCATGTGCACTGACGGCAGATGGACACGGACGAAAAAAAAAGGGTGGGGGGGGACATCGCGCGAACGTGTAATGGGCCTGCTTTGAGAACTCTTCAGCGGTAATTTAACATCAACCGCGGTGGACGCGTATGGTGTGCGTTTTACAGTAAAGCTGTGTATGCGGACCCTGTGCCATCGTTGTCATAATTCGCTGAAAAGGGGCCACGTGACCTAGTGGGAGAGGAAAAGAAGACCTCAACAGGGAGAAAGGGATTGGAGCATAGGCGCCGACTACGGGGGGGGCTCCAGGGCCCGAGCGCCCTCCAGAGTTTATTGGGGTGGGGGGGGGGGGCGAGGCCCCTGCCCCCCGGCGATGCTGAAGCCTACCCTCCCCCCCTCACCTAATGTGTCGTTGCCAGAGCTTTGTCACCCACATCATTTGAGGTTTCTTTTGATTTGCCTCGACCTTTCTCTTAAAATTTTATTACTACATCATTATTGGCGCGGACGTGCACAGCTTTTGATTCATACTTTGTTTTATTTCTGCAAATCCTGACAAAAGGAGAACAAGCGCATTAGAAGTACCAGTGGCGGCTGCCTCATCCGTATTTTCTCACTTCAACATTGTTTTAAATTTCCACTGTAAACACCATGCATATACACAATATCTTTAACTACATACACAGGACAAAGTTTATTATATGTTTAAAGAGAAGAAGGTAGCCAATTAACAATAATTTCTAAAGGTATGGATAGCTTATGCCTAGAGAATGAATATGTTGCTGTATGTACCTTGCTTCAAAATGCTTTGCGTGCTTTTTTGACCCTGAAAAAAAACCTGTAGACTTTAGTAACTCCTTTGGCAGAGTCTTTTATCAACGGCGTGTGAAATGCACGTGAATGATGTATTTCTGTATCGCTTCTCTTTCCAGTAAGCAAAGCTAACGACTCATTAAAAAAACACTTCTAGTAATTTAAAGCATTTATTAGGAAGGGAAACATCATCACTTGCATGCAGAGGTCATAAATATATACAGGGTGTCCCAATTAACTATTATGCACCAAGATTTTAAAAAAGGCAACGCATTACTCCAAGAAAACCTAGTGCACATTGTTTCCAGTACAGTGGAGTAGTTACCAGTATTTTTTTGTTACTGTGATTTAATTAGGCAATTGTAGCTAATTACCTAATTACCTAATCACTCATACAGTTTGAGTGATCACATGCCGCTATTCCTCACTATCAAACGGAAAGATAAAAGATCACCAGAACGAGTTTGCTTCTCGCAAATTATAACTGAAGAACGGCTAGTGTGTTTTCGCGATGACTTACGCCACGTAGTAGGGGACAGTGTTGTTGCTGCTGCAAGTGCTGATCGCGCTTACGATGCTTTTCTGGAAACGTTCATCTCTTATTAGGTTAAACATTTTCCTTCCATTCCTAAAGTATCCGCTCCATCAAGGATAACTTGATGGAGCGGATACGATTTAGTAAACATTGATGTTGATACGTGTTACGTAATCTATGCTGATGACACTACGTTATTCTTTTCATCTAACTGCCCTGCCGAATTGATTATAAGAGCTAATGCAGTTTTGAATAAACTATACACATGGTCATTTGACAACGGTTTGACTATTAATTCGCAAAAAACTAAGGCAGTGTTATTTCGCGCTAAGAACACGCGAATTACTCTAGAGGAAGATTTGCTAATGAACAATTCTAAAATTGAGCTTGTGCACTCTGTAAAATCGCTAGGTGTATTTTTTTATCATACTATGACGTGGCAGAGCCATATAAATTTTCTTGCTAGTAAGCTTTCACAAATCACTGGAATTTTTTGTTCCTTGAACTATCTTCCTCGCTCTATTAAGTGCTTGTTATATAATTCACTTTTTCTCAGCCATTTAAATTATTGTTGTTCTGTCTGGGCTACCACTTCTGACACAAATATCAACAGGCTGTACATACTGCAAAAAAAGGCTCTTCGCGCTATTTGTAATAAACCATACGATTTCCCTTCAGCTTACTTATTTCATAAGCTTAACACACCGAAAGTACAGGCCCTTTTAAAGTATTGTTTAGTGCTTGCATATAAAAATGAGCAGAGAAAGAACAAACTACATTACTTCTATGGCTAACTTAGAACTACACGAAACTCCATACAGCACAAGAAAGCCAGAGTACTGGCACACACCAAAATCACGCACAAACTATGGATCACAAATGCTGTGTGCTCCAGGCTACCTCGGTTATTAAATGATCTTATTGTTAATAAAATTGATATTGCAAATTGTTCTCCTCCTGATATTCTTGATTTTTTTCTCTCATATGTGAGTTGTACAATGCCTATATGCTTTTGAAGTGCAGTGAGATTTTGTGTTTTTGCTTGCTTGCTAACATCTTGCTTTTGTTGTATTTTCTTCTTCGCCTAATTTGTGATGCGTATGCATGATATGTTGTAGTGCTTGAATATGTAAGTACTCGGGAAAACTGTATTTCCGCTCTGCTGCTCCCTTCTTTTTTTGTATTAAGGGTATTTGGGGCTGGTCAAGCTGCTACGAGCAGCTTTTTCCCCCCTTTACCCCCCGCAAAGCTGTATTTTGTTTTTGTTGAAATAAAGCATACATACATACATACATACATACATACATACATACAATTATCTAACTCGAGACATGCTATCATAATTATCGAAGTGTCAACGAGGTATTTGTAGGCACAGCCAAGGGACATTTAACTTCGACATACTTTTCAGCAACATACTAATTGCGTACTGATTTTTTCGGACTGGTAAATAAACTCTGCGAAATATGGCAAATACCACGTGACTTCGCTCCCACCTGCATCATAAAGCAGCACCCTCGAACAGGCTCGTTCTGAGTTAGCCAGAATGAAATGAAAGAAATAAAGAAAAATGTTACCGCCCAAGCACTCTGTACGGACGGAAGCTGAAGCATGCGGCCCTGATGTTTATCACTGTGTTAATCCCGACGGTTCATTAAACGATGGCTTGGTAGGCTGCCGGATCCACGGTACCCAGTTGCTGCTTGCGTTTGCCTGCAGGAGTCTGATCTTGTCCTGGGCTGCAGCATCGGGACGGCTTAGACAAGCTCGTTCCCAGTTCTGCTTGCGGTGTTGATCGAAAGCTGCCTGCTCCTCAGGAGTACGTATGACGCGTCGCCTACCCATGTTGGAGCCGGAGAGAAACTGCTGCACGCCCACTCGGCTGCGACGGAGAGCAACGACGTCGCTACTGGCACAACCAATCGCGCGCCTCTCTTGCGCTTTTTTTTTTTCGTGCACTTGCATGGGGTTGCGTCAGAGGAATTTTCGCCATACAGGCGACAGACGGACCAATCAGCTAGCCATATACAGCTTCACAGTAAAACATCGTGATCGAGCTAGTGCCTTATCTGCCGCACCTCAGCTGAAGTAACACGTCGTGTTTGGTGTTAGTTGGAAACAAGCTGTGATAGCTGTTGTCTTAGCGTACATAAAGTGCGCGGATGGTTCTTTGCCACAAAACTTTTCACCACAAAAGTGAATTGACGTCAGTGCAAATGTTTAAAGGTGCATTTTGTTTTGTCCCAATCGCCACGTCTTTCTCTAATGAGCAGAAGGTAAAAATGATCCTTGCCTTGGCAGCTGCAAATGCCAACAAGAGGAAGGCCGCAAATATATATCAGTCATGGAAGTCATGGAGCACCAGCACACAGCAGCAGCTGAGCACAAAACTGGCTGGATGCGACTTTTCATGTGCAATAGATTAAAAGGCACGGGCCAGTAAATTAGCCGGCTAGGTCACCTGACCTCTCTCCACTTGATTTCCTTTTTTGGGGTTATGTGAAAGATTGTACTTACATGATCGAGACGGACGTCACATTAGCTCAAAAATTCTAGCTAATTCGAGCGTCGGTCATCAAGAAAGCCACCGAGGATACGATAAAGTGGACTCAGTACTGCGTAGCTGCAGAAGGCGACCTATTCGAACAAGCCCTCTAGGCTGCAACTAGTGTTAACGACACTTACGAATTCATAGACAATAAGGGCACACTGAAATCTGATGTATATTTTGCTTGTTTTTGTGCAGGTGTCTCGATTGCCAGTTTGGCTCATTTAGAAGTGGCTATTTATTTTACTGAACGCAGTGGTTTCGCCTTTTCTCAACACAAGTCGCTTCCCGGTCTGTTTATTTCACATTTATTTCATGGCATGAACCTGTTTTTGCAGCACGTATACACGCTCATGAAAACTAAAACTGTCACTTTAATTTGGCTTTGGTCCGAAGCAAGTTTCTGGCGCGAAATATAGCTGCGAGCGCACTCTGTTGATGCGGTGCGAGCAAAGCCGGGATTTGGAACTTGCTAGGCCGATTACATTGCTTTTCGCATTTCGTGCATGGTCAAAGCGGCGCTTCGGCTGCGTTATCAAGGGACTTTTGTTATCAATGTGATAAGCCGGCCTTGAGAGAGGGATAATAAGTGTGACGTAGAGAGGAAGGAACCGCAGCAAAGCTGCGAAACCTGCTCTTGGTGCTCCTTCCGTACCATCAAGGTGATGCGCTGTCTCGTCGGGCTTGCGACAGGCAATGCAGTTGCTTTCAATCAGCTTATTTGAGGGCGCTGCTTTATGACGCGGGTGGGAGCACAGTCACATGGTATTTTTTATATTTCGTGAAGTTTGTTTGCCAGTCGGAAAAAATTTCATGCAATTAGTACGTCGCTGA
Organism: Dermacentor andersoni; assembly: GCF_023375885.2. Taxonomy (NCBI): domain Eukaryota; kingdom Metazoa; phylum Arthropoda; class Arachnida; order Ixodida; family Ixodidae; genus Dermacentor; species Dermacentor andersoni. The sequence continues at coordinate 66,453,880 of NC_092817.1, read as the reverse complement.
AAACACAGCAGCTAGATGTCATTTGGGGGCGACTACAAATGCCTCATTGACACTTTGATAATTAGGACAGTGCTTCTCGAATTATATAAATAATTGCAAATTGTTGAATTAAACTTCAGGAATGAAAGAATTACTGGCGGCTACCCCACTGTCCTGGAAACAATATGCACTAGGTTTTCTTTGAGTAACACAACTGATGATAGTTGTGGCACCCTGTATAATTCACTCAGTAACCGAAATTAAGCCAAGCTGGATTCACTCGAAATCACAATCAACAGCAGTCGCGCACAGGAGCGCTTATATTTGGAATCGCAGAAAAAAAAAAAAGACAGAGAGGCTGCAGTTTTGCCGGAAAGGTGAAGCAGTATTAGTGATAGCGAAGTATATGACAATTGCACGAAGGAAGATTACGCCACCGAGACGCCAGATTCTTGTTGGTGGGAGAGGACTCGGGCTGTGAAATTGAACTGTCTCCTACTAAGAGGTCTTGTAAATTCTCATATAAGGCCGTCACTTCAGTGAACCCTTCTTCGAGGTCACACGAAGTTTCTTCAAGTGCAAATTTACAGGGTCCTGAACATTTGGCTGCGCCTGTTTGAAAAGATGTTACGCTGACCGCTGCACTGTTCTTGCACAAATTTTGCAGAACGGTTGCATTTTGCCGTCGACTTCATTTAGTATAACACTTGACACAGTTACAGTTAATTGCCTGGTTTCTAAAAAAAAAGTGGAAATTTGCCTGCACTTATGGGGATGCGAGCCGCTGCCGCTACAAGCGCAAGCTTAAACTTGCGTCGCCACCTGTCGTCATCTGTAGGAAGCAGCATTTCAGGGATGCCAACTACCTGTTCCAGGAGCAGGCAACATGCAGCAGCCCTCCCTGAAACGCTCCTTTCTACAGATGATGGCACGTGGCAACACAAGTCTGTGCCAGGGCTGGCTTTTCAAGCGCTATTTTTCCCATAGACGAAAACAGTTTCTAATTTTTATCTTAAAGACAGGTGACTAATCGTACCAAGTGTTTTAGCCTAAACAAAGTTGACGGCAAAATACGATCGTTCTGCAAAATTTGAGCAACAGACAATGCAGCAGTGTGAGCAAATTCTTTTTTTTGAATATGCGCAGCCAACTATTCAGGACCCTGTGTGTGTGTGGGTGTGTATATATACATATATATACAAGGTTAGGAGAGCTAGTCCCCCCCCCTATGGAAAAATGAAAACTTTCCGCCTGTGAGAATGCTATCTTATACGTGAATCTTATACGGTTGTCACACAGTGCATTTTCGGCGATCGAGTCAAATCGGCATTGAATTTATTGATGAGATTCCAGCCTGCCGCAAAAGAAACAAATGTCATACTGGCGGTTTGCAGCCAATGAACAGTGCCCAGTGATTGAAACGTGATAGGAGCACGCGGCTGGCAGCCACGTCAATCGTCAAACCTATCCAACCAATCATCAAAACGACTGCAGAGCCCGCACCTCCAGTGATGGGCCTTGCGCCCAGTATACGGAGCTTTGTATTAGTGGTTTCACACATTCCATCCCAGCTACAACTATGGGAAGACCACGAGCGGCAGTGTAAAAATGAACAGAGCAACTTGCATGCGAAAAAAAAAAACCATGGCAAAATGCAAACGGGAACCTTACACGCAAAAAAAGAAAAGAAGCCCACTGAGAGAACTGCAAGAAAAAAAAAAAGCATTTCTAAAGCATGCTCACCACGCGAAGCATGCAAAGGCGAAAATGAGGTGAAAGAATGGTAAAACAAAAGATTTCCAATATAGACTGCTTGCAAAATTTGATTTGCGTGGTGTAACAATCGGTGTAACTAACACAGCTTCGCTGTTCAACTATCTTCAGAGACTGGAAGGGGCGGTGATTTTTTTTTCAGGAAGAATATGGGAAAGTAATACTTTCTAAGCAATACAAGACTGCCATTAAGCATAATATATGACCCACTATTACTCCACAGGTACGTAGGGCAACTTCACTATTTCTTCAGCTTCAGAGGGAAAAAGAACACTTAATTCTATTTGACAGGAGTAGTAGTAGCAGAAGTAAACTTTATTTAGAAAAAAAAAATTGCACAACAGACTACTGATAAAAAATATTTTCCAGACCTTCATATACAAACTGAGTTATCCGTGCTGACATACTAATTTGGTGTTCCCTTTAATAAGAGCAGAGCATACATTTATACGTTACTGATTGCTAGCAAGATTCTTGTAAAAGTAATGTGATAGCCTCCTGAGTTTGTACAACACTGTTTCTTGCAGAAAATTTGGAAGCATAAAAATTTGCATGAAATTTCCTGATATTTGGCTTTTTTTAGAGCTCAGCACTTCGGCACCTGTCCCTGCGTTTAGCATTGGCATCCCAAGGCGTCCTCCCTCGGCGCAACCCAGTGAAAGAGCAGAGCGAAGGAAGAAAAAGCGAACGCGGAGTACAGCGGGGATGAAAGACGGTGATAGCGAAGAGTGCGAGGAGGAAAGCAGATGAGGAGGGCATAGCGAAATCGTGAGAAGCGTAGTGTCGCGCAAGTCGGGCTCTGCACTGATGACCGCTACGAGATGGCGCCAGAGTAGCACGCCATCGTGTGTTCACCAATGACATGTGGCGAGTGTGCCTACCAATGTGCCGTACAAGACAGACTGTCCGCAATAGCCAACATATAACTAAATGAAAACACATATAGAGCTGTGCTCAAATTTTGCATCAGGGAATATTGTAATTGTCGGTGAATTTCGGTATTTGCACAATCTTTACTCATCTCTTGGGCGGGGGGTCTCTCCGGAGGTTCAGTGAACTCTGTCTAAGAGGAGTAAAGATTGTGTGGGCACCAGCACATCATGAAATCCCAGGCAACAAGATGACACATCTCGTGACACGAGGTTTCACTAGCCGAGCTCCTTACACAACAAAGGCGCCCTGGCACCCTCACCCTCACAACAGGCGATCACCATACACTATAGGTTGCAACGTAACATATTCCCACACCCGCATAAAAGCTCACCAAAAGTCACAATTGCATTCTCAAAGTAGTCCAAACAAACAACTTCCCCCACTCATCTAAAAACTACTGCTTTGCCCCCTACATACCCGCTCCACTTTGCCACTTTTGTGGAGTAAAGGGCACTTTTACCACATGGTAGGGGGCTTCACAGGATCATGCCTTGGCACATCCAATCAATACCACACACTTAAGCTTTGGGAGAGAGCCCTAGCCACCTCCACCCCCGCAAACCAGCGCCAGCTGGTAGTGAGGGATGTCGACCTGGCGAAAGCCTACGGTTTCCCGGAAAGGGGAGACCACTCCGAAGAAAATGCTGAAAAAATCCCTGAATAAAGATGTTTATTCTCCCTCTCTCTCTTGGTATTCACACACCCCTACTCAAAACAACTTGAAATGTAGAAATGATAAGGTAAAGGGAAATGTCAACCAGTTGAGCTACAGCAATGGCTGTTCTCACTTCGCAGCTGTACCTGCTGCACCTGCATCATGGTGTTGAGTACAATCTCGCAAATTTAGTACAATGCTTAAAAGATGCTCCACAAACTTCACGTTAGGCAAAGTTTGAATTGTTCATTGAAGGGCCCCTCATATGTTTGGCCATTTTTAACAAGTAAGCGTAGCATATACGTGATGCGTTGACAATCATGTCTGCAAAGTATTACGGCGCTGAGTGCTACGAAAACGGCAGAAATTTTAAAGCAAACACACTGCTCCTTCACTCTCCAGGCAGTGCATTCCCAGCCAGAGAGCCACGGTCACAGGTACACATTCCTCTTCGCAGTGCGTGTTTTGTCATCCATCATGACTTATTATCCAACATGGAAGGAGAAACACCACAAGAAAGAACACGGGGCTACACTTCAATGCGCCCCTCAGCTCCGGTATGGGAGAAGACAGGGAAGGAACACTACTTGGGAACGCTACTGGAGGTAGAAGGAGAGCGCTCTCTTCGTTGGAAGTGATGCTCGCCTCCTGGCGGCATGATAAGAGGACAGTTAATTTCTTCTAGTATTTCCACCATAATGAACCGATTTGAAAAAATTATTTCGGTAGAACTTTTCTTGTATTATGGCGCTTTACAGCTTCCAGTGTATGACCAAAATTTGCAATGGGGCCTTACGAGGAGCCCTTTAAAAAATAAAAATCTCCAGGCAGGGTGGAACAATTGCTCTTGTGATTCAGAGCTGCATGTCTAAACCACTTAACCACGAAATGCACGGAGTTATACATTTTGGCGACCACACATTTGGTGCAGTGTCCACAGCATTGCATGCTGAGTGTGAAACAGAGTATAGTGCATGGTAAAGAACAAAGCACGAAGTTGATGACCCATGTGAGTGCACGCAGTTTATAGCTGGTATGGTCTTTATGAGCTGACCCTCGTGCAAAATCTATATTTACATATATTTGTAGAAGTGCGGCCTTTGTGTTGAAATGACATAGAGAACTTCATTTGCTAAGAAAACCTTCCAGCATAGCCAAGAGCTCTCTTCACTTGTGCCATGTGGTGGGTTGGCTCGACTTGACTTCACGGCAGACTGTCGCACATGCTCAACCAATGCTCTCCTGCCTCTACTAAAGCTGGGTTTCTAAGCTTTTTCTTTTTTGCATACATATGACATACTTGGTGTTGGACCCTCCCATGACCACATATGTTGAGGTCCTCTCGCAAGGCCTCGCACAGCACACCTGCCAGCCTCAGAATTTGAATAATTTACTGCAGTCATAACCAAAAGGATACCAAAAGTTGGTGGAAAATACTAAAAACTGTTTTATCACTCAACATTTTGAATGTATTTAAAGGAATTTGTAGGCTTCTGTTCTGTAGGGACGCTGGTACACTGCCTTATGGCCACACAAAAGAATGAAATGCAACACCCAACGAACGAAAATGTTAACAGTTTTTCATGAAATAATTATGTAACAGCAGCCAAAATTTGTTTCCATCAAACTTTGATTCTACCATTTTAGGCTGATGTTGGAGTGGGTAGAACAAAATATTTGTGCAGGTCCAAAAAGTCAGTGACCAACTATATTTGTATTCTCTTAAAATCAGTTTTGCCGTAAACTAGTCGAAAATGAAAAATAATAAAATCATTCGTGTCGATGCGAAAACCGTAAACAAGCACTAAAAACTGGGGCATCTAACAATAAAACTAATATCATAAAAGTTTGCAATGAGGACTCCAGCACTCATCACTGCTCCGTGTAGAGCACTTGTGCAGACCAATTATGTTAAACATGAAGCAATGGTAGCTGAACAACTGCACAAAAGCAGTTCATAAGAAGCACATGTTCAGCTATTGCTGTGAGTTTATGCACATTGTATAAAGCTCAATCCTTTATTGCTGTTGTTGTTGTTGTTTGATGTCTAAAAAATTGTGCTTGACTGAGTTTTCTGACACCCCGTCAACACTGAAGACAGACACACTCTCATGTGGTCTGCCTCCTTGACAAATAAACCAGCAGGGAAAAAAGACACAAAGGGCACAGACACATTCTAGTTTATTTCATGCATCCTTCTCAGCATACCAGGCACATCAACATATATCATACATGCACACAGACATATATACACACCAGAAGAGCTGTGTGTGAAAAGGGTTCTCTAAAGAAATGAACACTCCATCTTTCTGGAAGCTTTGCAAAGTTCTCGTAAAGGTAAAGAACCACAGGAAGGTGATGACGATAAAAGAATCATAAATGAATGTTTTATCCAAAAAAAATTCGCAATTTAGCCTTGTAAAAGGCAGCACAATTCGTCGTTTAGTGCACAAGGTGCAGGTGTTGGGCTTATTTACATCGCATTAAAGTTGGCCACATTGAAACGCACATGCAATCTACCGTCCTCTTTTTCAAGAATCAGCACAATTTCGTAATGCTTCATGGCTCTAAATAATAAAAGCTACTACACTCACGGGGGAAAAAAGTAATAACAAAAGCTTAAAGTGCTCCAGTGCTGCACTCTGAGCGACACTGATGGCAGCAAATGTATGCACAACACAGAGAATAAGGTCTTCCAGAGCTATTCCAGATGTGTGCAGTGCACACTTCATTAGAGGTTTTAGTGTGTGGATGCTATGTCCTTTAAATAACTTTTCTTTTTTTACAGGCATTCCTTTCCGTAAGGTTGGTGATAAGATAAGACCAACGTCGTCCTGCTTTGAATGTGTGTTCATCATCAGCTGCAGTGACATCAGGTCTCTCTCTGGTTCTGTACAGGGTAGATGATGTTTGAGGCATCACTACCTCTTGAAACGCTGCTTCATAAACTTGAGGGTCTTCTGCATTAATGGTGCGTGCTTTGGTTCTGAAAGGCAAAGAAATAAAAGGGGGGAAGCAGAAAGCTAGAACTGTTTCATACGAACATTTACATAAATCACTTTGACATTGTCCCAATCTGTCTGGTTAGTGGCAGACCAAGCCTGCCATGAACCCTAAATCCTGCATAACTTGTGGAAATGGGTTCTCTCGTCTCTGGGAGGGACAGGCATGGCTTGCACAAAAAAGCAGCTCTGGCACGGTGGCCATCATCACGTATGTGAGCTTGGGTATGAGGTACGAAAAGGCATCTTGATCTCCACAAACTTTGACGGTGGAATTACATGCTTGGGCACTGTGGCACATATTGCCACTACAGACTTATGCAGAAGGTGCACAGTATAAATCAGCATACAATCCAACGTAATGTAGCCGCATCAACAACCGCGGCCAATAAGTTTGCAAAAGGTTGCGAAAGTTGGAGCAACTATGTTTCAGAGGTGCTGTACCCTGCATTGGATGCCGCGTTGTACCATGTGTCTCAAGCTATAACCTGACTTAAGTGCACACAGATGCCACTGCCACGAAGCACTGACCATTAGGTCTTAGAACAGCACCACTCATTGGAATGCGGCAGCCATGCACAGGGGTTGGAGTCATTACATTCATGTTGTCGCAAACTGAGGTGTCGCAGTGGAGCACAAAAATAAGAGTACCAGCGTAGCAGGCTTCTAGAACAACAATGCATGCGCTCTACTTGTGCATTGAGCATGCGCCGCCGAACTTTATTTTTGTTGTCTTTTACAGCCGGCACCAAGGTGCCGGCCGACAGCGTCAACCTCAGCGTCCCTGCTTGGTGGCGTCGGTAGGCGCCAGAACATGTTTTAGTTTCATGGCCGCATCAGTTAGGGTGGTGACGGCACATAACATTGCTGCGTGAGCTGCTTGTATGTCATGGGTTTTGACGGCACCTTCTTGGGGTGAGCCAACTGTTTCTTAATGCTGATGAATTACATTGCATGTCGAACTAATAACAGATTACATTTATAGAACCTTTCTTTAAGAAAACTAGCCTAGTAAGCAAAATTAGCACTACAGTGATATCTGTGACATCCCAAATGACCTTGTGGCTACAATTGGTTGGGCATGAAATTCAGGTATGAAACTTTGCCCTTGATTTTCTTTAACAAGTAATACAGTTCATTTCCATTAATTCGATCCTGAGGAGACCGACGAAATTGACTGAATTATCTAGCAGGTCAAATTAAACGAGATGCAGAAGAAGTACCAAAACACACTGCTGATTCATTTGGCAGTATTTGCCTGATTCTAACACACACCCCAATAAAAATGCGCACCCACTTTCTATGTGACCAAAGTAGTAAACTAATGTATAAATAGCATTAAAACTCTTAAACAAAGTGGAAACCTAACGTGCATCTGTGCTTTTAGCAAGAAAATGTGTTAAACAATGGGGTCCGGTTTCCCAAAATCAACTTCGTCAGACAATTTCTTAAAGTCAGATTTGCCGCAATATGCTATGTGGCAAAGCACATAAACATTGCAAAGACGATTTCGGTCTTGTGCCCAATTGCACTGCACAGGCAACTTTCGGTTCAATTTTCTGCCAAAAACAGCGCACATTATAACTGGGTAAATACCGTAATCAAACATTGTGAGCTACTGTTATTGCTTGAAAATCTTTCTACAGTAGGCTGAAAAAAGGCGTTTTGAACGAGAGATGACATGTGTTCAATGCATTCACTGTCACTTAAGCTCTGCTGAAACAGACGCTGCCACTAAAGGGGTTGCTGTCAGGGACACCATACGAGCCTGGCATGTGCGTGCTGACTGGACAAGTTTGAGTTATCTGGCAAAAGCCAATTTTAGGATCATAATAACAAAAAAGTTTTGGCTTATAGAAATGCATGGGCAGTGGCCAGGACCTTCAACTGGGATTGGATTAATTTTTCGAAAAATTGAATTAACGGGAGTAGAAATAATGGAAGCTTACCGTATTCAAACATCCTTTTCACCAAAGAGATGGAAATAAAAATTTTTTTGATAGGTACTGTGATTTTATGCAAGTTCCTAACGATGTGGTACACATGTAAATACACAGAAATAAAGTTTTAAAAGCATGCTCTAACTACCTGAAGTGATTTATTGCTTCCATTCAGTGACCTTTAAATTAAGCTGTTCAACTTTCATATTGGAGCTTTGTACTGAGATCAGCTGCATGTATGCGTTGCCTCCAAGGGAGAAAACTACACTATCTGCAGTACTCACTCTTAGGTACTGCAGTCGAGGGTGACCGACTGACGCTGGCACTGATGCTCGTACTCATGCTGGCACTGATGCTCGGGGAGGACGTGGGCCGAGACGACAAACGATCAGAAGGCCTGACTGGAACTGCTGACTGCACACCTGTGCCGTGTTTGGCCTGTTGCCTGGCAACATTACGGGGAGGCTTGGCCACCGTGTCGACATAAGCCAGCTTGGTCTGACGCACTACAAAGGCATAAAAGGTACGATTAGCACGATGTCACCGCAATTACACAGGGTTATCTTGTTTTCTGTAAGATGACTAATGCACAAAGAAAGAAAGAAACAGAAAGGAAATAAAATTTTAGCTGCTGCAGAATTATGAAGAAAAGCAACATTGGTGACGATCAATTTCCCACTTTTTTTAAGGCAGAAAGTCATTTCATTTAGCACTGCCAGGCCTACTTCAAGATAAGTTAACATGTTTAGTTACTACTTGAAGCTCTTCTAAAGATACTGTGAATTAACCACATTGAAATCCTGTTTCACAGAGACGCTTAGGCACATTTTTGCAAATTTGTCGCTTTGAAGCAATGAACTTGAAAACACAAAACTTGTAAACTTGTGACCCAAACACACATGCACACATACATGCACCCATAAAAAGGCATTCAGGGGAGCAAACATCTTGTAATGCTTCGATCAACCATAGGACGTTAGGTACAATCTGTTGCAAGGTTCTTCTGCTCGTGAACAATGTAAGGGCAGCAAGACCGTAGGCAGAGCTCATCTGCCTTTAGCTCATCTGAGACAGTGGATGTCAAACTAAATAAGAAATTAAAAAAAAAAAAGCAGAGATACCTTCATGATGATTTCGTTACTTCTTACACATTTACATCAGTGAAGAAGTGAAATGTGGACTGTCACGATGCTCCTTGCATCTGCTAGCGGCATGTATTGTATTTTTATATAGATATACCTACAGGGAAGAAACGTGGAGGCTTACGAAAAGGGTTCTACTTAAATTGAGGACGACGCAACAAGCTGTGGAAAGAAGAATGATGGGTGTAACGTTAAGGTTAAAGAAGAGAGCAGATTGGGTGAGGGAACAACGCGAGTTAATGACATCTTAGTTGAAATCAAGAAAAAGAAATGGGCATGGGCAGGGCATGTAATGAGGAAGGAAGATAATTGATGGTCATTAAGGGTTACAGACTGGATTCCAAGAGAAGGGAAGCGTAGCAGGGGGCGGCAGAAAGTTAGGTGGACGGATGAGATTAAGAAGTTTGCAGGGACAACACGGCCACAATTAACACATGAACGGTGCAGTTGGAAAAGTATGGGAGAGGCCTTTGCCCTGCAGTGGGCGTAGCCAGGCTGATGATGATGATACTGGATGCATGACATATTTCAGTACTCAGCTGTGAAACACCACAGACATCAACATTGTCAATCCATCTATCTAGGGCCATGCTATCTTCACCAATCCCTCTGTCAACTACCCAGCACACTTATTTCAGAGAATCAGCTTCCAGCCTGAAACGAGATAAAACCGTAAGGTGTCCTAGTTGCATTATACGCAGACCAGAGTGACTTGAAGATCGCCATCCTTTCGAATTTCGTCAATTATTATCTGAGACACCATTCAGGCAGTTGAGTTTCTCCAGCATGTGGAGGCCATAATGAGCACAAGCCCTGAAAGGCCAATTATGGCCAGTGCTAAGCAGCTTCAAGTGGCAAAGTCAACAGTCAAGTTTTCTGTGCACGATGTCACGGTGCATGATGTGTGTCTGCTTCTTTCTACGTCCTTGTTCAGTCGCACTTACACATTTTATCATTGTTAATTTAGTTAGTAAGTAACATCACAGACTGCTTTCAAGACACAACAGTGCCAGCAACGCGTCCCTACGGCGTCCGCCAAAGGCGTCTACTATGGCGTCTGTGATTCAAGTGGCCAATGCCGTAGTAGATGCCGCGGTTGTCTCCACTCTGTATGGAGCGGCGGGCGAGGATATTGAGGCACCGTAGCAGCTGCCAAAGAAGAACGACCCTCCTCCCTCGCCTCACCCCGCTGCCTCGCGTGCCACAGGAGAGGGCACGCATCCGGGCTGCTTTCCTCGCTCACGCATGCGAGATCGAACCGCGTTTGCTGGCTGACCCTCGAATGCTTTCACTCATACGGAACCTGACGGCGATTGCAGAAATGCGCCTGGAGTGTCCATATAGTTGCTATCGCAACAATAAATCGAACTGAGTCAAATTAACAAAAGTCTACTGTATACCAAAAGTCTGCCTCACCAGAGTGTCAAACAACAACAGATGCTGTCTGTTTCACTGGGTGCCACAGTGTCTGTGTTTCGTCTTTGGGGTAGAACTAAAATTTTAATGAAGACACTCACAGGATGCAGCAAAAGGTAAAATTCTGGTAGTTAGCTCCTTTGCCTTGAAAGAACAGCAACAACGACAACAACAGCAAACAACATTCAACGAAACCTTCAGCTACATGCAAATGTGTGTGACTCTCTCAAAGAGCGTAACATAACGTTATTCTTCACGCAGTAAGGCATCTTCAATTGACCTCCAAGTGTATCTAGGCAAAGAAAATTGTTTCATGCATGAGTTACCTGGTGTAGCCTTGGCCATGGAAGCAGAGATTGTAGCGGTCAATGACTTGAACTTCTCTTCCCGTTCATCATACTTTTTCTGCAAAAGCACAAGTATATGTGACAAGCGTTGAACCACCCGACAGGTAGGTGACAGTGAAACTGCTTCACAGTGCAAACACATCTGTTGTGTTGAGCTTTCAAGCATAAAAATTACAGAACTGTTATCAAACCACTTTTGTGCTTGTGTGCGTGTCATGCCAGAGTTTGTGTGTTTAAGTTGGGAAGATGATTCGTTTGTGTACGACCGTGAACCGCTTTTTATCGAAATAGAGAAAGGCATTTTAAGTGAAAGTAGGCTCTTTTAGAAATACTTTGCCACAAAAAGTACTTCAATGCGTCCGGAAGAAGCAGAGTTATTGGCAATCAAACACTGCCTCCACTGTGCTCCCATTTCTTCTTCAATGCCTTGCACTGAGAAGGCTACAGCACAGTGGGGCACGCCCACAACGCTCCGTCTTCTAAATTTCACTGTGGTGCACAGTTGAAATTTCATTTTGGATGTTAATGTAGACGCCACGACTTCTGCCTTTGGTGCCGATGACGTGCTAAACATAAGCCAAACGCGGTTGTCCTCAGTGAGCCGCAGTGCACTTAGCCAGTAGACTCGTGGTGGCACTCAACAGCGGCCATGATATCTACGCCATGTAGCTGACTGCAGCTTGATGTCAGCTATCGGCCAATAGCAGCCATCTATGGGAATGACGAAATAGTGCGTACGATGACAAAATAGTACGTCTAGAAGAGAGTGAGGACAGGGCCTTTTGTTAAAAACAGCGTTTCAGAGAAAGATGACTTGCCAATCCGCTTGCGAGCTCCATGTACTGTGTACGACAGCAGGACTTGGCCGAGATGTTCACAGCAGCGTATGTTACCCGTGGACTATGTTATTTCAACAAGCCCGAGGGGTGGTTCAGGGCTTTTTTAATGCAGATGCTCAGTGACTATGGCATTTTGCTGAGCATGAGGTCATAGGTTCCATTTCTAGCCAAGGTGGCCACACCTGCTGTCTTAGATTAGCTACAGTCAAGCCCACTTACAATGATCCCAATGAAAGCGAGCTTTAAGCTACTACGAACAGTTTATAAACACCCAGAAAATATGGCAAGGAGTCTGAGACAGCCGTCCAGTTACAACGACCCTGTATCCTGCTGAGTTCTGTTACAACAAAAGGAATGAACCATGGTACAGCAAATTCTGCCACGCCTCGGTAAGCCGGGGGAAGGCAAATGGCTGCACTTCAACCTTATCTTTAACTTTTTTTTTTTTTAGCTTTCCGACTCACAGATGCGCCGACACTGTTGTTAGATTGCACAAACAATCGCGGCTGCTCAGCACATAGCAATGTCCCAACGATATATAAACACTTTGAAGGAGAGAGCAAGGGGCCACAATAAGCAAAGAAAACGATTGGAAATTTAAGAAGTGGTTAATGTTAGGCCATATAATGTTGAAGATACTCTCTTGAAATGGTCTGTGAGGACCAGCACTGAAAGTCGCACCGATGGTCCTGTAATACTTGGCAAGTCAAGGATATTAGTCTCTCTTATGGAAGCCTGCAAAAAAAGTGCTTTTGGAAAGTTGGAATTTCCTTCTGCTCAAAGTCTACAAAGAAATAATGCGAGGCATCAACTCAATATTGTAGACAGATGGTAATTGCAGGCGTTGCTGGCTTTGGGCTAATATGGGAAGGCTGTTGCAGCTGACTACGGCATTGATGTCTTTCCCTTCCCCTAGGGCAGCGTTGCAAACTGGAGGCTTTAACCCTGGTTAATCTCCCTGCCTTTCTCTCATTTGCATCTCTCTCTCTCTCTCTCTCTCTCTGAGAATATCCCAGATCAAGAAATTTTGGAGGAGTGTGACAACTTCTGCATATGAAGGGCTCCAATAACAATGGGTACAACCAGGAAACTACTGATTCCACGAATGCGCCTCTAGTGGTTTTGATATCGGCTGCCTTAATCTTGCATATGCAAAGAAGCTTGACCTACAATGACATCATCAGCTTGAAAAACATGTAGAACGCCATTATCTAGTTTATATTACTTATCCAGACCTCTATCACCGATTTGTTCCAAAAAGTACAGTGCATGTCATTTTTTAGTTATAAAGCACACCCCTTCTGCACCTTGTTCAGTTCTTTATCATTAGATCTTAGGACAAGTCAAATTATATCGAACTGTTGATATAAGGAACACATGTTGCGCAACGAAGGTGTTTGGTGTAGCATCCGGGCTCGACTATACATGTCAATGCTATATGGTCAAAATTATTCTGAATACCATCACTACAGAATCTCTCATAGTGCAAGCATTGCTTTAGAAGATGAAAATCAATGATCAATCCTTACATTTTTAGCAGCCGAGGCATGCCATAAATCCATGGAGATAACATGGTGTCAAAACATATTTTGCTAACACTGATGGCTAGGACTCTTACCAGGTACAACTCGCGCCATGTCTCTCCTGCGTCCGGAGTACTGCTTTTGAATTCTCGAGTGCAGTGTGCCTGCCACAACTCGTCAGTGTCATCGAGGAGGTACTGGGAAATGAAAAAAAATTAAAGGAATATAGTAAGGCAGAATGAAACATAAATGAATACTTCATGAAATATTCTGTGCCTCCATGAGACTGCATCAAGAAGGTAGCACAGTGGTTCTCAAACAGGAGCTTGCAGCACAGCTGGGTTCCAAAAGAGGTAACTGTAAGGAAGTTCAGTTCTTTTATCGCTGGTTGAAGTGAGGCCAATCAAACCAAGTGCGCCTAATCTGCAATCTTATCACATTCAAAGCCTACAACCCCATTTCCCCCTAAAAAAGGCTTGCTAAAGTGTGTAATATTGTAATGAGAATTTAACATGAAATTTACAGCAAGTCTGAAATGGGCAATTTTAAACTGTCACAGAACACCAGAAAAAAACAAGAAAAGGTGAATTAGCCCCACAAAACCCAAACACCATTCCACAAGATGAAAAATTAGAACTTGGTCACCTTTATTTCTGGCGATGGAGAGTACACACACCAAGAAAACAATGAAATGTTATTTGAGTTGAAATTATTTAGTACAGTAATTAATTAATTACTGATTGGTTTTCAGAGCTACCCACAACCCAAGCATCCCTTCTGCACGTCAAAAATTCTACTATGGGCTTTCATTAACTTTCCTATGCTTAAATCATCATTTTAATGTATCAAACTGAGTGCATAAAAATTATATGTTGGCCATTCAGGGGTTAAGAACTGTCTATAGTACATGGTTACAGAGCCATGACACCATTTTATGTACTACATTCATAGTCAGGAGCACCACATCCATGTTCACAAGACGTGTTCTTTCTTACGTACCTTTTGATTGCATTTTCTTCTGCAAGAATTAATTCACTGATGTGGGGCACTGTCAACTGAAGGCTGCATGTCTTGCAAGTTAAGCATGGCTTGGCACAGATGTTTCACACAAAGTTTCAAAGCTCAGTTAGCAGCGGTTAGGAGGTAGCACATCTTCCTAGAACCTAGTATTTTTCAATGTAGTTTTACATGTTTCTGGAAGCAAGGTGTTAGTGACTTGCAGAAATTTATTTTCCATGAGAGCCCTCTACATTACCTGTGTCACATTTTGTGGCCTTCGGATAGGCTTGGCTACCTGGCTAACAGCTCTGCATACTAATTATTGCCTGGCTCTCCAGTGATGAAGAATGTCAAGGCTTATAGTCGCCGACTGATTTTTCGGACTCCAAAAATTCGGACGATCATTCGGTCTACTTCGCGGCACCACCATTCTCCCCATAAACCATAATGTAAAACAACTGCCGAAAGTTCGGACACCTTGCAACCTCTCGTCTGGTTTTTCGGACACTCCTTGAGCCAACGTGCTCGAGAGCACCATGCACCGACTCTGACCGGTGCATGGTTCGACTTGCTGAACGCCATTTTTGTTTTGAACGGAGCCTCCTTTCTGCCCCCGAAGTGGCGATACTGCAAATCCCCGCTCATCATCATCGTTTCTGCCTGGTTTGTTGCTACAGCAGTTCCGGACTCAGCTCAGTAAACCATGTCAAGGCAATCCAGCAGTTGATTTGTTTGTTTCTTCGTGCACGACGCTGCGAGTAGGCCACGTTTTTCGTTTGTGCGACTGGTATCGGCGTGACGGCGTGGTGATGTTTGCTTTGTGTGCTGTGTCGAGGTTGTGGTGATGCAACGGGGCATACGGAAACATCGCGTCAAGTGTCTAATGGCACCGACAGTGCCCGCGCAGACAGCGCTGGGAATGCCGGTAAGCGGGTGCCGGGAGGCGTAGGATTTGTCGCCTTCCGATGTGCACCCTACTGATGCCAAAAGTGTTCTGCCGAGACCTGTGCAGTGGTTCCAGGCACCGTCTCATTTGACAGTTTCACAGGTGCTCACACTGCTGTACTGATATGCGCAGAATTCGATGACAGCAAGATGATTCGTCAGGTTTCTGCTGCACCGCCGGACGATGACTCCGAGTCGGAAAATGACGCACCATGTGCTACGTTGCCGTCGCATGCAGAGCATGCACAAGCAATGACCGCTTTCAGCCGCCTATAGTGACCGTATGACCTTCTCTGAGATTCAGGCTTATCTGATTGTGCGTAAACGGAACAGCGTGCAATGGCGCATTGACGATTTCTTCAAACCTACTGCCAAACCCGAATAAGTGCGTGGAAATAAAGAATTTTTTTTTTCTTAATCTGCTTTTTCGGACACCTGTTTATTCGGAAATTTCCGCAGTCCCCGTCAGGTCCGAATAAACGGTCGGCGACTGTATTTCGGCAGGTATCAACATCATATATAGCTTTCATCATGGCTCTGCATAATGTGGTAATGTTGGTTAAAGCCTGTTACCCCTGATGAAGGAATGTTAGCTGAACATATGCATAAAAGCAGTTCACATAAAGCATGCGCTCAGCTGTCACTGTGAGTGTTCGTGTGCATTGCAAGAGGCTACAAATTCTCACATGAACCATTCACTGGGGCTATAACAGAAGTGGTGATGCAGTGCGCAAGAAATAACAAGAATGTTACACTAGGAATACACAAGAATGCAAAAGTACAAAAATGTATGCTTTTAACAGGAAGATCCAAAATAATAGTCTGACAGATCATTTACGCCATTCAAAGAGTTATGCAAGGGCGTCAACCTCGCTTCGTTAGTAAGCGAGTTACAAAGCTCTATGGTGTTTGGTGATTACTGTATCTATATAAGATATGTGAGGATCAAAAGGAGCTGAACAGCTTCATGTTCACAGACCAGGACCATGAAGCAACAAAAGTATACATAACATAGGTGCACATATTTTGCGCTCTTGATGATTACCATATATCCTGCAGCTCAGAGAAACCAAAACTATGTTGCAAAAAAATGCTGTCAATTCTTGCACATATGTAGATATCAGCAGTGCAGCAGTGTGTTGCATAAACAAATTCACTTAGCAGCATCCTTGAATAAAAGGAAAATGTGATAAAAGATATCTGCGTGCAAGTGCTCTGGAGGCATTGGCAAATGAAGCTTGAAGGCATTTTGCATTTTTGTACTGTAAAAAAAACTCGCCACTGGAATGAATAAACAACCTTTAAAGGGCCCCTCACCAGGTCTAGCCATCTTGAACTGACAAGCGCAGAGCATACAATGTGCGATAATGACCGTGTTTTCCAAGAATTACATCGCTATGCGCTGCGGAAAGGTCTGAAATTCCAATCCGAACGCCGTTTTTTCCGTTCTCTTGCGGCAACCGCGCTCCAAGCCGGACGGTGACGTAGTCGCGTTCCTGCGCCTACGTAGTTGGGCCCGCAGTGTGACGTTGCTCGTGGTGACATGTGACTTCGAGAATTATTCAAGGCAACATCTGTTATTTGTGTGATCTGTTGCTTGAATTGACGAATCGACGTTTAGAAAAATAATAAAACACTTCGCACCGAAGGAAGAGAGATGTACTTCCGCTTCGTCTGTTTGTTCCTACGGTTGTGCAGTCACGTGTGCAGGTACCGAAACTATGCCATTTTCTACCGTGTTCCAGCGTGTGCGTGATCATGCTCTGCGATCCATTTGTTCTGCCTCAGTATTTGTGTAGCACTGAATTATACCGCTAGTCATGTGTCCTTGTGCACAGCACACAAAATTGTGCGCTGCACGTAACGAGACATCACAACAGCTTGCGAACATGCCATCAGCAAAAAAGGGCAAAAAAAAAAAAAGAAAGAAAGAAAAAGCGAGGAGAAAAAAAAATGAAGGTGGGGCCCGTGACATAGGCGTCACGCGATCCTCGAGGTCCATTATGGGAGAACGCAGGGAAGGAATTTCGCTTGCGGAGGCTAGACGGGGTGAGTGGAGAGAGTGTCTCGCTATGCAGTGGAGCTCGCTGTGTGAAATCACGGGTTCGCGGCACTGAAATATTTATATCTCGGCTATTAATGAGTGGATTTAAAAATTTTTTGTGGCAGAACACTCCCTAGAGGACCTGTAACTACTTCCAGCATATAACCAAAATTTGCTATGCGGCCTGGTGAGGGGCCCTTTAAGTAATGCTTCTGAACAGATCATTAAAAATTTTTTACGTACGATTATAATTTATAGATTGCAAACCTTCACGTCCATCACTAGAAAAACCAGGTGTTGACACTTGAAGATTCAGGCAGTTTGCTGAAAGACAACAAATCTGTGCACTGTTTCACACAGCTTTCTGCAATGCATTTAAGTTTAATATACAAATATATATGGTGTAATGCCACTGACACTGCCGATCTATATACATTTGATATACCTCTCAGCACCTTTATAACCACTTCAGTAACAAATGTGTATTAGGAAAAGAACAGATTCTTCCTTTAAATCTGTGTGGCCACGAGCTATTGCATTTCGGAATAATTACTATGAACTTTTCCTCTAGTACTTACAGCCTCATTTCTTACCCTAGAATTGTGTATTATTGCCATTTCTTTTTTGTCATTAGCTACTTCTCCATGTTCTTGTTCATGCTTTGTTGTAATCTTTTAATTGTTCCACATTAATAAATGCTCCAAGAGGAGTCTGTCATGTACTTAAAAAGAATACATAAAAAATTTGCAAAGAACTCCGATTTAGCAAAAGCAGCATAAATTGTGATCAGAACTTACAGGGTTGTAGTCTTCGAGAGTGTACAGCTGTTTGGGGGTACACCTCTCTAAAACAGGCTTGAGAATGTCATATGGAACTCCTCCTGTGTATGCCATGCCTGGAATATGAGGGGGAGAAAAGGGGGGTATGGGGGGGTTAACAACAACACCAAGATATGCTTAACAACTTGCCACCCACGCAAAAAAAAAAAAAAGTAGAGTTTTACATGCCAAAACCACTTTCTGATTATGAGGCACGCCGTAGTGGGGGACTCCGGAAATTTAGACCACCTGTGGTTCTTTAATGTGCGCCTAAATCTAAGTACACGGGTGTTTTCGCATTTTGCCCCCATCGAAATGCGGCCGCCGTGGCCGGGATTCGATCCCGCGACCTCGTGCTTAGCAGCCCAACACCATAGCCACTAAGCAACCATGGCGGGTTCACCCACGCAAGAAACAAATGAGTAACTTTGAGCAAATATTTGAAGTTTGAATACAAACTGAGTAGTCTTTGCTATCCCATTCGTGTTCAATGTGAGAATTCACTACTCAATGTTGTTGAATATTCATTTCACGCCTAATGTAACGGATAACAACACTTATTGGAGTCTACAGGAAAGAAGACAGATGCAAGTGACCTACGTGGACAAACCTGCGGCAGGAGAACAGTGGTTGCTGCATGGAGGTACCAGTTTCTGATAAAGCGACTGGAGTAAGGCTAAACTTATGCTCAATAATTTCCAGTCATTCAAGAAGAATGCCTTGCCTTTAGGCAGCTCATGAGCTTGTTTTCCCAATTTAGACATAAATCTATGATTTGTACTACTTCATCATGCTTGCATCCCTTTAAAACAATGTGAGTGTTGTATACTACAATTACCCTTTCCTCCTTCAACGAACACAGCACTCTTTGTGCATCAAGTGATGCGCTGTTCCTGCGTTTCATTGCTATCGCTGTGATGATGTGTTGGATACGATTACCTTTCTCACTTACAAGCTCCTCAATTGAGCGGAAGTT
Organism: Dermacentor andersoni; assembly: GCF_023375885.2. Classification (NCBI taxonomy): domain Eukaryota; kingdom Metazoa; phylum Arthropoda; class Arachnida; order Ixodida; family Ixodidae; genus Dermacentor; species Dermacentor andersoni. The sequence continues at coordinate 66,434,549 of NC_092817.1, read as the reverse complement.
CAATTCTGAATGGCATATATGTACCAAATAATGTAAACAAGCATTCTTTTCCTTTTGCCAAATGGACTCCACATAATTTCTTCCCACTTTTTTAGAAATGAGAAAATATTTAATATTTGATTCAATATACGATGGACAGTCTTAAGCATTCGTATTCAATTGAATTAGGAAATTGCACAATTCAAACACCCCTACAAGTGAGTGAATAAAAAGCTCACACTTTTATTCTTACCTTCGACGTTTTCTATAAGCACCTTGATGCAAGCTTCATGCAGAGTGGGAACCTCTACGAGATGGAAAAGAAGAGAACATGTGAATGACATTCTGTTTGAGATCCTGTCATTGCTAGCACAATGTCAGAAAGCACATAATGCCACATACTCAGTTTTTACCAGCAAGATCTATTGGTGAAGTTTTTATATGATCTGTTCATGATCAATGCATTTCAGATTATTTCGAAGACAAGAATGTAAATACATCACAGTGATCTTAATTAATGAGCATTATGTGCGAAAAAAATTTGTTGAGAGCATGATGCATCTTTGCAGCAGAGCAGCCTGAGAAGGGGTAAAACTGCTTGATGACCTTGCATGCTTGAAGATTATGATTGAATGCTTCATGGTGTTTAAATGGACAATAAAAATAATTATGATAATGAGAGGCTAATAAGAAGCCAAAAAAGATCAAAAAGCGAAAAGCAAACACACAAAGCAGCTTAGGAGTTCCCACACCAGGTTATATGATGTAATGGATTTTGTTTGACACTGTCTGCCTCAGCCTAGCTAATTTTTCATTAGTAAAGATTGACCAAGTTGTATTATAGAAGAGCCTAAAATGGCGCTTAGCAATCTCAAGAACTTTTGCTAGGCCCAGATATGAAAAAATACTTTGAAATTTGTGACACCCCACTGAAGTACTGACCCCGATTGGGTCTTTGGAGCAAAATTCAGAAAATAAAACCTCGACCTTCATTTTCTATTCTCATTATCAACTTAATACCATAAAATTAATGAAAATAACAAATTTTGAAGGATACTTTAGCACTATAAACTGATTGGGTGTTCTTCTGAAGTGTCTCAAAACAATGAAGGTGCCATGAGAGATGCCACAGCTAAGGACGAGTCGACCCTGACCACCTGGGTATTTCTTTAATGTGCACCCAACACATGGCAAGAGTGTTTCTGTATTTTCCCCCAACTGGAATGCAGCTGCTAGAACAATCAGCAGTTGAAACCGAGACCTAGTATTCAGCAGCAGAACACAACGGCCATCACTGAGCCACCATAGCAGCTCTACACTTGGATAGATTTTAATGTAGTAACAATTGCAAAGAGAAACTAAAATGATTTCTTGAAACTGTTGACACTTGAATTAGAAACAAAAACACAAACCGTGAAGAAGAAGAAAAACATCTTACATTCACATCAAGCTGACTTTCATAAAGGAGCATGCCTTCACATTTAAAGGTAAGAACCGTGCTGTTATCTTAGAGGACTCTTCATTAAGCCCCATTGAAAATCAGGGGCACCCAAAGAACATTCTACCACAGGAATTTTTAAAAAGGGTTCAGTAGTAGCCGAGAGAGAAGCAAGTAAATCTTGTAAAGCAGTGGTGAGAAGAGGGGAGCTGCACTTCCAGTGCCGAGGCCGCCTGTTGCCTTAACCAGTGTCTACAAGCGACATTCAACTCTCATAATGACCCCCTTTTTCTTCTTTCGTTTTTCATACTTTCTTCTCGTGCAGTGTGGTGCATTTCTAAAGGTGTTTCTGTGCATTCTGTGTTTCGCGGATATTTCCAACATGTTCCCATTGCTGCTGGCTATTGCTGCATTTCAGGCAGCATGCACATGACACGGAATCACTGTGCCTGTGGCCTCATCTTGCTCAAGTGGCTCCTTCAAGGAGAAGAGGGTGCAGGCTTTCTTTTAATTTTTCAACTGTTTCCACACTGTACAATGGCATGATAATTTGCAGGTGCAATCGTCACCACACGCTCTACACACCATGAACAACTGTTTGCAATGATAAAAGCAGTTGAGAAGCCATTTTAATGGTGCCACTTGTGCTGAATTTGGTGCCTTGGTGATATTCTGCCTGGCAGCATTAACTGATATAAAAATAATAGAGGCAATTTTATACGCAATTGCAATGCCATACACTATACCATAACATGTAAACACAACAGCTGGTGTGCACTTTCGAGGTACAGATGGAAAAAAAGACAGGATTGGCACGAAGTGCACCAAGAGACGGTCATATGCTCTAGATTAAGCTCAACCAAAAGTGGTCATTGTTCCAGACATGCCTTCATTTTCACTGCAATGCAGCTTAAATGAGACATACAACTATGGAGATGGAACTGCAAAGTCTATCAACAATCTTTACCCACCAGGCAGAAAACAATTGCGTCGCCCGGAGTAGACTTGAGTTCTGTCCTTTCGTGAAGATGTGAAGATGATGGCTTCCTCATTCGTTAAGCCTGAATGAACAGAAGGAGCATAGATTGTACATTCCAAAACATAAATGGGGCTGTTACTCGAGTGCACCCAAGGCATTGAAGAAACAAACAAAATGAAGGAAAGGTCTTCTTACTTTTTTTTGGTGGTTTTGATGGTGGTTCATCAAATAACCTGTGGGGCAGAGGTTTGTACACAGGCTGGATCTCTGGCAGCATTGATGACACTTCGTCCCTGTCTAAGGGAGCCAAGTCAGGCTGTAAAGGCATAAGAAATGTCCAATAACTAACTGCTCCATCAACAATCACAATCAAGAAGAAACAACAAAGACAGAAAATGTCAGGTAACTAATACCTGTACCGCATTGGCATAAAAAACAATAACCCTTTCAGGGTCAATGACGTAAATATATGCCGTCGCAAACAAGCCCAAAACGGTCGATGCCATATATTTACGGCACCGTCTGTACATTTAAAAAGAGCACCAATTTCCTCATTTTTTCTTTCCTGGCATGTGCTGTCACTATGTGGGAATACAGGAAATTTTTTTCTTGCGCCTCCCTCTATCGGTTTTCGTTGAATGGTTTGTTTTAGAGCTAGTTTTCTCCGGTGCGTCTATATACTACCGCTCACGCATTGGCGTGCTCGCTGGTGAGCGGCGGTTTAGGTTTTGTTCTGCGGGCGGTTTCGGCTTCTTGTGGTTGTAAAACTAACGGCTATCTTGTTACTAATAGCTCAAAGGGCGGCCGCCTGTTTCTCGCTCGTTTAGTGCTCACAGGGGTGCGCATAGGAAGGATGCCGCTGTGCATGCGTTTCCATTTTTCTTTTCTTTCTTGGGGGAAGACTCGCGACATCTAATTGCCTCTGGTTGGCAATAATCACACGTTTTGCTTTTTTGACGGGCACACAACCACACAGTTTTCTTGAATGCGCTCACCTACGCAGTTTGATTACGCTATGGACGTATTAGTGTAAGAGCACAAACATTTCAGACTTGCGAAAATTCTCGTGTACGCATACTCTAAGCCTTGAACTATAACAATGCATCAAATTTTTAATTCTTATGAGTTTACTTCCTTTTGTTATTGTCGTTATTCATGAAGAAAGAGTACATATATACCAAGGCAAAAATATTTTTTCTCACCTTACGGTCACCCTAGAAAAATTACGGTAAATTTTTTTCGATATAGGTCCCTCAGTAGAATTGGAACCTACAATAACAAAAATCGACCCTGGGCGGTCCCACATGGCAAAAAAAATCGACCCTGAAAAGGTTAACTGCTGAATGCAGTGCCCCTTGAGCATAATTCTAAACACATGGGAACGGAGAAACAATTTTTCTCGGCAAGCACTGCACCAAGTGTAGGAAGTTTTTTTTTTGCATTTAGAAGAAAAAGTTAAATTCGAGTGACTATAGGGGACCAGATTTTTTATTTAGGCCTTCAACTTTTAAAGGAAAATTCTCAAAAACTGCAAAATATTAAAATACAAAGCTTTCAATTTCACAGCTCTAACTCAGCAAGAAGCACCAATATCAAAATTCTGTAAACTGCCCCTAACAATATGACTAAAGCAGACAAAATTGATGTATTATATGCCCCTCTGAAATACACCACTAATTTATGAGTAGGACTTTTTCGAAACCCTGCTAAACACTGTAGCCATCACATGTAAGCTATAAATTAATATGTCAAATTCATTAGATGCTTTAACAGATGCAGTTTACGGAAGTGCAATATGTGTATTAGGTGTGGAGTTGCCAACTTGTAAACTTCATGTTGCTATGTTACCTATTTGCAGGAATTTTCGTAAAGATTTTCAGGCCATAAATCAGCATTCTGCTTCTTGCAGTTATTAGAATTTAACTTGCTCTTCCATATTCAACAAATTTCATTCAAATCGGCCAAGTTGTTTTCTCATAAAACCATTTCTGCCTTTTACATGTATTTGAATAGATGGCATTGGAGCTGGCCCTGAGCTTAAAGGTTCCCCTGAAAGGCCAACTGCAACATCGGCCACATACATTGCTGCAAAAAAGTGAAGTTGCCTTACTATGGGGGCTGCTTTATCCTTACTGCTGTTTCTTTTTGCCTTCGCAAGTGTCTTTGACTGGTTTGGTCTTTCCCATTTGAAGCGCATGGCACTTTCGAAATTTTGCATTTTTAACTAGAGAATTGCTTTTTGATGGAGTTGCTTTGTGCATGCTGGGGAAAGTGGGGGGGAGGGGGGGTTCGAGACCACAGGACACTTATTCTTTGTACTGTTCATCTTACTGTAATAAACTCAAGTTGATAGTCAGTACCATGTGGTGTACCTTCCTTTTTCACCATTGCAGCCATGAACGTACGCTAACTGGTGCAGAATTTTCTGTTCACATGTAAAGGATTAGTTTCAGATAGTGTAGTTAAAGATCAACCTCCATTCAAGCTTTTATGTTTCAAGTATGAGTGAATGCACTATGAAAATCTTCCCAAAATAAATGTTTTTGATACCGCAAGTGGAAAAAATGCCACCATTACCAATCACCAGGAATGATACAGAGCCCAGAATGCTGAGAACGTACACAAATCTGCACCGAAACGAGACTGTCAAGACTAGCTAAAAAAAAACAAGAGGGGGGGGAGGAAGCTGCGGGTGGGTTTATGCTTAAAGATGCACAGTATGTTCACTAGATGACGACTGTAAGCGAGATGTGTAATTAGAATGATGTGAAAGATGATGGTAATGAGAACCAATTAATGAAGACCTATAAGACTGCTGCTCTGAGTACATCCTAAATGCCAGGATCACACTTTGGATTAGAGATGTTTTTATTGACTAGCTGGCATTTCATGGCAAATCAAGCTGTTTCCTTGAGCACATAGACTCGGACTGCAACGATATGGAGCGTACTTGAGATCAGAGCCAGAGGAAGCTAGCCCAAGTCTCAAACGTTAGGCTGTGCAGGGTACTGCAGAGCAAATGCTGCAGAAGTTCCCATTGGCAGACACAAGTGCTAAAAGCCCAGCTAATGCCAATACATCGAGCTTCCTAGGCACACTTTTGTGCAGCCCACAAGTCAGAACTGGGAAAACTGCTTGAAAATGTATAAGGCACGCACGTGCGAAACTGCTGCCTGACTGGCAGCAGCAGTCGCCGTGCCAATAGCAGATGTTCTGGCAGTGGCACGACTAAGCTCTTTTTCGATTGCACTCCCAGCACGAAGTTGAGAGTGCCTCTGAGTGCTCTGAATGAACCAGACAAGTGTGTGTGCGAGTACTCAAATTAGATCAGTGGAATGTAAAAAGCTAGAGTGCCTGAAAGCAACCGGTCATATGTACCATTAGATCTGACATTCTTGTTTACGGTGCCAAAAAGGGCACAAACTAACACAGATAAAAAATGCAAAACACTTAAGAAGGCAAGAGAGGGGGTGGGTTAAACCACCTTGCAGCATGCAACAACAGGCACTGTTTACATGTGGTGATGGCAGTGCAAGCCACACACTCAAAAATAGGGAAGCCCTCTCCCCCAATAAGATATATACTAGGTACTTCTCCTCTCTTAGGACAGACATTGAGCAGAATCCCCATCCAAAAATGTCACCGTATCACACGAGCCATGCAAATCTGTGTCGTTAAGCAGAAGACCCGAGGCACACTTCAGTGCGCAATACGCTGTGAAAATAGCCATACCAATAACTGCGTACCCAACAAGTTTCCGACAGGTTCCAAAAGATCCCTAAAGTCAGAGCAGCCAGCTTTCTGACATGCTGCGCAACATACTGTGTCGATATGAGGTTATGCAGTGAGGGATTAAAGGGACACTAAGCAGAAACACTAAATCAGTCTGGACTGATAAAGTATACTTCCAAACTCCATTTTGGCAAAGTTCACAGTAATATTTTCATTATTAAAAGAGAAAATAAAAGTCGAAGCTTCAATTTTTTTAAATTTAGCACCAAAGCCCCATCGCTGGCATGCCAGTGCAATGTCAGAGATTTCTAACTATATCTTATATTTGAGCTGTTGTGGCTCAGTAAATGTTTTTTTAAAGGGACCCTGAACCACTTTTTATCAAAGCCAAGAAATTTTTTTGAAGTTCAGATAGACTAGACTATTTCACAAATACTTTGCTGAAAAAAGTACTTCAATGCATTCAGCAAAAGCGGAGTTATTGGCAATCAAACATCCCATTCACGGTGCTTCTGCTCCTTCTTCAATGCCTTGCACTGTGAAGGCTAAGGTGCAGCAGAGCATGCCCACAATGATACGCCTACTGAATGTCACTGTGGCACACAGTTCAAATTTGATTTTGGATGCTCGTGTAGATGGCACTACTTCCGATTTTGGTGCCTACGACGTGCCAGACGCAGTTGTCCTCAGCGAGCCGCAGTGTGCTTAGCCACTGGACTTGTCGCAGCACCCTGCGGCGGCCGCAGTATCCATTCTGTGTAACAGACCCCAGCTACATGCAAATGTAATGCGTATGCGCAGCATTTGCTCTGTGCATCACAGGGCTTGAGTGCATGCTTGCACTCATATGCTCCAGTTTGGCCGTGCTATGTGGTGCAGGCCAGTTTTGTCCTGCACCAGCTTGACTGATGAATAGTAGCCACGTCCAACTTATGCATTTTGAATCACCATTAACAGGAAGCGAAGTCTGCTAAGGTGTCTAACCAGGTGCAGTCAGGAGTGAGCGCGCGCTGGCAAGCGTGCGTGTGGTCTGACCTCATTTTTGCATGGTTCAAGGCTAGTTGAGTGTTTAAAACTAGTCAAACTTGGCAAGACCTGCCGGCTACCACACCGATAGGCAAGGTAGCCAAAGTTTAATTTCTACGTGGGCAGCCATGGCCGAGCATGAGCTGACGATAGACGGCTTCTTCCGGGAGTACGTAATTCTTATATAACTTTGAAAGCATATTTTCCCTTACTTCAGCCTGTTTATTGAACTGCACCAACAAACAAATACAGTAACAGTAGGAAGAAGTGTACTAATCCAAACAGCCTTCTTGATTGATGTCAGCTATTGGCCAATAGCATCTGTGTATGGAAACCTGCTATATTACGAAATAAAGCGTTCAGGAAAGAGTGAGGAGCAGGCTTCTGCTGATAAGAGAGCATTTTAGAAAAAGGTGACTTTGCACTCTGCTTGCAAGCTCCACATGCCACGCACGACTGCAAAATTTGGCTGAGATGTTCACAGAAGCGCATGCTATCTGTGGACTATGTTTTTTCACCAAGCCCGAGGGATGTTTCAGGACCCCTTCAGACTTACTAAGTTTAGTCTTTGGCTTTTTTAGAATGCAATGTAATCAATTGTTACCAATAAAAATTTAATTAGGCCTGAGCAGACGGCACCAACATTTACGGTGTCACGGCAAGCTGGCACAGGAACTTTCAAGGTGATGTCTTCGCCCATCTTTCACTTTTGTGTCATCTTCTGGCTTACCAAGTCTGTTCTCATGGCAAGATTAGCTTTTTCCGGTATTGTACAGAAGAGTAATTTACTAGCACAGTGCGAATTCTTTTTACGGCGAAGCTGTCAAGGGGACTTTCGTAATGGTATTTTGCATGACGGTGAAGGCCGAGATGACATAGTCAATATCAAATGTATATGCAACGACTTATACAACAGACAACAACTTATATGTGCATATTTCCTCACCAGTAATTCATAATTTTTTTTTTCTCATGTCGCATTATATCGACTCCACAGTGGAGGTCACTTAAGAGTTTGTACAGCTGGCAATGAAAGCTGATGCCGTGGTGCTGCAACGCAGTCTGAGTGGAAGCCATCACTGAGAACAGCCAGCCATGTCCACGCTCGAATGTGGCAGCAACTGCTGCTGCGTTTGAGCAAGGTCGCAAGCCAGCAAACAGACCCCCAGTACTTTGGAAGGGTGCAAGAACTGGCTTATACAGCTTCGCTGTCTTTCATTTATCTGTTGTTAGATTGGCCTACATCCATGAAGCATTTCTTTTTTTAGTGTCTCTTTAACCCTTTCGCTGTCACGGACATACCGGTACGTCTTCGTGCTTCCCCCCCACAGTGTCACTGACGTACCGGTACGTTCTCTATCGTGCGTTCAAAATAGGCGCTCCTGGACTGGCCACGCCATCTGTTGACTCTTTCTACAAGTTCGTATTTTCGCCCCGACCTGTGTTGGTACATGTATTGAAGAGTACGGTGCGACTGCCACTCGCCCCTCTCTCTTTGCTGAGTGGCTCGGTGGCTCCGCGTTCGCTGGATCATGCGTCGAGCGCGTGTGGTTGTGGGTTCAAGGGTTGTTCTGCCATCTCCGCTGGTTTGAAGGTTTTTGTTTTTCTTCTGTTGGTGTGTCTGCTACGGTGCTTCAAGTTCAGGGGCACGTGCCGTTGCCTTTCCGAAAAGAGTGACTCGATTGCTGCTTTCGCTCTCTCGCCGCACCCTCGCTTCCGACTTGCAGCAGTAAATGTAAAGCCCTTCGAACTTTGTTTTAGCCTTTTTCCATCTCCCTCTGTCTTCTTGATCACACATCGTCCCATTTCTCTCCATTGTGTGGGTGACTGAAAGCGCATCCTCCCTGCGCGCGGTTACTTTCGGAGAGCTGAGCACGCGGGACCTTCGTCTGCTCATTGGAGTGATGGCTCTTCCGATTCAGAATACGAGCCGAGCTCGAACTCGGACAGAGTCTCATGCGAGGAAGAGGTGAGTTCCGCATGAATGAATGTGTGTGGTTTAGTGGCGCAAGGACCAGGTATGGCCAAAGAGCGCCAGGACAGTGTTAATGATTTCGCGGTGGAATGATGAGTTCTGTGAAGATGTGACTTGGCTGTAAAGGGGCCTAAAAATAGCCGCTGTAAAGTGCGTAAAATGTACGTGTAATAAAATTATGTAGATGACAAATGACGTGTTCTATGAGCATTAAAATCCATCGTAAAATAATGATGCAAAATAGAAGATATATGAGATGGTAAAATTACCTGCAGCACTGCTGCCTCGCCAGAGCCCTTGAAACACAAGGGCCGAGAGGCATGTGCTATACGACAGAACTATCACAGCGGCATCCTCTGAAGAGAGGAGGCGCTACGAACATGTGGGACTAACAACATGCAACACAACATCTTTCAGAAAACTTAGGACTGCGTTGGTGTCAAATAGCGGTTCTGGGCCGAGTAACATTGCAGGATGAAGGGGGATCTGCTGCTGGTATGCCAGGGGAAAATGTTTCTTTCTCTCAGATTCGGCTGCCCGACACTCCAGGAGGATGTGGAGGACGGTCAGCCTCTCCCCGCATCTACTGCAGGTTGGAGGATCATTTTCAGTGAGTAAAAAGTTATGCGTGCCAAATGTGTGTCCTATTCTGAGGCGACAGAATAGGACATCTGTTCGCCGTGATTTTGTTACGGAGGGCCAAGAACCTAACTGTGGTTTTATCAAGTGCAGTTTGTTATTTACTTCTGCGTCCCATATACGTTGCCAGTGGTTTCGCAGTTTCCTTCTTAAGAAAGGCTTCAGGTCTGTGAGAGGGACCAAAGCAGTAGGATTAACTGCATGCAATGAAATTGATGTGGCCATCTGGTCCACTAGAACGTTACCTTGGATGCCCCTATGGCCAGGCATCCAGCATATGACCACATGCTGGTTAGATACATAAGCTTTACATAACACGGAATAGAGTTCAATTATAACAGGATTTTTGTGCTTACAGAACGATATCAAAGACTTCACAACACTTAGGGAGTCCGTATATATAACTGATTTCTTGAGTTTTGATTTCCTTATATGCTTCATGGTCGACAATATTGCGTAGGCCTCAGCCGTAAAGATACTAGTTTCCGGATGCAGTACGTCGGATTCCGAGAAGGATGGACCGACGGCTGCATAGGACACCCCATCGTGTGACTTCGATGCGTCTGTGTAGAACTCCATGCAGCAGTGTTTGTGCTGGAGTTCCTGGAAATGCATTCGGATTTCAATGTCTGAAGCGTGCTTTGTAACTTGCGTGAAAGATGTGTCGCATTGTATCAGCTGCCACTCCCAAGGAGGTAGCAGCTTGGCTGGATGCATTAGGCGGAGCTCGAGGAGTGGAACATGCATTTCTTCACTAAGCTCCCTCACACGCAGCAAGAAAGGCTGTCTTACGGAGGGACGATTGCGAAAGAGTGTAGCATATGTCATGTCATGAAGGGTATTAAAACACAGATGTTGAGGATTTGAGTGGACTTTCAGAAAATATGTTTGGCTGATGTATGTTCTCTGCAGATGAAGTGACCACTCATTTGATTCTACATATAGACTTTGTATGGGACTCGTTCTGAAAGCGCCAGTGGCCAGTCGGATTCCTAGATGGTGGACTGGGTCTAGCATCTTTAGTGCGCTCGGGGCGGCAGAGTGATAAATCACGGCACCATAGTCTAGTCGTGATCGAATGAGGCTTTTATAGAGATTCATTAAACACTTCCTGTCACTACCCCATGTAGTCTGGGATAGAAGTTTCATTATGTTAATTGTTTTTAGACATTTTTTTTTAGATGTTTAATGTGGGGGACGAAAGTGAGTCTGTAGTCAAGTATGACACCTAGAAATGACACCTAGAGGTGAGTTCCGCATCATCAGATTCGGATGTTGAACGGATGTTATAATCAGGCTGATGACGACGATGATGTTTACTAACAGCTGCAGAACACTGAAATGTGCATATTGCATTGACTATGTTATTTGTATACCAATAATAATCAAAAATCAATTGCTATGTTCCTTCCCTGTTATGCTCGTTCCCTGAAACCAAGCCGACACTGGGGGTGCATCACAGCCAGAAAGGTCCGACAGCGAAAGGGTTAAAGTGCAAGCAAGAATGAGGCAGCTGCCAGCCAGGAAGGGCAGCCCACCTTTCGTAGAGCCTCAGGCATGAGCTGCTCCTTTTTGTGTGTGTGTTTGCTGCTCCTGCTGCTGCTGTGGCCACCGCTGCCACCGCTCTCACCATTTTTTGAGCGAGATGATTTGGCTCCTTTGGAAGAATGTTCGGCTCCCCCGGAAGAGTGTTCGGTTCCCCTGGAAGAGTGTTCGGTTCCCCTGGAAGAGTGTTCGGTTCCCCGGGAAGAGTGTTCGGTTCCCCTGGAAGAGTGTTGCTTGATTGCATCCTTCACAGGCTCAACTCTAGATGGCTGCTGCTTCTTGTTAGGGCTGATGGGCTGGGACTTTTTCTTGGGTTTGGGCAAGGTCACTGTATCGTTGAGGCCAAGACAAGCCTCAAAAGACGCGATCGAGCCATCTAGGCCCCCTTCACTGTGGCCAGCCTTCTTGAGGAGCTTCTTCATCTTTTTCTTGTCCACCTTTTCTTCCGGGCTCTTCTTTGGAGGTGGCTCGACCTGCATGCAGTACACAAAGTCATGCATCAATGCCAGAGCAAACACAGTACACTAACATTAAAACGAATTCAAAGCAGCCAAAAGGATCTTCTTGTCTTATCAGAAGTTTGTCTTAACAGAAGTTATCAAAGAAAAGAAATTAATCATTCTAGGCACAGCAGAGTATTAGGAGTATAAAAATAAAAAGGCGCCTGTATAAAAAGGATATTTATTGCACTTACATGATTGATTCAAAACATTGGTGCTTTTATTTGGGAGACAGTAATATTGTTGTGTGGCGCTTTGGAAGCCTGTGTGCTATCTCGAAACTCACATTTTACTTGCTAGCCCAAGAATCCCTAAAGGGGCCCTGAACCACTTTTTATCGAAGTGGAGAAAGGCATTTGAAGTGAAAGTAGGCTATTTCAGAAATACTTAGCCGCAAGAAGTACTTCAATGCATTCAGCAGAAGCAGAGTTATTGGCAACCAAACATCGCCTCCGCTGGGTTCCGGTTCCTTCTTCAATGCCTTGCACTGCAAAGGCTATGGTGCAGTGGGGCGCGCCCACAATGCTCCGCCTTCTAAATGTCACCGTGGTGCAGTTCAGATTTTATTCTGGACGTTAACACAGACACTATGACTTCCGCCTGTTGTGCCTATGATGCGCTAAACATGAGCCAAACACGGCTGTCCTCAGCGAGCCGCAGTGCGCTTAGCCAGTGGACTCGCGGAGGCACCCCATGGCGACCACAGTATCTACGCCATGTAGCCGACCGTAGCTTGATGTCCACTATCAGCCAATAGCAGTCATATAAGGGAATGATGAAATAGTGCGTCCAATGACGAAATAGTGTCTAGACGAGAGTGAGGACACGGCCTTCTGTTGAAAAGAGAGCGTTTGAGAGAAAGGTGACTTCACAATCCACTTGCGAGCTCCACTCACCGTGTACGACAGCAAAACTTGGCTGAGATGTCCACAGCAGCGTATGCTATCCGCGGACTATGTTATTTCACCAAGCCCGAGAGGTGGTTCAGGGCCCCTTTAATTATCCTCACGTTGAAACAACATTCCAAAGTATTAGGGCATTACTAGATGCATCAAATGTGGGCACCATTTGTTCTTGTGGCTTCCCATCAGTGCCCTTGTCATAGTTTTCTGCATAAAAAGACAACTCAAGGACCTTGTCGGAGATAAAATTTTCATGATGCTAGCCGTGCACATTTTCACATCATCGTTGACACTGTCGCAGTTTATGTTAAAAGAAACATGATCTGCTTTTGCTGGAGTGACAGGTCGCTCATAGGCATCCTGCTGAGCAGAGCAAGCATCAGTGATGACCACAAATGGACGGTTTGTGTTCAGTGGATATTTTTTACATAGAGTCTATGGAAAAACAACCAAGCAATGACACATTGTTTGCCATATCTGAAGATTCATCTTGACAGGGTTTTTCTTAACAGGAGTCTATTGTAATGCTAAAATAATGTGCCACTTTTGCACTACAAAGTAGAGTCTAAACACAATGAGCAACATTCCACAAGAAACAAAGTACATGTGATGTTCTTGTTCACAGTATTTCAGCTTGCATGAAAGGTAAACCACTGTTTACAAGTTCCCAGAGAAAAGCATAAACATATTTCAAAAGATATTTTCAGCATAGTACAGATTAGCATATCTATTTCATGCCTCTCAATACCATGATTTTATCACAGCAAAAATGCATAGTATGGAGTATTCATGTTGCTCAACAGCCATAAAGGATACATTTCTGTAAAGGACATGCTTCGATTGTTACTACAGCATGGTCATCATCCCAGAGCACATTAAGGTGCACAAACATTAAATGCCACTCATTCGAAAATACACTTTGTGTTGTTGCTGCTTAACAGTAATTGACTTTCACTTAATAATTGTGGTCGACTGTATAAGAACATCTGACAAACTCTTTCTTTTTTCTGCACCTAACATGCATAATTCGTGCGTCATGGTTATGGTTCCTCTCTTGCAATATATGTGACTTTGTCAGAGAGCAATGAAGATAACTTCTCATATCGACTGCGGCGCTGAAACACAAGCCTCTTCCTTTGCTTTACGTGGAGAGCACCTCATACCTTTGGTGGAGGTGGTGTTGCTGCACGCTCTTCCCTGTGATGATGCCGTGATGAATTCTGATGGTGGTGGTCATGGTGATGTTTGCTGTATTGATGGCTGTCCCCATTCTGTTTATGCCGAGAGTGCGCCGGAACATTTTCAATGGGGCTAGATGTCTCGACTTCAATAGAGTACAGCTTTGATGTCCTGTTAGCCTTTGGTGGCGGGCCATCTTGCTTGCTCTCATGGTGCCTCTTTGATGGCACTGCCGGGGCTGGCTGCTGCTGCTGCTGCTGCTCAGCGTATTCAGCCGTGCTGTCTGAGACTACCTGGAAGAAGGGAACAGGTCTTTGAGAACATTCCAAGCCAGCAGTATACAGGAAATCAACTTCGGCGAAACGTTATTATGTACTGCAAGTGCAGCTAAAGCACTGCAGAGAACACTTTGAAGGTGTGCAACATACAGGCACAAAGGAAACCTGCACATGCTGCAGTCAATGCGAACAAGTGCAAAGCTTTTTTGTGCTGTAAAAGTATAGGGTCTGACCTCTGCTAAAAATTGTTCAGTGGAAAGGCACACTCGGAAGAATGTAAAATCTTGTTAAACAATGGGGTGCTTTAATGGGCCATTCAGAACACCTTAAAGAAAACAACTGCGTTGATATAAACAAACTCAAGCATTATAATGTCAAGCAAGTGCTCACGGCTACATTTTTCACAGGTTTCTTCAATGACGCACCACATGCCACTTTAGAGCCTTGTGCCTATTAGGCAAAAGCAAGGTCTGACCATTTGCTTACCTCGACGTAATGCAGAAGTAAGGATTCTCCCAATTAACTGTAAATGAGCTGTCTATTCACCGAAGGCTTGCATTTGGCACAAAGCATTGACCAAGTAATCTTAAGCATCAATGTGTCCCCAAAAGCAATGGCACAGAATTTCATAAAAAAATGAAATTTCATTTAGCCAATGCATCTGCTCTCAAATTGGTAGGCACAGTAGATGTTTTGCCATGTGACCACAACATTGACCACACAAATTCCAAACTCAGCAGTCACGTTGAACAGAAATCAAACTTTCACGCGACTTCTTTGCTTCAGAAACCTTTGCAGTCTGTGCACTGCATGCCTGTTGCTGTGCGCAGAAAAGTCATGTTCGACTGTTCTGACATCCTAATTAACTCAAGGTAATAGCACGACTGATGCATATGCGCGTTTCCCAGCACACGACAATGCTTGGCGTGTTATTATTTTTAATCTCATTCAAGCAGGCTGCAACAACAAGTAGAAGGAAGTGTTCAATGTATACCTGTTTCCATGCGCCGATGACAGCCCGGGCCAATTCTCCAATAACACCACTGCTTTTCTTCAAGTGGTTTACAGTTCGTCCAATGCCAGTTTCCTGTTCACAACGAAAAGTGAGAGTATACAAATTACTAAGAAAGTATGTGCAAGCTTATGTGAAGAAGCTGCAAAGGCATCTCACGCCGACATTTATGCACGCAAAGGCACATGCGAACGAAACGGTGAATACACGATGCCCCGGAGCACATCAACGTACAGTTTACGAAGAAATAATTCAAAAGAGTTTGCGAAGCGATCGTGTTGCGTGGCTCACTATCGGTATGCACTCTCTTGTTCGGCAGGGTTCCCTCGTTCGCGTTTACGACTGCACAAAATAAACATGAGAAAAGTTTAACATATTTCACTCACTTGTAATAGCGTTAATGTCATGGGCACTTTTTGAAGTTTCCGAAGCGTTTCCAATACCTGCGCAAGAAAACAAGTTATTTTCCCCAGGATCCCCAGCACCACGTACAGCCACCAATCAAACAAACCGCGCATAACTTATTTGCCCCTAAGAGACCGCTCTTACACAAAGAGGTCAGGCGGGGAAAAGCCAGCTGCGCACATTTAGCGCAACGCAAATTCAACGCAACCCACAGCGCGCAGATTGTCTCACTTTTTCCACGTCGTTGTACGACGCGATATTAAGCAGTACGGTTTCGCTTGATCCCGCCACCGACCGGCGGCACTCTGGCAGGCTTCGAGAGGCCGACTCCTTTGCTTTCGCTTTCTTTATTCTGTTGTTCCCCCACGTCTTGGAGTAATGTACTAGCAAGCCGATAGCTGACGTCTCTTGTTTATTACCGCTAGAACTGCGGCGAAGGCTGCCTGTTGTGGTCGCAGCTTAAACGTTTTTCCCCACAAAATTCTGCAGCTGAAGCACACCTAAAGCAACGCCTAGAGACTTAGAAAACACAGAGTAAGACAACCGGTACAAAATAAGCTGGAACTCGCCTTTTCATCGCTCTGATTTTTCTCTAGTCGTTTACCGTAGTGCAAGATTCTTTCCTTCCAGTCGGCCATCTTGCCAGCTGATGGAAAGTCGGGAAAGTTGCCAGTGTTGCTAGCACTAACTACATATAGGGACAAACTTGACCCGAGAACGCCATTATTTCTGCCACGCCATTGGCCACGCGTACACGTGTCTTTCGTGATATATTTTTGTTTTTGTTGGTCCGAACCGCAGTTTCGTTTCCAAGTTATGCCTTGGCGGGAAACTTGAATTATTAAACACCTTTAAAGTCGCTTATGTTTTCCACAAGAAGAGTGTGACGAAAAGAAAGAGATTTGATTTTGCCGGGAGGGACTTGAAAGACGCTTGTGTTGAATTAACGGCCCTCAAAGCAAGCTGACGTATGCGCGCAACGCAGAGTGCTCTACGTTTATATTTTGGGCTTTTCATTGATTTCGAGACGACCGCTCTCGTATTTTCGCCTATAGCAACGGTAGCTAAGGTCGATGAATTCTCTTGGGAAACAATCAATGTGTGTCACGCGGACGCGCACACTGTCCAAGTAGCGTGCGGCATACTGACCGTCATAACAGTGTAGCTTTTATTTGGCACAGTCGTTACTGGATTTCTGGCCGCTTTCTCTATGGTCTGAAAACCAGCTCTACGGAAAGAACGTGAGCGCCTTCCTCTTCTTTTCGCATTTTTTTATTTGCCCCTAATTGCAGTTGTTCACAAACGGGGCGTTTAAGAATTTCTCGACAAGGTATGTCTTTGTCTCAAGGTTACAGAGCTGCGAGAGGAGTGAACCAAAGATAGAATGTTGCCTGAAGAAGTCTTATCGCCACTTTGTGATCGACTGCCCCCCAGAATTGAAAAAAAAAAGGCAGGAAAGAACGAGATAGAAAGAACAAAGAGAACAGTGTTAGACTCCAGGATGTTATCGAAACGGCAGTGTTTGTACAACATCGCAGGAATTATTTCTAAAGAGCTAAAGCTGGTGGAGCGAGCATTGGGGACGACAAATAGAATGTTACCGCGTGAATCCTGCTTTGGGCTCATCAGAATCATATTTTATTGAGTTGAAGATACAGAAGGGGCTCACAAAGCACAACGCTGAAAGAAGACCTCCCCGCAAAATAAATTGAAAAATAAAATAAAAGTGCGTGCGTGTGTGTGTGTGTGGGGGGGGGGGGGGGGGGCAGGGCAGCATGCGATACATACTTTGCATGATTAATTCCCTCTTTAGGTTGACTACCTGCGAACCTGGATGCGAAGCACTACCTAGGTCATGTAATCAAGGCAATAAAACTTCCACGCAAAGCCACATGAAGCCGTATGCGATGGTTCTGCCTTCAACGTAAGTTTGCTTCCTGAACCTAATGGTTTTTCAACAATTCATCCATCAATACAATCTTTTCTGCAACAGAGTTTTATGTGCTAATGCAATGGGAATCGTTTGAGCAGTATAAGCACTGCACTGTCTCTTCCATAAACGTCTCTTTACAGTGCCTTGTTTGGGTCTTCATTTGGCAGCTTATTCCTCAAGACAATTGGGAGCACCAATGCTAGCCTTTTGCTGATATTGGTGTTTGCCTTTGTGGTGAGTCCAAGTACGTTTTTGGTGTGGCTATTTTTGATTGATAACAGCACTACACTGTTCTTGTGCTATAACGAAATAAGGTGGTATCAAAATGTTTCGGGACTGGCTGTGTTTGAAAAAAAAAAATTAATTTATTTGTGTGCATTCAAACACTTTCACTTTCGAAGTAATCCCCTAGCCCAGCAATACGGCGCTCCCAGCGTTCCTGCCACTTCGTAAGTATGTCTTGGAAGTCTCTTTTTCGGAAGGATTCGATCTTGATCTGAGCTATCTCGTGTAAAAAAAGCGCATTTGAGCTGGGCTTTTTGTTGTTGTTGATGTTAATTTCGGGAAGGGAGCGAAATAAACGGGAGTCAAATCTGACGACTAGGGCGAATGTGGAAAACAAACCAGGTTGTTTCCGGCGAGAAACTCGTGTGTTCGGAGTGTTCTGCAACAGGGTGCATTATCGTCGTGCAGGTCGAGCTCCTCCTGCGCCCTATACCAGCACCTCCTAAATAGCAGACCTGTGCTCTCTGCTTTATGACACCAAGCTACTTGAATCAATATTTCCATTGCCAAGCCCGGCACGACGAAAGCGGTGACGTCAAAATCACCGTGGCTTAGTCGGGAGCGTCTCCATTAGGTTCTATGGCAGTCGGACAAGGTCCGACTGCAGGACCTTTATTAAAGTTTGTCCAATCCAATCGGACGAGGTAGCATGACGTCACGGATCGAAGTGCACCGGCCTTGTGCTATCTAGGAGGCGTTGCCTATAGTACTCCGTTTCATACATCGGCTGCAACGCTGTGGAGGCTAGAGATACGTTTACAGCGAAACTGTCTATGTCTAGGATCCCGGGATTTCTTCGTGGCGTAACGTCGACAGGAAAATACCATCATCTATGCCTCATACCCCCAAATGCAATGGCTCGATAATACCCCCGTGAGGCAGAGGCTACAATCACCCAGCAAAGTGAAGAGAACAGTGCATACATTCTTTGGAATCATGCGTACAGCATAGAGAACAGCATATGGTTCAAGAAAGAACAAGCTCAAAACAAGCATACGAACCACATAATTGATGATAAGGTGCTCCTCCGCCTACATGCAATGCGAAGCACGTATAGCGCTCCCCGCATTCGTTTCCCGGTAAAGATTACTGTTGCGCAAGCTGCCGCGGCGACGGCAGCTTGACTGTAGCATACGAAGCAGAGAGTGACGTAACTACACTTTCGCACGTAAAAGAAGAACCCGCGAAGCAACTGATTTGTGCTGTGAATGGGCTGTGGAAATCCCACGTATATTGAGGACTCCTGAAGAGCATACGAGGCGCGGCGAATTTCTCTTCTCTCTGGTCCACTCTTTGTAGATGCACGAAGTAGCGGCGCAAGCCAAGTTGCAGGCCGTCGAAACGTCTTAGGCTAATAATTAGTTAAAGTACAAGTGAATGTCGCCGCGTGAATGATTTCAACCTACGACTCAATGGGTAATCGTTATAGTTGTCGTTTACAGTTTCGCTGTCCAACCACCTTCACAGCGTAGATTGGAGACCATTTTTTGCGACGTTTGCGTTCGCGCTTAGAAATAGTTCGGTGTTTCTTGACCGATATTTGCGAAAATGTTCTTTATATAGGCTATCAGTTCTGAATGAAAAAAATTCAGCCTTTGAAAACAAACAAACCATTTACTTATACGATTGCTAAACACGTTTCTTTTAAAACTAAATTTGATTTTCCTTGTTTTTCTTTTCGTGTTTATTATTAGCAGCCCATCGCGGCAGCTAATACTCAGCATGTCACATGTGCATGCTCGCGGGAGCACATGACGCTGGCGCGAAGCGAATCATAGGAGGAACGCGCGAAATGATACATTTTGGTGACCGAACTACTTGCGTAGCTTCCACAGCGTTGCACCAGGCATATGAAACGGGGTATACATTGATTGGCCGCTCTCTGCGAATGACCTCGCTCAGACGCCCTATAGTTGGGTAGTAAAACTCGCTATTCATAGTCTAACCATTCGGGATGAATTCCTGATGCGCAATACAGTGAATGCGGAAAAAAATAATGAGCATTCACTTTGTCGAGCTGCGCACATGTCTAGCCTTTCGTCGGTTGCGAAAACGTAGGGCTTTTTCACTCCGACGACTATTGCTTTGTCTCAGGGTCGTACACGCGTGCACCTAAGTTTCGTCCTTGAAAGACAGGTCGTTCGTCAGGTTTCACGATCCCGCTTTTACTCCATTTAAAAATTTTAAATCCCAGCTCAAAGGTTGCATTTTTGACACGATTGCTTAGATCGAGCTCGAATCGACTCGTTCGTAAAAGAGACTTCCAGGACATACTCGGAAAGGGGCAGGAACGCTGAGGGCGCCGTATTGCTGAGCAAGGGGATTACTTCGAAGGTGAAATTGTTTGAGCGCGTATAAATAAATTACTTTCTTCAAAAAAGAGCCAGTCTTGAAACTTTTTGATAATACTAATGTATCGAACAATTTAAGACTGTGATTACCTTTACTTATGATTCGTTTCAACGCAACTTTGCTCGTTTATTCTAGATAGCCGCAAATGCGATCAGCAACGCTTACTCCGCATGCTGCACGTGCCTCACCGTTGTTTAACCTAGCACCATGCATATGGAAGCTAGGCTGTCTGAAAGTTTTCTTGCATTCATTTAGACGTGATAGAGAAGCCCAGAGGTCTGACAAAATGGTGGCATTTTAACTGTGTTCGTTCTAGTATCACACTCATCCGGGTTGACATGAGATAGAAGAGCAAAGCCACAGAGAGGTCAAGCAGGTTGCGCTTCGTTTCCCACCCTGCAATGGGGAAGAGCAGAGTGAGGACATAAATAGGGAAGACGGGATTGTGTCAGAATGAAGTTACGAGGGCTTATACGAAAGCATTCACTGCGCCACGGTAGCTCAATCACGCGGCCTTGACTGCACATTCAAAGGCATTCGCGCAAATAAGAACTGTAGCAGGGTTACCATTTTTGTAAGGACGACGTTCGAAGTCATGGCTGCATTATCTTCCCTAAGTCTTCAACCGAAAGACAGTGGTATACATAAATGATCGATAGACTCATCGTAAAAGGAAGGCGAGTTGCGAGAGGCACTTTTGTCTAGCCGGTTAGAAGGAAAAAAAAAATGTAAGTGAACATTTATTTTGTGAACGCGACAACCAGCCAAGCGATACAATATTTGTTATTTGCTTGCAAAGAGGTAGAAGAATAAGCAGTGCAAGTTGAATAAGTTCGCAAATTTCGCTCCTGTCACTTCTCTATAGTGTAATGTGACGAGCAGCCAAGCAATCGAAGTCGCCACGTTGCATCCAATAGTGATTACGGTTTGTGGGCACGTTGTAACTATATATGTGCTTGTATGGGCCTGGGCGCCGAGCTGTGCAAGACTCCGCCATATTGAAGCATATTGTTACGCAGAGAAGCCATCTCTCGGAATAAGCAGTGCCGCGTGCATTCCTCTGATATACGTTTCAAAAATGCACATACACATAGCATAATATATATGGCGGGGAGAATTTCCAGTAGACAATTGTAGTAGTCAAAGAAGCCTCGATTTATACTGGATTAAAATGCAGTCAAACTACAATTTAACGACCCTGATTTGACAAAATTTTCGATTTAACGAAGTGCTTTCGACTTCCCGGGACATTTATGCTGAAAACCTCGAAGCAACGAAGTGAATTCAGTGTCGACCTCAACGTGATGAAACTTTTGGGGTAATATGACTTAAATATAGGAGATATATGGGTACGCTGGTTTTCAGTTCAGGTAAGGCACACCACTGAATTATCAAGCAGGTTTGCCTCTCCCGTACGCAAAGGACATATACGCAAAGGACAAAATGCATGTACAACCATACGCCCTTGATTCGCAAGAGGACAATGGCATCGTCTGTGGCGATATATATGCCATACAAACGAAAGACGGAAATAGAGATATCCACTGCGTATATATCTCCAGGCACACCCAAGTGTATATCGAGAAGTTCATGACCACACACTTTCCATGGGTTAGCCGTGATGACAGTACACCTGTGACCATCGCTGGAGACTTCAACGTGGGCATTTCAAAAATTGGAGGACGCTTAAGTTTCGCCTTTAAGAGTGGAACGCGATAGCATTCAAAGATAGCATTCAAACCTTCCCGGCGCGTGGATTGCTATTGAAGACCACGCACAATTTCGTACGGGCACAATCGACACCATCGTTTCGGGCTTCACATGTCTATGACTACATCACTTGCTGCCTTCTTTGTTTTCTTTGTCTTGTAACTTTTTTTTACCCCACTCCCCTCTGTAATACCTTGTGGTCTTGAAGAATATATAATAAATGAAATGAAATGAAAAGATCCATGACAGCTTCTCACGCTTCCCGGCAACTGCAGCTTATGTAACCATAATTTTTACCAGGAAACGCTGGGCCACGGATGCTCGGAGGCGAGCGCCATCTGGACGGTGCAGTTGGAAGGAACCGAGCGCAGCGCGCCGCCCTATGAATGGCAGAAACGCTGGAAAATGGGTTTATGTGTTTGAGTTTCCGCGTGACAGAATTACGTTTTCTGTTATATAAAAATTACAATCCGACGATATCATGTCTGTAGGTTGCGTTTAGGTTGTACGTTACGATTTTTGTGATGCATCTTACTTTGAGAAACTCAGTTAGTTCAGTAACTTCTCTGCGCCACGCGGAGGGCATGCCTGGTTGGGCTTCGGAATGATTTTTCGCTGAAAGACCCTTAACGCTATCGCGTTACTTTGGCGTCCCACGCGGCAAAAGCATGAAGATGTATAAGTGACCTGTCACGTGGCATTCTACCAGTTTACGCGGTTCCTGGTCTTTTTATTAGTACTGAAATTCAGTACACTTTTTCTATAAGTTTTTTTTTTCTAACTTAATATGCGCATATAAGCTTTCGTTTGTAGTGAGAAAAGTGGCGCTGCCCTCGTTTTCTATGAATTGGATTGTCTCGTCTATCGACAGAATAACGACGCCGGGGCCCATGCAGCCAGCCACGTGTACTTTGGGGAAAACTCGGCACAAATGTAATGAAGGTCTATAGAACAACGCAAACTTATTATACGAGCTTTTCTTTTCAAAAGTGGTTGAAATTGTCAAAATATAGGTGGTTAACCACAGTTGCATTCACTCCTGTGAGAGCAGAACTATGACTTCTAGTCATCATAGCAGAACGACGGGCGGTTTTCACGATTTGCGAAGCGGCCTATCGGCCTTGGGGTGCTATTCTCGACACGCATGGCGGCTGCACGGCCGCCATTATCCGCCATGTTGACTCTCTGATTGGCTGTGGCGAGCTCACTTGCCTTGAAATTTGTGCCGGGAAACGGAAGTTTTGCGAAATGTCATTTTGCGTTTTCATCAAGATGACGAAACGTGACGTGGAGCTGCAAATTTTATGGACTAATAAATTTTTTTGGTCCTTGGCAGATATATTGTGACGTTAGCGATTGCTCGATGCCGATGGATAAAATGCCTAACCTATGGTCACACAGGCAGCTCACGCAGCTAGAGGCATGTCACCGCGGCCATGCCCTCGCGACGAGCTTGGGCGGTGAATACGGAGAGTGCACCGTGTAAATGAAGTGTACGTTTGTTGACATCGTAGCGCCTGCATGCGCACACTTACAACGTGATCGCAGCTTTCCTTGTTGTATTTAGTTCAATACGGGCTCCATTAGTTCAATTTATTCCGACTGTGCTTTCGCCAACTGGCTTTCCCCGTAACCGATCGTTCTCTTGGCATTCGCTTTGCTTATCTATGTGCGCGCCGTTAAGGTTACTGTACTCGCTGTTTCTGTCTCATTTATAACAGCTCACATTACATCACGCGAAATGCGAGGTGCTTGCCGATGTACCTTACGACAAAAGAAGTCTCAGTTCCGTGATAGCGTTCATAGCGATAGTAAAATATTAGACAACTACACGAAGTAATTAAGGTTCTCAGCTTTATCGGCCGCATATATATTACAGGCATTCGCTTCCTAGTTCAGTTAACGAGCACGGCACGCGCGCACTGGCTAACATGGGCAAATCTCGCTCGATGACCGCAAGTGCTCGTTGCGCTGGCGCGACGAAGAGCGCCGACAGCGGGGAGCAGACTCTCGCTTCACCGCGTCGTCAAAACTTGAGTTTACGCGGCCTCGTTGAAGCCACCAGTCATCACTCCAGCCCAGATTACCTCCAACGTATACGGCGAGAGGGCCGCGTATGCACTCAGCCAAGCGCAGCTGCGGCTCGGATAGAGCAGTGGATACATCTATACTCCCCTATCGCGCGCGTGATGACGGCGCGCATGAAGCCACCAACTTTCTCACCCTCGCACGCTTTCCCTCGCACCCACTGAATACGGCGCACGGGACGCGATCTTATCGCACTTCATGCGCAACACCACGGCGATGGCGAACATTCTCCTGCAGTGTCCATATAGCGCAGAGCGGTATAGATCAAACTATTGCGAAATTACAATGTTTTTTTGAACCTACAGAGTCAGAAGGATGTGGAGCATAGCGCAATAACTTTTTTTGCGCTTTGTCTTATGGAGAAATGCATTTACAATTTGTAAAACTTACCTATATCACTGCTCGCGGGCGCGCGCAGCCTCCGCCACGTTTGTTTTGGTAGAAGATGCGAAGAATTAGCACAGATTGCAGCACAAGGTGCCGCGTTTAACAGACCAATGTTGCGGATATGCAACAACGTGTACAGGCACCTCCAAACTGACTTTGCTTCGGTTTTCAACGCCGTTCATCAGAATGTTGCGTAAATGCAACAAGGTGCAGTAAAGGGTTAAATAACCCCTGATGGTCTAAATTATTCCGGTGTCACTTACTACGGTATGCCTCATAATCAAATCGTGGTTTTGGCATGTAAAACTCCCAGAATTTAATTTTTAATTTAACTATTAGGTACACAGCCCGGGCCTAGGCTTAGGCTTAGGCCTCCTGGCCCAGCAGGTTCTTGATGTGCTGGAACAGAAGCGACCGCCATACTTTATTCGAACGTTCGTATAAGGGAGTGGCCTGTACTTCTCCCGATGCCGGGACGCTTGTTCGGTGGCAATTTATGTGTTTTTGAAAGTGAAAAGTGGTGTGGCCCTCCCACAAGGTCTGTTTGTTCTATGGATAGGCTCTGCAATGTTTACAAGGGAGAGAGCCTAGATACCTGTTAATACAATGTGTGGTGTCAGCTAACTGGGTATTTGCGAACCTTACGGTGCCGTTCAATTAAGCGTTCGCGGTGATATTCAAAACTAGAACAGTGAACAAGAGTGTCTTATCTCTGCCGTGCATTCCACTATAGCAGATACAAATCTCACACAGATAATAGAGAGTTTAAGATTTGGGGGGCCTCAATGCTCGCGCCCCCCTAATCTAAAGCTCGATCGCTATTAAGGAACCCGTGAGCGTGTACGTTTTTCGCCATCACTCGCTGCAGGTGGCAGCCCAAGTCCTGCTTGAAATAGCATGCACTATTGTGGCAATTCTCGACCAAGCCGCTTCAGCGTACGTCACGGTGTAAGAATAGCAACACCGTGGCCTACGCAACGAAAAAGAAAAAAGCGGAACGTTCATTTGGGTTGGCAAGTTACAGTGCTGGAATGCCAAAAACGTCGACAGTGCTACCGTAAAATAGGCGTGCTAGAAGTAGCTGGAGCTCCTGTGACGTCGTAAAATTTCGACAGCGTCAATAGCTCGTAGCTATATTTTAATTCTTACTATTGATTACTTAAACAAAGAAAAGTAGAGAGGTTCAACTTAGTGAGCGTTGTGAACTTTTTCTGCACAAAAACCGCAAAGGCAAACCCAAAATACACATTGAAATTTGTGACATAATATTAATCAACGTACTGGCGCTGTGGTTGAGGAGTGAAATTCGAAATGCTGGACAGCGCCTTTGAGTTTGAGATTAAAATAAAATAAAATCCATTGGGGATATCGTTCGGTCACTCAGTCCGGATCACAGACGCTGACTTAATCCTGTAGCTTTCGAATATCGCAGCAGCGCTTTTGTGGCCTTTTGTAGCTGCCATATGCGAGGCAATGGTCCCAAGATCTTGTTCAAGGGGAACGGTTTTCTACCTAACTGGTTGAGAGCTGTGCAGAGGTCATGTCTCTCATTTTCAAAAGATGGGCAGTAGCACAATGGATGTTCTGTAGTTTCCTCGACACCGCAGCCATTGTACTCGGCGCTATCAACCATTCCAATCAAAAACGTATATGCAAACTTGGCAAGCATGCGCTGAAGTGCTGAATGGCAAGTTTTCTCAAGCCCTTTCACCGTACTCACATGTTACTCCTCTTCCCAAAATAAGACCTAATAACTATCTACTCTCAGATGGATCCCACAGTATTTAATTTTAGCGACATTAAAGCAACTATAAACAAGTTGGAATCAGTTGGTGCAGTACAGGGGTAATTGGAGATCGCAGGGAGAGGCCTTCGTCCTGCAGTGGACATAAAGATAGGCTGCTGGTGCTGATGATGAAATAAATTAGAACTAAAATCGTGCTGTAGTAGATGGAGTTAACACTTTCTTACGCAATACTAATCAATTTTGCTCTATCTTATTGAAGTTATATTTTTCTAATAGATAATTCCAATTCATAAATCTCTTGAGACCCTTAATCCTTTAATTAGAGGCACATCTCCTTGACATCAGTTCCGCACAAAATAGTGCAGCATGTTATTTACTCCCAGGTTATGAGTTACCTCGAATCTAACAACTTATTTACTTCCAGCCAAACGGTTCTCGCAAAGATGTTCTCCTGCAACACTCAGCTCCTTTGCTTTACTATCGATTGGCATTCCAGTCTAGACGCACGATTTATAAATGACTGTATATTTCTTGATTTTGCTATAGCGTTTGACAAAGTACGCCACCCGTTACTGCTATCTAAACTAAGTGCACGAAATATTGACCCTAATGCGTTCAATTGGATTAAGGCCTTCCTAACGTTCCGAGTGAAATTCGTAAATGGTAATGAAGTTAACTCATCCTTTACACTCGTTACATCCGGCGTCTCACAAGTGTCAGTACTTGGACCCCTCTTATTTCCTGATTTACATTAATGACCTGCCTAATAACATCTCATCTAAGCTTTGTCTTTTCGCAAGTGACTGCGTAATATATCGTAAAATTACTAATGACTCTGACGTGTTCTATTTTCAGGATGACCTGGTCTCGTAAATAGAAAATTGAACTTTACGTTAAGAAATGCAAATCGATGCGAATCTCCCGCGGGAATGAAGCTTGCCCTACCTGCTTACTTGATAACCTTCTTTTAGAGGAAGTAAGAATTAAGCTATACATATACATCGGCACCAATATATCCCATAACCTGCCCAGGAAACAACACATCGACCTTATAACGTCAAAATCTAATCGCACACCAGGGTACCTTCGCAGAAACTTCCCCCTTCATAGCACCTAAACTTTTGTTAAGCACAACAAATGTTCGCCCCTCATCATGCCAAACCACCTTCAAAGCGTTCAGGATCGTTCCGCTCTATCTATATTAACTACTTACAATCGCACGGTACGCGTACCACAAATGAAGGCCACTTTAAACATAATTTCTCTTTCAACCCACACGAAACAATCAAGACTATATTTATTTCATAATATGTGTTACCAAAACGCAGCGCTCCGGTCAGCATATAATACAGCCCCATTCACCTCCTACCGTCGAGATCACGTGTACAAAGTGTACGTGCCGCACTCTAACACACAGATACACTCGCAGTCATTTTTACCGAGAACATTCAACGATTGGAGCTGTCTGCCAGCACCAATATTTAGTATAAGCAAGTAATCCCGCTTTACTTAAAACTGCCTTTAACTGACCACAACTATAATATTTGGGCCATATTGTTGAATGACGCATTCTGTGACTTTTATTATCCTTGTAACATTGATTCTTCGAAATTATGTACTAATACAGCTACCGTTATTTACTTGTGTTTTGCAGAAATGTTGCTCATGAAATGTAGTTAGTGAGGGGACATTGTTTTTATTGTTGTTTACCTTGTATTTGTAATGTGCATATATATATATATATATATATATATATATATATATATATATATATTACATTTATTGTCTATACGTAGCCCTTCCGCTCTGTTTTGTATCTTACCCTGAGTGTACTGCAAATAAATGAACAAGGTGCTACTTTTCTCAAGTCCTGTGTTGACTAGCTGTGTGTTTCAGTTTGTGAATGTCGTGCTTCCACAATCCCTGAGTCACTCTAAGGTACCTGGGGCTATATCTCGCAGATCACGTATTCTATCGGCTACCTGTTCATGCGGCGGCCTGAGTTGCGTGGCTGCGACAGGGCGTCCTGCTCAGCCGGTGGTGAGCAGCGTGCCAAGGAGACGAGCGGCAACGCGGACGGCGCCAAGAGCACTGCCGGTGGCCGGAAAGACGAGACCACGCCGCTTCTCGAGAGCTCCGGAGACGAAGAAGAGGAGGAGGAGGAGGAAGAACCCTCGTCTTCGGAGTCGGCAGCCAACGAGAAAGAAGCCAACTGACATTCTACTTCCAGCTGGATCTTTGTGCTGCGCCTTGTAAGGTCTCTTAGAGATGTTCGTTAATTTGTATATTGATTTTGCACGCTAATCATTATTGCTGTGCCGTGGCTGTTACGTACAGCTCGATACAGCTGACAGAATTATGGGAACGCCTGCGCTCTTCCAGCCATTGTGTCGCGCGGCAAGACTGATAACATGAGTTTTCTACGAAAACTGTAGAGGTATTAGACAAAACTCTGGCGTTGCGATCTTTCCCTTAAAATAGACAGTATGTTGATTTGTTTAAACTTCCAGCTTGTGGCTACATAAATTCTTGTGGTATAATTACTAAGCTTTGTCTTTCTGAATTTTCAAGCAATCATAACTTTCTAAGCACATAAAGGCAATGTCTCTTGGCACATGCATAATCGTTACGACTTGTTGAGTTTAAAATGCAATTTTTCGTTGATCATGATCAAGTTACCTAGCCACGACACCGTTTGAAGCCAGTTAGACAAAGCCACGAGTATACCGCCCATCATTCCCATGCTAACTGAACCTCCATGCTCCCTCTAGAAATTTTTGAAGGAAACTCTATCGAAAACCCATACGCTTCGACGAGGGACAAGCTGAGCGTGACATTTT
The DNA here is from genome assembly GCF_023375885.2 of Dermacentor andersoni. Classification (NCBI taxonomy): domain Eukaryota; kingdom Metazoa; phylum Arthropoda; class Arachnida; order Ixodida; family Ixodidae; genus Dermacentor; species Dermacentor andersoni. The sequence continues at coordinate 66,405,618 of NC_092817.1, read as the reverse complement.
CTGCACAGAATCATTTCCGATGGGAGGGTAGGATTTCCTACACAGGACGCCATAGAGCCCGCAGGTGTTTTGCGACATGAAAGGTGTTAGTTAGGCAAATTGCTTGCTCTTATTCTGACTATCCGGTTGACGGGACCGCCCACACAAGGACGCGAACTGTGAGGGCTGAATACAAATAACGTCTCCAGTCCAACCTTCGCTATGAGACACATCAGGGATATAGTCCTTGCAGCGTATTAATTTTCGCTACCTGGCACCCATTGATGTACACTTAAACCTAAGTGCATGATCATCGTTTCACTTTTTTTCTTTTGGATTTTATTCCCCACAGGCAACCTGCGCTTGTCCAATAGGCTCCATCGTGGGGTTGCGTTCAGCGCCGTCGGATGCCAAGCTTTCCATCTGTTCGCAACCATCAGCAGGACTTCTTGCGGGGCATGACGTAATCCTTCACCGAAAACCACTTTCAGTAATTCGCGCGAAATATTCAATAAACATTACCGACAGCAATAACACGGCACTGAGGTAGCCGTACCTGTCAACTTGCTTGCATCTTTTTTAAACATCCATACCTAAATAGCTGGTGACTACTGCTTATGTAGTAGCTAGATAGCTCAGTATGTTAAGCTCAGCTACAGTTTCCAGGAGATCTAATTCCTATTTCTTGCCTGCTGCCCCTGTATTCTATTATTTTTGCGAAATGATCGACCTCCTCGTGATTTATTGATGCGAGAGCATCAAATGGTTGATTGAACGCGAAAGCCGGTGCCTGTAGCAGCGAAACGGCACCTATAGTCCCATTGGCTGCGACGCCACGTCAGTCACGTGCGCGCCTCGACGGAGAATGCGGGTGAAAGGGGGACCTACTGCCGCGCCAGGTGTTGGGTCACGGGAGAGTGGATTGCCGCGAAGCCACATCACCCTACCACCGACTAGGCACCTGCAAATGACTAGGCCTTCCGGCTTCAACAGTGGAGGACCTGCTGTGGAGTTTGCTGGCTCAGCTGAACTTGCCACGCTTTTTAGCCGGACTCAACAGCCGCCAGCGTACACACTCGTCACGGACATGCTGATGCTTGCATCCTGCCCCTCTCTCACCTCCCTAGTCACTCCCTAGTCACTCAGCCGTGCCCCCACATGGAAGGCAGAAACCAGTGACTCTTTTCCTTCAATTACAATCCCCATACATCGCTCTCGGAAGCGGGTGTTATGCACGCATTCTATGGCCGCGCAAGTTCTCGCCTGTATCCTAACTTCGCCTCGGTAATCGCTATATATACAGCCAGTTAATGTATAAAAAAACATATGTTCGAAAGGAAGAACGCTGGCGGTAATGAGTTTCCAACCTACGACTCCACGCTCGGAAGCCCAGTGTCTTACCCACGGGACTAAACAAACTTGAAATTTGGGGTTGGATCAACTTGAAGTTTGGAGGCGGGCCAACTGAAATTTGGGGATGGGTCAAGTTGAAATTCGGGGATGGGCCAACTTGAAGTTTGCAAGTGGGCCAACTTATAGCAGGCCTGGGCACTCTGCTATATGACGTCATGCTACTTGTACCGAAATTTCCAATCTGTTCTTATCAGCATAACATCTGATACGGGTTGTATTTGCACCTAAGATATTGAACCTAATTTTGCAAGTTGGCGCAGTGCTTAAAGCCTGCTTCACCTCCGCCGCGGGTCGACCCGGTATTGCACTATCTTCGGTATCGGCCCACGTATGGGGAGAAATTCTGAATCCACACGGCTCTTGCCCACTGATACATCTTTATCAGAACCCAGCCACATACAGATTCGCTGTAAAAAATACTTTCTGCTTTTGGTCTCAAAACTGTACTGTTTTCGAGACTGGGGCTCACGACGCAGCGATGACAACCATAAAATGCCGCGAGCAAAGTGATAGCGCAGCAGGAACGCGCTGGGAATAACATTACGGCGGGTAATCCACAAAGGCTCATTGTGTCAGACAAAACCAAGCATTTCAGGGTCTCCGCCAAGTAAAAAAAAGAAGGCAGTTGCAATGCTTTATTGGAATAGGCTCATATAATTTTGCGTGTGTGTTAGCGCAGCCAGTGTTTTTAATAAGTTAAGGTAATGCAAACAGCCCGAGATGCCGAATGCGTGCCGTTAGACTGAACCAAGTCCGGTTTTTATGAAAACGTGGGGAGGGGCGTGGTTTCCAGTTCCAGGTCCTATTGCACGCTAGATTTCGCAAGTGGTCACTGTTCATGAAGGTGCACTATAATATTTGAAAGTAACAATGGAAAGGTAAACACTGGCGCACTTAAGCGAAACGCGTTTGCAATGGTAGCTGCGCCGAATAAAATTTTTTGCATGGCCGCACCATATAGTGTGGTAATGATTGGTAGACAATAAGGAGTTGAGATTGCAACGTGTAGTGACATTAGCGTTGCATAGGGACTTGCATAGTACACAGAAATGTGAACTGCAAAAGAAAAAAAAGGGTATGTGCTATGTGTCTTTAATAACTTAACTCATCCCCTCGCAACATATCACAGTAAGCAAGTTCATATTAGAAAAAACTGCGAGGCATAAAAATGTGTTACTAACTCCGTGTAGAATTTAAGCTACTTATGGCGAAGGTATCACGGCTGCCATCTTGCGTATAGTTCAGATTCTTCCACCAGGCCACGCCATTCAGTCATGTTTAGTAAAGCACCTCAATTTTTGGAAAAAGGGAAGAGAAGAGACTGCTCTACGCCATCACAGCAAGCTCCGGTCTGTGCCTCATAGAGTTACTATGCTGTGCCTGGTGCGACGTTGAGACAGGCGATATGCTGTAGTTGAGGGAAATGCCCCCTCCGCCCTTCTTTTCAGGACGAGTTGTGCCTGGCACCATTGTTGATTTGTTGCTGTGCGTAGTGGTCTTCTCCCCGCTGAAACTTTCAACAGTGGCTCGTTCCAAGCTTTCTTTATGTAAAATGGTCAGTGCTGCTGATGGTGGCTGTAGTATGGAAAGTAGTTTGTCACTGCCGCTTTCGACGTGGCTCTCATGTGAGTGCGGGCTGCTGCTTCGAAAACCATCTCGTTAGATGGCCTGCGGTGCTCACCACCTCGGCGGAACACACTTGTTATAATAAAGACAGATTGAGGCTGAAATGGACGCAAGCTTGACTGACGTTGATCGTCAACTAGTTTTGTTTCTCTTTCTTCCAAGTGTCTACTTTCTTTTTTCTTTTTCTAGCTTTCTTCAAAATACAGGCCCGCTAAAGGAAAGTTCTAGGCTTGAAATGGTAAATGTAGCTTTATGTCTATAAACACGTAGATAGAAAGGGAAGGAAATTGCTATTGACCGCAGTAGCTGTCTAGCGCAGTCTGCTGACATCTGAACAGCGGTCAGCAGTGGGGGAGGGGTGGCGATAAAAGAATAGGCGTAAATAATAGTAGATAGTATAAAGTAAAAACGAAATGTTTACAACAGAGCGACTAAGTAAAAAGGAAAAAAAAATATGCAGATCCCATGCGCTGAGAGAATTGACGTAAGCGAAACTTTCCGTGCTGGATGCTTTGATTGCCGATAATTAGCGGTGATGTCGACGGCTAAAGCTTAATTTCTTCAACGTTTAGGCTAATACGAGAGTGGTGAGTTGATGTTAAACGTTCCCTTGCGTGCACCGCTGCTGTTTGTCTGCGTAGTACACAGAACACGCAGGGAGAGGTGTTTGCTTGAGGCGTGGTTGTGCGCCATATTTTATAACCTCTGAGAGGGTTGAGCGTTGTCATTGCCTCACATGGCACATCGCATTGTCGCAGAAGTATTAAACGAATTGGATTATGGGGCTTTACGTGCCAAAACCACACTCGGATTATGAGGCACGCCGTAGTGGCGAACTGAGGATTAATTTTGACACCGTGATCTCCTTTAACGTGTCCCAAAATCTAAGTGCACGTGCGTTTTCTATTTAGCCCCCGTCGAAATGCGACTGTCGCGATTGGGATCAAACCCACGACCTGTAGCAATGCCATAGCCGCAAAGCCGACGCGGCAGGCACAGAAGTGTTGATTTGACGGTCGAGCGCTTTCGTAGTGTCTCCTGGACCCTGCGGTGCGTTTTAATTAATGCGGTTCTGCTTCTGCGCGCCCTGCATAAATTGCCCGCATGACATATTTGCATGGTGTTTATTTTTCAGAAATAGCAGCAACATACTGTACCGTACCTTGAACTTAAGCTTTTCCTGTTTCCCCGCAACCGCTGTCGTATAGTAGTGGGTTTTCCTTGCCTTCTCACATCACCTTCCCCGTCTCTTATATGGGAACTGCCTCTTCTCCTCCCTCTCCTTCTTCTCATCTTCCCGTCTGGCCTCGCACGTTAGTAGAAAGGGAAGCGCTGCAGTTTCTGCAATGCTTCTGAGGGGAGTCACGGGTATACAGCTGTCAAGCGGCTAATGTGGCGACGGCTAGGGAGCTCCAGAGGGCATTGTGCACATTCAACGCGGTGGGGTGAAAACGAGTTTCTCCCGTCACATTTCCTCTCTTACTCACGTTTGCCATCTATATACACGCTCTGAACAACCCCCCGAGGCGGTGTGCACGACAGCAGCAGCAGCAGTGGGAAAGTGGAAGGAAGAGGCAAAAAAGTTTGGCTTTAAAATGAAAGCTAATGCCATCTATAAACACGCGAGCCAATTGACAAGAGAAATCGCTGAGTCTTACAATATAAAGATTAAGGACAAAGCGTATATCAGTGAACCGTCTATCGATCTTCATGACAAGGAACTTCGTTACCTTTGTCACACTTGATTGTACATCAGTTCGCCACAGTTGCCTTGATGTATCGCAGCATCTAGAGCATGTCATGGCTTTTGAACAGGTACCTATATATATGTTAAACGTATCTTCACTAAAATATCAGTTGAGAGTCGGTGCCGTGCCGTCGTTCTTAAGGCGAAAGCCTTTCTAGGTTCATGGTGAAGTTTGTTTCAGCAGACCTGACCGCCGGAGTGTCCGCCGAAGCGTCATCACGCCATATGAAGACAGATTAAAGAAAGATATAAAGAATGAAAAATGATTGATAGTGATAGTGAATGATAATTGAGTGAATAGAGATTGGTAGATGTTTATAAAGACTAGTAATGAGTAATAATGATTACTAATTACTTGTAATGACTACTAATTACTCCGAAATGATTACTATGTCTAACGACGGCTAGTAATGACCACAATTGTTTAGAAATGACTAGAAATGTCCAGTAATGAATATAATGACTGAAATGACTTGTAATGACTACTGATGACTAAGATGTGACCAACATTCTAACGACGGCTCGTAATGAACAATTGATTACAAATGACTAAAAATGCTTAGTAGTGAGCAGTAGTGACTAATAGTGAGTGAAATTACTAGTAATGACTACGAAATGGCCAATATGTTTAATGACAACTTGTAACGACTACAATTCATTAGAAATGACTAAAAATGCTTAGTGTACCAGTAATGACTAATAATGACAACTAATGACTATGATATATGACCAACATGTCTAACGACTACTTGTAATGACCACAATTGATTACAAATGACTAAAAATGCTTAGTAGTGAGCAGAAAACTAAAAGAACTAAAAGAAAGTAGAGAAAGAGGCGAATGATAAAAGGAGGAAGGGTAGGCTTTAAAGATGCTGCAAACGAATTCTTGAATGCTATACGCACTGTCCAGACAAGTAAAATATGTATTTTTTATCACAAAAGAATATATTCGTATGTCTCGAAAATTGTGCCCAAAATAACTGATATCAATGCTTCCATGTTTTCTCTCTATTTAATACGAGGTCGAGTCAAATGAAAGTGAGCCAATGCGAATATATAACAAAGCGGGTACTTTATTTAAAAGTTGTCTCCATGAGCATTTAGACATTTGTACCACTGACTGACGAGTGGTGTGATTCCCGTCTCATAAAGCTTCTCGGGTTGCTGCTTAAAAAGTCGGTAGCTTTCTCTTTCACGTCATCGTCCGACACAAATCTGATTCCCTTGAGCTCGTTTCTTAATTGCCCAAAAACGTGGAAGTCGCAGGGCGACAGGTCTGGGCTGTATAGCGAATGTTGCAGCGTTTGCCACTTGAACTTTGCCAGCTTTGTGTTAACCACATCAGCGACGTGGTGACGGGCATTGTCGTGGAGCAAGATGACCCCATTCGTCTATGTTCCGCATCGTTTGCTCTTGATTGTGATACGCAGCCGATCCGGTGTTTCACAATATCGGAAACGGTTGATAGTCTCTCCAGGTTTAGCAAATTCAATCAGTAATGACCCCTGACGATATAAAAAAAAAGTCAGCACCTTTCCAGCAGAAATGACGGCCTTTGCTTTCTTAGGGGGTGGTGAATTCGAATTTTTGCAATGTAAGCTTTGACGTCGTGTTTCAGGCTCGTATAGTAGTGGCACCATGATTCGTCCCCGGTCATTATTGCAGACAACAAGTCGTCAGGCTCATTGAGATACCGGATTAGATGAGCCAAGGCAGCGCCGAACCTCTCCGTCTTCTGCTGGTGGCTCCTATAATATTGGAATCCATTGCGCACACAAGGGTAGACAACCAAGATGTTCATGAATTATAGTATGAACCGAACCGTGACTGACGTTCACACGCTCGGCCAGTTTATCGATGCTTATCCTCCGTTCTTGTCTGATCAGCTCATCAACCTTTGCAGTTGTGTTGGAGGTGATTGCACGGCGGCTTTGGCCCGGTCTTGAATCGTCTTTGCAACTTCACGTCCTTCTCGAAGCCGTTTTCTCCAACGCTTCACAGTGGCCAGTGAAATGCACTGTTCAACGTAGACGGCAGCCATACGGCAACTAATTTCTTTTTTGGGAAACACCTTCAGCTGTCAAAATCCTCACGAAACCCCGCTGTTCAACTTTCGGAGTGTCTATTGTGGGACGCAACCATGTTCAACCCAGTGTATGAGAGCATTAAAGAACATTTATCCTCACACCTGCATGTCACTTTTGTAAATGAGAGACGCCTGTATGCTATGCGCATTCCTCGAAGATAATGAACACGACCATTATTGCGCGAGGTGGGTTAGCTCACTTTCATTTGACTCACCCGTGTACATTCGGAATGCGAAGATACAATAGAATATACAAATGCGAAGATCGTCGTCATCGTCCTCGTCATCGTCGTCATCGTCGACGGCGTCTTCGTCATCATCGTCGTCATCGTCATCATCATCATCATCAGCCTGGTTAAGCCCACTGCAGGTCAAAGGCCTCTCCCATACTTCTTCAACTACCCCGGTCATGTACTAATTGTGGCCATGTTATCCCTGCAAACTTCCTAACTCATCTACCCACCTAACTTTCTGCCGCCCCCTGCTACGCTTCCCTTCCCTTGGAATCCAGTCCGTAACCCTTAATGACCATCGGTTATCTTCCCCCTGATTACATGTGCTGCCCATGCCCATTTCTTTTTCTTGATTTCAGCTAAGATGTCATTAACTCGCGTTTGTTCCCTTACCCAATCTGCTCTTTTCTTATCCCTTAACGTTACACCCATCATTCTTCTTTCCATAGCTCGTTGCGTGGTCCTCAGTTTAAGTAGAACTCTTTTCGTAAGCCTCCAGGTTTCTGCCCCGTACGTGAGTACTGGTAAGACACAGCTATTATACACTTTTCTCTTGAGGGATAATGGCAACCTGCTGTTCATGATCTGAGAATGCCTGCCAAACGCACCCCAGCCCATTCTTATTCTTCTGATTATTTCCGTCTCATGATCCAGATCCGCCGTCACTACCTGCCCTAAGTAGATGTATTCCCTTACAACTTCCAGTGCCTCGCTACCTATTGTAAATTGCTGTTCTCTTTCGAGACTGTTAAATATTACTTTAGTTTTCTGCAGATTAATTTTCAGACCCACCCTTCGGCTTTGCCTCTCCAGGTCAGTGAGCATGCATTGATTGCAGTTGGTCCTCTGAGTTACTAAGCAAGGCAATATCATCAGCGAAGCGCAAGTTACTAAGGTATTCTCCATTTACTCTTATCCCCAATTCTTCCCAATCCAGGTCTCTGAATACCTCCTGTAATCACGCTGTGAATAGCATTGGAGAGATCGTATCTCCCTGGCTGACGCCTTTCTTCTTTGGGATTTTGTTGCTTTCTTTATGGAGGACTACGGTGTCTGTGGTGCCGCTATAGATATCTTTCAGTATTTTTACATACGGCCCGTCTACACCGTGATTCCGCAATGCCTCCATGACTGCTGAGGTTTCGACTGAATCAAACGCTTTCTCGTAATCAATGAAAGCTATATATAAGGGTTGGTTATATTCCGCACATTTCTCTATTACTTGATTGATAACGTGGATATGGTCTATTGTTGAGTAGCCTTTACGGAATCCTGCCTGGTCCTTTGTTTGACGGAAGTCTAAGGTGTTCCTGATTCTATTTGCAATTACCTTAGTAAATACCTTGTAGGCAACGGACAGTAAGCTGATCGGTCTATAATTTTTCAAGTCTTTGGCGTCCCCTTTCTTATGGAATAGGATTATGTTAGCGTCTTTCTAAGATTCCGGTACGCTCGAGGTCATGAGGCATTGTGTATACAGGGTGGCCAGTTTTTCTAGAACAATCTGCCCACCGTCCTTCAACAAATCTGCTGTTACCTGATCCTCCCCAGCTGCCTTCCCCCATTGCATAGCTCCCAAGGCTTTCTTTACTTCTTCCATCGTTACCTGTGGGATTTCGAATTCCTCTAGACTATTCTCTCTTCCATTATCGTCGTGGGTGCCACTAGTACTGTATAAATCTCTATAGAACTCCTCAGCCACTTGAACTATCTCATCCATATTAGTAATGATATTGCCGGCTTTGTCTCTTAACGCATACATCTGATTCTTGCCAATTCCTAGTTTCTTCTTCACTGCTTTTAGGCTTCCTCCGTTCCTGAGAGCATGTTCAATTTCTTGAAGTTATGTTCTAGCAACAATATCCCCACGAACACGGTACCTCCGCACGGTATCTACCTTTGTAGGTATCGTGTATTTCCCTTGCAGGTGCCAAGGTGTGATACGGATGCCACGGATCTTCGTAGTTTGCTTCTTTTTGTGTGTGTTATAGGTCGACTGGCTTTGTAAGTGTAATTTCACTTTTCCCCGATGCGTTCTGCCGTTTGCAGAATAAACAATCCATTGTTTGTGAATCCTCTACGCTTTCTTTAAAAGACGTACCTTTTTGCCCATGCCTGTTTGGAAAGGTTTTAAATTCAATTACGTTCTGGGGAGTTACGCGCCAAACCCACGATATGACTATGATGCACGTCGAACTAGTGGAGGACTCGGATTCATTTTGACCACCTGTGGTTCTGTATGGTACACCGGCGCTTTCGCATTTCGCCCCGATCGAGATGCGGCTGCCGCTGCCGGGATTCGATCCCACGACCTCGTGCTTAGCAGCTAAACGTCAGAGCCACCAAGCAACCACGGCTGGTAAAGAAAGGTTTGCTGGTTACAACTCTTCGAGATAACCTGTCAAGATAACTAAATATATTCGAAGTGATTGAATTGGAGAACACTGCCTTTGAAGCTAACCGCAGTCATTTCAACTTAAAACTAGACGAAGTTCTTTCCATTTTTCTTTTTTCCTGAAAAATGTTCTTGTTCTGATGTCTTCTTTTTTTCTTTTTGACAAGAGCGATATGTTTGCTTTGTTTTCGTTCTTGCTCTGTGTCGAGCAGAAATATATTTGCATAATTTGTGCATCTCGTGCTTTTTTTCTTTTGCGTCTCTGTACAAGATTGCATTTGTATGTGTAGGAATATACAAGCTGTATGATTGTATTTTATGTATTCCTGTAAGATTGTATAAGCTTGTATTCTTTGTAGGCAACTTTCTTTTGTTATTCGCGTAATATTTTTATATTTTCTCAAAGGTTATAGGTTTATTGTGTTTATGTCAGTGCTGTGAAACGTATTTATGTGAACCTGTCGAAATGGCAGCTTTTTCTGCACGCCCCTTCGTATCATTACACTCTATACTGAAGCGAAAAATAAACTTAATTGTCATTATTTGAGACCGTACGCGAAGTCACGACGAAAGCGAAGTCACTGCTCACTTTCAGACCTATATGCGCATCGTGTTCTGTAGAACACCAAGTTGATGGTAACTAACAATGATTACATTCAGCACATCTACGCTGCTTAATTTTCTTTTATCGTGTTTGAACTGGATCTGTCATGTGCAGCCTATAGAAAAAAAGTGCGTCGTCGGTGGAACTTTCGATTGCTTGGCAGGCCATTGCTGGTAAACTCTAACCACAAAAGTAAACCACAGACTACTTTAGAGTATCCACCAGGAAAAAAAAAAGAAAAAAATTTTGCGGAACCCAAGCGCTATGGGAATCAGTTTATATATGCGAGGCTTTCTTTGGTGTTAGCGGGGTCACGGCTACTACTACTAAGATGCAAGGTAGGCAGGAGAACCTGAGATGCCGTGTGAGTGCTGCTGCTAGACATAATTAAGCGCTTTTTCTATGAATAAGAGGGTAAGCATGCGGTTTCGCGTTTATGCATGGTGCAAATGCGTGCTCCGCAACTTGCAATGGGTCAGTGTTCATGAAGGTAAGCTAGGACTTAAAGATAACCATGGTAGCCTAAACACTGCCACTGTAAAGGTAAGCAAAACAAGTTTAGCATGGTAGCTGCGTCGAATAAAAATTGCTGCATGGCCGCGGGATCGTGTGACTATGCGTTTATCACTATACACAGTAAGGAGTTGGAAATGGAACGACAGCGACACATTAGCGTTGCATAAGGCGCTACAACAGTGAAGAACCGGAGCGTACCAAAACTGTGCCATAGGTTTCACTAAAACTTGACAATATATTTGTTGCAAACTCCAAGTCAAACTTAAGGCCAATTGTTCAGCAAATTGTACTCAATAAACAGCGACATGCGAGTTAGATGATCGTAGTTGAATATTAGTTGTCTACTAATACTGAAAGTGTTCCGTATATCGAGCTAACTTTTATACACATTGAAACTGGCAATGAACAACAGTGCGTATGAAACTCTCGAATTTTACGTGCCAAAACCACGATGTGCTTATGAGGCTCGCCGTATAGCGGGGGACTCCGGACTAATTTTGACCGCCAGGGAATCTTTAACGTGCCCCAATGCTCGGGACAAGGGAAGGAAAACTGGGTTGCAGGGCTTAAAGCGCCGTAGTGGAGTGATTGCGAAATCTCTTGTGTTCTTTTTTTTTTTTAGAGCCCGGTATGGAATCAGAATAAAAATTGTAGTCCCTCATATAGGGATGGAAGGGGGCGTTATTCCATATTCTAGTGTAACTACCACAGCAGTTAGCGAGAGATCATGTCATTATGCGCCGAAGCGGTTTAGTGGTATGACGTTGCGCTGCTATAAGCACGAGACCGCGAATTCGAATCCCGGCACCGTGGTCGCATTTCGACGAAAGTGAAATGCAAAAACGGCCATGTGCCGTGCATTAGGGGCACATTAACAATCCCTAGGTGGCAAAAATTAATCCATAGTCCACCACTACGGTGTGCCTCATATTCAAATCGTGATTTTGGCCCGTAAAACCTCAGAATTCAGTTCAGTGAAGAGATACTTACTTTAATGAGAAAGTAGAGGTGTTAACGTTCCAGATCACCGGGCACCCAGATGTTGAGTTGTACTTATGGTACACACTGGGATTCTAAAAACAAGCAAACATCACGGACACCCAAATCCGCATAAAGCTATTCACGAAGCGTTAATGAAACTTTGCGAATGGCTGTAATTAGAAGAAATTATTGTTCGAGTACATATGATAGGGTTAATTCGACAGATTCCGTTCAAATAATGGTTTTGGCACGTAATATTCTAGAATTTATTTTCATTTGTTAAGACCAGCCAGTTATTTGTCGAACCATTACAAAGTAAGCTTCATATTTCCCAAATACTGTCTTTCGCACCATCGGCATCTTGCCGGAATTTAATGAATGCAATGTCAATGTATCAGCTATTCCTGGAATGCGAGTGGCTTGTGCGCACAGTGCGAAGCGACAGGGCTGTCGTGAAAGAGCAGCTTGAGAGCAATTTTCTGCAGCTTGCGATTCAAACTTTTTATGCGTCTTTATTTCGCACTGCGAGACACATGCAGAAAGTCACTGCAGCAGTTTGAAAGTGCTATGAAAGGCCTGAAATACAGCGCTGCAAGTCTGGGCCACGTTCCAGCTCGCTTGCCTATGTCCAGCTAACTGCCCTCAATTCTGAGAGAACGTCCCCCCCCCCCCCCCCCATGGACCCTGCCACGTCCTGAAACTTTGCCTGAGCTCTGCCGGGTAGCAAAGCTAGCCACAAAGGTAAGAGGCCATTGACCTCACAAACTGACAAGAGGACTGAAGACTGCGCCGAACAATCAGGCATTTACACCTCCGTGGGCGCACCAATAGCTTCTCAACACCAACCAAGACCCATCGCTTTCCTTGCCGCCGATTTGCTCGGCTATATTGAATCAGTTAACCACGGTTAAGTTGAACGGCGGTTAAGCTGCCAGTACAGCTAGGGTATGTATGAGGTTATTCCGCGGCTTCCTGGCTCCCCTGCTTAAGGGGCTTCTCGCCAGTAGGTCTGGCCATGTTGAACTGACAAACGTAGTGCACACAATGCACACTAACGATCGTGCCTCCTATTACACACCTACGTGTCGCGAATACAGCTTAAACGCCTTTTGCTCTACTCGCGGGCGCCGTGCTCCTAGCCAGAGAGTCGACATATATCGCGCGATTGCGCCTATGTACATGACAGTGACGTCGCTCATAGTGACACGTGATTTCGAGAATTATTCAAAAGCAACATGAGTTATTTGTTTAATGTCTTGCTTTAATAGACCAATTAAGAGAGAAGCGTTGACTGTTGGACCAGTTGGTGCATCATGTTGTGACACTGCGTGGAATAATGGCGGAAAGAAACTATGTGGACAGGACAGAGTGCCTGTCTTGTCCATGTCGTTCCTTTCCGCCCTTACTTATTTATTTATTTATACTGCAGCCCAATATATGGCTATAGAAGGAAATCGAACATCATACATTATATTACATTAAAAACGCATACATACACAAAAAGATGAACGATTAAAAAGAAGTGTTTTAGTTGCTAGCCAGGTGCTTACCAGTGGTAGCTATAAAATATGTTAGTGATAGTGAACGAATGTTACCGGGTGGAGAATTCCAAAGCTCTATTGCACGTGAAAAAAAAACGCTATTTTAATTGTCTTAGTACGGGCATAAACAGGTTCAAGGCGTGGGAGCTGCGAGTACAACCTAATAATTGCATATAAATGTCTTAAGACTTCATTGTAATAACGTGAAAGTAATGACTCAATGCAAATATTGTTGAGCCTGTGTTGGTGAGAAACTGCGGCTGTAATTTTGGCAAATGAAACGGATAGATGAAACGTTATTGAGTGAGCTGATTTCACATTGTTGGGGGGGAACCAAACGACAGATACATATTCTAGAGCAGCACGAATTAACGTTTTATGTAATAGCAGTTTAGTATCGCGAGGGGTCTTAAGTAAAGTGTGGCGGAAATAACCTAATTTTTTAGGACTTTCCTATTTAGATATTCGATGAGTTTAGACCAAAAATATTTTATGTTAAAACGACATCTAAGTATTTATATTCAGACACTCTCTTAAGTTGGATGCCATCCAGAGAATAATTGAACGAGCGAGGGCTCTATATATTGGCAAATGACATCACGACTGTCTAATACAGTAGATGTTAATTTGCCACGTTTCGCTCCCGGCGCAGAAAGACATGAGGGACTGCGCAAAACGGGGTTGGTCATCAGTGGATTAATAAATTTGTATAACAGACAGTCATCTGCATGAAGTTTGATTTTAGTTGACGTGCTGCGAGGTAAATCGCCGTTAAACGACACAACACACACAAAATATTACCTTAATAATTATGAAATAAATATTATCTTATTTAATTACTTTTGGCCCATATAAGAGATATATATTCGTTGAGAAGATGTTGCTTTGATGCGTGATGCAGTATTTTTGTGTAACATGTGCTCGACGATGTGCTGCTTTATTTTTTTTTTAACATCTCCTCTAGGCTCTCACTCTTCAGATATTTCTTGTTAAGAAATTTCAAGCAGCGAAGTCTCCTAACTTCTTTCAGCTTTTCTTGCCAGGCTGACAGGCGCAATTTGAAATTAATAAAATGACTTTGTGTCCGTCACTATGCCTTGACATTTGCAAATTGTATGGTCGTATACTGAGTCCTCTAAAGCAGGGATAAAAAATATACTCTTTCAAGCAGTAAGATGCGTGATAAAGTATTAAGCCTGAGTTTTTCCGTTTGGAAAAGGAAAACAGGTCACGTCCTTTAAAAAAACGGATTTCCACTACTCCCAAACATTTAAAATGTCCTTTAAAATGCCCTGTCCTGAACTGTCCACGAGGACAGTGAAGCGGTACGAGGGCTTCTTAGTCGATGCTCATTCATGAGTGTCGTGACTGCCTTGCGCCTCAACGTCGGGCGAGCACCAAGCGACCGTCACTATTAAGCCGCAATCGCGCTAGCTTCATGCTCGCCAGGCAGTGAGACGCAATTGAGTCACGTCGCTCATAAACGGACGCCTACTAAAAGCAGAACAGTTGCCGTCTTCAGCTGTTCAGTTGCACCTTTCTGTGAAATTAGCAGTGCCATGTTCTTTATTTTATTTCCTGAAACGGCTATGTACTCGGATGGTGCGCTTCTAGTCTTCGATCTATCGGCAGCAATCACATGGCTGTTTTGCTTAGAAAGTTAATAATCGAATTTGCACAATTACTTGTATGATTACTACAGTGCATCATTTTCAGATCTTAGTCTGTGGTAAAACTAATCCAGAGGAAATTATTTAATTATATGGGCTGCTTCTCTAATTTTAAGAAATTTCGAATGCATTTTTGTTCGCGGGATCAGATCCCGGCCGCGGCGGCCGCATTTCGATGGGGGCGAAATGCGAAAACACCCATGTGCTTAGATTTAGGTGCACATTAAAGAACTCCAGGTGGTCGAAATTTCCAGAGTCCTCCACTACGGCGTGCCTCATAATCAGAAAGTGGTTTTGGCACGTAAACCCCATATTTTAATTTTTTTTAACCACCTGTGACAGCAGCTTCGAAAATGATGTACTTTTCCGCGACCACAGGAAGGCACAAGTATTTAATTCAGATACTGCGGATTTTATGACGATGAAGATGGTCGACAAACTGCAGCTGAAGCATGTGAAATGTATTTCGCACGTGCACCTGTATGAATACTTGGCATTTCTTTGTGCTTCATCATCATCATCATCATCATCATCATCATCATCAGCCTGGTTATGCCCACTGCAGGGCAAAGGCCTCTCCCATACTTCTCCAACTACCCCGATCATGTACTAATTGTGGCCCTGTTGTCCCTGCAAACTTCTTAATCTCATCCGCCCACCTAACTTTCTGCTGCCCTCTGCTACGCTTTCCTTCCCTTGGAATCCATTCCAAGTGCTTTGTGCATGCGTATTCATTTACTTTGTATTATTGGAAATGATTTTTTTTGCGCATGATTATTGCAGAAAGTGCGGCTTTGAAGCTTTCTATAGTGAAGCTTAAGAACGCATATGAAATTTGCTTTATTGCCGGAACGCCTTTTCTTTGATATCGCTTCATGATATCAACCATACGCACTTGAAGGACGGCTGCTTGATGATGCAACGGAGAGATTTTTTTTTGCGTGCATCGGACTGAAACTGCAGCTTTTTAGACACCAATTTAAACCATCAGAAATGTTTAATACGGAGCTACTAACACATATGAAATAATAGGGTGCAATCAAACATAGTAGAGCGCACTGCTCACATTACGGAAGCCAGGATTCTTGGGCTCTGGTCTCAGTCGACGTTGGCCCAAAACGCATTACAACTGTCAGCGTGTTGTTAAAAAGAAACGGGACTGGTCGAAAAACTATAGCGTGTGCAAACTGACGCGTTCCTTTTTTTATC
This sequence comes from Dermacentor andersoni, assembly GCF_023375885.2. NCBI lineage: Eukaryota > Metazoa > Arthropoda > Arachnida > Ixodida > Ixodidae > Dermacentor > Dermacentor andersoni. The sequence continues at coordinate 66,389,615 of NC_092817.1, read as the reverse complement.
TTTCATTGTTTTGCAATCTTTTCTGCCCTTACCACATCTCCCTGTGCAGAGTAGCCCAATCGGACACTTACTCTGGTTGACTTCTCTGTCTTTCATCTCTTGTTTTCTTCCTCTCACTCTATGAAATAATGATGCAAGTGAAACTGATAAAGTAAGTAGTGCGATAAAAAATTAGGCCTCTTACGTATATAGAGCGTATTTAGTCGTATAGCTTGCGGCTCCCTTTTACCAATGGCCTGGCGGGAATTTTATTGCTGAGCTAACTAATTTATTTATTTCGTCTGGATCACACGATAAAACTACGAAAAGTAAAGAGGAATTTTAGCTGAGCTTTTTTTCTCACAACGTGTTGAAGGCTCCATTGAAGATAGCGTAATGATTCTTCAAGCTTTGGTAGCCACAACTGTGTTTCTATTCCTCAGCGTGATGTAATGAATTGACAATACGCAAAAAAAAGTGAGCGTATCCCTCCTGACGGCACGAGCCCGACGGCAGCTGACTCTGCCGATAGAAATGACCCCGAACTGGGCCGAATCGCGTCAGTCGTGGCCGTCTGCCCCTAGTCAGAGTGAATTCACACACTGTTTGTGGTGGTCTATCATGCCGCACATATTATTGCGACCTTACGATGCACCGTTTGTGCCGCGTGCATTTATTCTGAGTCGTGATCCGGCGACGAAAGATTGCAGCGAGCATCTCTGAACTGGCGAGACTGCAGGCTTGCGAAAAAAAAAAGAAAATAAAGAAAGTGAGAAGGAACAACAAAAGAAAGAAAACCCTATCACCTTCTTGAAAATACTTTTGTGAGAACACAAAACAAAAAATATAAAGCTTATGCTATTTAAGACCAAGAGTATTTATTTAAAACGATGAATGAAGCATTTTTGTATCTTTCCAGCCTCGATCGTTTTCTCGCCCCAGGTTCGTAATGGTTTCGATAAATGCGTTGTTTGTTTAAGTATTTGTTAAATAGCAACTGATTCATTTTACGCTCGGAAAATGAGTAGTAAATGTGCCGTGTACGTGTAAACCAGCGCAAAAGTCATGCAGAGCTGTTCTTCCTACTTATATCCCTTGCAATGAAGCTAAAAAGCAGACGAAGTGCAGCATTGTAGAAGGCACGGGGCTATTTTTCCCTCGCGATCCGGTATGTGCTGTAGCATTCAAACCACGAGAGACCAAACCAGTCATCAAAATACAAAAATCTTTATTTATACCGAGAATTGCGCGTTTTCGAAGCGCGGTTTTTTGAGCGGGACTACTTTAGCCGTGGAGGCAATCGGCTGTCGCGCTTCGATCATGTGGGCGGAACCTCCCCTTTTTTTCTAAATTTGTACCCGACTTGCTGCGTATGTCGGCGAGTGTAAGCGCGTGCAATTCAGCATATGTTGTTCGTTTAGCATTCTTACGTCGTCCGATCGGATCCATGCTACACTTGCTCCTTCCGAGCCCACCCAAGAATGCGGTGATAGCTGACCCTGCCTCCCTTAACCGCCTTCCCTTCTCCACCACAGCGCACAAGATTGCAAATAGGTGGAGTAAACGAGTTACCAACCAACGAACCGTCGATTCAAAATGTTCGAGGGAGACTCGATACAATTTCGCTTTCTGGATACGGGCTGGGCTCTCAACTTTTCGCGATGCTGGATCGCCAGTGACCACGAGTGGAATTACTTGCACTCTGCAACCGCGTCTGTGTGTTAGGCATGTCGTGTCTGGGAAGGTAACGTCTATAGTGCTCAGTCTGAGCCCTAGCGATCCAGAAGTCAGTCTTGTTCGCGCAGTTTGCGCGCCATCGACGATGACCGGCGCTCACATACTGACAACTTGGTTTGCCAAACCCACTGGTGACGTCGTCATACATATATAGCTCACAGCAAATCCGTTACGTGGTGCGAAATTTACCTCTCCTCCAAAAATAGAAAACGCTTTTTTTTAACCAATGAAGACGCAGTTATCAGAAAGGAAAGCCACGTTTTGTAGCAAGTCGGGCCGCTCTAAAACCCGCTCTCGTTCTCTTTATAACGAATAGCAGACGCGGTCTGCGCAAGACCAAACCACTGCAATGCGCGTTATTTATTTAATAATTGACACTGGCATTTTATCATAATAAGAAAGAGTACGGATCTGTCGTACCCTGGTCGAGCAAGCAGCGAATGAAGCATGGAATCCGGTAGACGTACTTCACGCAAACTGCGCTGTAGTGTTGGCAATGACAATGCAGCTATTTTTCATGTATTTGGTGCCTCGACAACTTTTATAAGGAGTCCGAGCTGGAACGTGAGCCCCCCTTCCGAACGAAATTTCCGGCTACGCCACGGCACTGTGGGTATGTGCCACAGCCACTCAGGACAACAACAACAATGTTCTATAGTGTCAGCTGGTGCCTTCAGCATTCCCTTTGCATAAACAACACTCGTGCTTGTCTCCGCCTCGCGACATATTGTTGAAGGTGCTGGATACCAAGACGGAGCTCCGCAGCGGTCGCCGCGTGAGCCCCGACACCATCCATGATCGACAGCCAAAGCGCAACGATGACCGACCTCCATGCGCTCTGCTGGCTCTCCTCGTTGAAGGACCTTACAGGGTGTCTTGAGCTTTGGGCGTTGCGCTTGCAAGAGTACACTTTCGCTGTAGTGTACAAATCCGGACGTTTACATCAGGACGCTGACTGCTTGTCCCGCCACCCTCTTGACCGACCGGGAGCCACAGACCTCGACTCCGACACCAGCTCAGATTTCCTCAACATTGGCAATGAACAGCGCCGTGATCCCTTTCTGCGAACCATCATAGATCGGTTAAGCTCGCCAACTTCTGATCCTTTCCTTCGTCTCTTCTGTATTTCCGACGGAGTCCTGTTCAAACGCTACTTGCGGACTGGTGGTGCTGACCTACTGCTGGCCGTACCGGGGCACCTTCAGCGCATCGTGCTTCAACAACTCCCCGACGCGCCCACCGCTGGGCATCTCGGTGTTACTCGCACCTTTGACCGAGTCCGGCGCCGTTTCTTCTGGCCCGACCTCTACCGCTCTGTGCGCCCGTATGTGACTGCTTGCGACCTGTGCCAGCGCCGGACGCCCACTCCCATGGCTCCAGCTAGCTGGGCTTTTACAACCCATAGATATTGCTACTGAGCCTTTTCTTTCTTCTTTTTTTTTTGCGTGGGACTCGTCCTACTTGGCCCTTTCCCTTTCTCAACTAAGGGCAACAAATGGGTTGCGGTTGCAACCGATTACGCCACGCGCTTCACCATTACGTGAGCTCTGCCTGCAAGTTGTGCCACTGACGTCGAGGATTTCCTCCTACACAATGTCATATCCTGCACCACGGTGTTCACGTCAGCTCCTCACGGATCGCGGACGTTACTTCTTGTCAAAGGTCTTTGATGATATCCTTTGTCTATACTGAACATAAAATATAGCCACTGCTTACCATCCACAGACTAACGGTCTCAAAGAGCGGCTGAACAGAACGCTTACCGACATGCTAGCTATACCCGTGACTATATGTACGTTTCTCCAGACCACCAATAATGGGACGTCGCCCGGCCATATGTCACCTTCGCGTACAATTAGTTCCTCCATGACACTGCAGGTTACTCACCGTTTTATCTACTGTTTGGCTATGATCCTGTTTTGCCCCATGGACACTGCATTTCCACAAGTCACACAGTCGCACACCTCTTATGCCCGCGATGCGATTTCTATGGCAGCACAGGCCTGTCAGATTGCCCGCGCTCGCCTCACTGATTCCCAGGCTGCCCAGAAGTCCCGTTACGATATGCACCATATGGACGTGCAGTATTTACTTGACTCCCTCGTGCTCCTGTGGTCACCATCTCGTCGTGTGGGCCTATCGGAAAAACTGTCGCCATATATTCAAGTCACTACCAAATTCTGCGACAGCTTTTGGATGTGACCTACGAGATCGCTCCCGAAGAGCCAGGCCCGTCGTCCGTACAGCCAAGAACCGATGTTGTTCATGTCTCCAGTTTAAAGACCTCCGTTTATGCCCTTGCCGATCCATAATCTCTTGCGCCGGGTCGGCGCTTCAACCCCGGCGGCGTAGTGTCGCGATGCAGAACAGGACATGCAGACAAGAGACGATGACGAAGAAGTGTTGTTGTTGCTGGGGCGCTTCCGCCGCCACGTTCTCCACCCGGGCTAGGCGTGAAATTTTGTTGCGTATGGACGTGTTTTTCCAGGGCTCCGTGGCGGCAACGAAATGATAAGTTTTTGTGCATGCTTTGAGCTTGCTTCTGTTTTTGATTTCCTTATTTTTTTAGCCTTTAAATAATAATTGTGTAGTTTTCGTTTTTCTTTCTATCTCTTTTTCCTGTGCGCGGGTGTGTTTCGTGTATGTTTGGGCTTGCGAACAGTCAAAGCGTCCTTTCGCGTCACGTGCTTCAACACGTGCAACCGGGTGGGACGTTGTCTTTATAACCTTTAAATAGTAGCTTGTAAGTAGCAAGAGTAATAGCTATTAGTGGTTTTACTGTGTGTGCTTTGGTATCGGAAATCTTGTTTTGGTAGGAAAGTGAGAGCGTGGTCGCGTGGTTGAGCACGCGCGAACACGTGTCATACCTTAAGTCGGGGTGGCATTGATTGCATTTAAAGCATTGGTGAGAATTACATTGCGGCATTTTAAGGATTTAGATTCTGTGCGTGTAGCTTTTTGCTAGAAGGCACATGCTCTGAAAGCTTCGGTATTTGCATTAGAAAAAGCCGTGCAATACATGCCAAGAAAGCCGGGAAAGCGTGCAATGTGCGGGGGGGTCCCTCCAGGCAGACGAAGGGACGAATGAGAATGGAGATGGAATCGAGTCAATCGGCAGACATTGTGATGTCGATGCCAGGCTGAAGAAATTGGATGCTTTCCAGGACGAGCTTGTCAAACAGGTCGAAGATCTCAAAAATGAGCTAAATATGGAGCGTGATGCACGGAAGGCAGTGGAAAAAAGGCTTCAAGCAGCTGAGGAAAAGCTGAACAGGGCCGCCATTGTGAACGAGAATGATCCTGACAATGGAACACAGTGTCCCGACGTGACAGGAGAGAGAGTGTCAGCAAAGCACGTGCAATGCGTGCAACGGGGGGAGGGGGTAGGTGGAAAGAGCGGAACCTCTCGTGAGGCCGCCACACAAAACAAGCAGGAGCGCAGGAGTCATTGCTCCTTGTCAAGACCGAATCACGCGGAGAAGGACAAATGGAAGCAGTGAGAGGTAAAATAGAGTGATATTATTATCACCGGCAGGTGCTCAGAAGCAATTGTGGAGAGGGTGAAAGGCAATAAAAGAGTGGCCGTAGGGACATTTCCAGGGCGGACACTATAGGTCCTGTCATGGAGCGAGGAAAAGCAAAGCTCGCGGAAAATGACCATGTGTGCAACCTTGCCATAGCAGCAAGGGGGCTAAATGACGTCCTAAACAGGAAAGGGACTGGACTAGTCCAGCGCTTGACGAAGGGGGTAGACGACTTGCGCGAGCTGTCCCCTCAAGTGCAGGTCGGGGTGTGCACGGTGACGAAGGTGCCAGTACGTGACGTATAAAGAGCCGTAGTGGCTGCTAATGAGGCGATATGAAAAATGAACCGAGAGAAAAGTGTCGATGTTGCCGAAGTAAACAGGGAAGTGAGAAGATGTGGTGGTTTTGAACGAGACGGGATCCACTTCTATCACAGGCTTGGACGAGAAGTGGGCTGGTGACTTGCTGATCGCGCTGTTGTTTTTTAGGGGACCCACGGGCGCTCAGGAGGCCAGAGTAGGTAGTAATGAAGAAGGTCCCCTGAGGGAACCTCAGAATAGCATCGCCGTCAATAACAGAAAAAGGGAGAAAACAATAAAGAAAGCTCGCCGTGCAAAAGCTAGGCTAGCTACATGTATAAACATGCAGGCCGGAAGAAGAAATGAAATGTGGGCAAAGATTGAGGAGCAGTTAAATAGAGAAAAAATAGGGGTGTATGCGGTTACAGAAACGTACCTTAGAGACAAGGAAGAGCCGCCAGTGATCGAGAATTATAATTGGGAAGGGTGCAACGTGCAGAGCTAAAAAGGAAAAAAAAAAAGGACGGTGAGTCGGAATGCTCATTCATTAGGGAGGCAAATAGAAAAAGAGTAAATTCAGTATGTCAAGAACATCTCTGGTTATGCACAATGAGTGGAAAGAAAACTTGGCTGGGCGTAACGTATTTGTGGACCGGAAGTAATGCAGAGAGTAGAATCAAGAGTTACTGGAATGCCTAAGTGCTGACATTAGGGGCTTCGGGAATGACGCCGAAATAATCGTATTAGGTGACATGAATGCCCACATACAGGATCTACAGATGGCTATACCGACAACAACGGGAAGTCAGTGCTAGAACTTTGTGAGCAACATAACCTCGTTATCGTGAATACAAGGCCTAAGTGGGATGGGCAGACCACGTGGGAAGTGGGAAACCGGCAATTTACCATTTATTATTGTCTGATGACGGAAGGAATTTATGATAAGTCGACGGAAATGGTCATTGACGAAGAAAGGTATAGGAGCATAGGAAGTGACCATAAACGCATCATTTTGAAAAATGGAACATGTAGTCGGGAAAGAGAGCAAGGAGCGAAGAATGCCCAGTACAAATTTGAACTCTGAATAAATAACAAATATAGTCACAAGAGTCGAGGAAGAACTTGCCAAATGGCCAAGAGTGGGAATATAGTGAGCTTCTAAGTGTTATAACGACAGAAACACGGAAAGAGAAACAACATGTTCGTTGGAAAGGAAAAAAGAAACCGAAAAGCTGGCGGAAGAGGGAGATACGAGAAGCGATCACCGAACAACAGAAGGCCTCCCGAGAGCACAGGCAGGCAAAAAAAAGCGCAGTTGCAGCAGGATGAAGTAGCCAGTAAATGGGAAATATACCGGGAGAAAAAATATATGGCTCAAATACTGGTGCAAGCAAAGATAAAAGGTGAAAGTGAACGTTGGTTGTCAGAAATACGTGAGAAAAAGAAGGCCGCACCTAGAATATTTTGGAACCACATAAAATTATTAGACAGGAAGTCAACAACAATACAACAACACATCCTAGACGAAGATGGAAACAAACTGGAAGGGGAAGCGGCATTAAATTACATCCGAAAATTAACAGCCGAATCTTTCCAAGGCAATGACGAGATTGAATTTGAAGAAAAGAAGAGCATGAAAGAGAACCAGATGGAAAAGGAGCTGGCGCTGACAAATTTCGACTGGAAGAAAGCCGTAAATTCCTAAACGCACAGACACAATGCTAGACGAGGTTCCCGTTAGGCTGATTAATGATAGGACCAAAAAGTAAGGAAGCTCTGGTGAAAGCAATGGAAAAAACTTCAAAAGATAGACGAATGCCAAACAGTTGGAGACAAAGTAGAATGAATTTAATTTATAAAGCTAAGGGGGAGAAAGATAGAATTCACTCGTATAGACCGCTGACCATTACATCGGTAATATACAGGCTAGCAATGCAGGCAATCAAATTAAAGCTGCAAGCATGGGCAGAGAATAATGGCATTTTGGGAGAACTTCAGAATGGCTTCAGAATAGGTAAACGTTTGGATGATAACTTATTTGTTCTTAGTTAGTGTATTGAAATATCAAGAGCAGAAAGCAGACCGTTATACGAGGCCTTTCTAGACATTACAGAAGCGTAATGTCTCCTGTAAACAGGCTGTGAATAGCATTGGAGAGATCGTATCTCCCTGCCTGACGCCTTTCGTTATTGGGATTTTGTTGCTTTCTTTATGGAGGACTACGGTGGCTGTAGAGCCGCTTTAGATATCTTTCAGTATTTTTACATACTGCTCGTCTACACCCTGATTCCGTAATGCCTCCATGACTGCTGATGTTTCGACTGAATCAAACGCTTTCTCGTAATCAATGAAAGCTATATATAAGCGTTGGTTATATGCCGCACATTTCTCTATCATCTGATTGATAGTGTGAATATGGTCCATTGTTGAGTAACCTTTACGGAATCCTGCATGGTCCTTTGGTTGACGGAAGTCTAAGGTGTCCCTGATTCTATTTGCAATTACCTTAGTAAATACTTTGTAGGCAACGGACAGTAAGCTGATCGGTCTATTATTTTTCAGGTCTTTGGCGTCCCCTTTCTTATGGATTAGGATTATGTTAGCGTTCTCCCAAGATTCCGGCGCGCTCGAAGTCATGAGGCATTGCGTATACAGGGTGGCCAGTTTTTGAAGAACAATCTGCCCACCATCCTTCAACAAATCTGCTGTTACCTGATCCTTCCCAGCTGCCTTCCCCCTTTGCATAGCTCCCAAGGCTTTCTTTACTTCTTCCGGCGTTACTTGTGGGATTTCAAATTCCTCTAGACTATTCTCTCTTCCATTATCGTAGTGGGTGCCACTGGTACTGTATAAATCTCTATAGAACTCCTCAGCCACTTGAATTATCTCATCCGTATTAGTAATAATATTGCCGGCTTTGTCTCTTAACGCATACATCTGATTCTTGCCTATTCCTAGTTTCTTCGTCACTGCTTTTAGGCTTCCTCCGTTCCTGAGAGCATGTTCAATTCTATCCATATTATAGTTCCTTATGTCAGCTTTCTTACGCTTGTTGATTAACTTGGAAAGTTCTGCCAGTTTTATTCTAGCTGTAGGGTTAGAGGCTTTCATACATTGGCGTTTCATGATCAGATCTTTCGTCTCCTACGATAGCTTACTGGTATCCTGTCTAACGGAGTTGCCACCGAATTCTATTGCAGTCTCCTTAATGATGCCCATAAGATTGTCGTTCATTGCTTCAACACTAAGGTCCTCTTCCTGTGTTAAAGCCGAATACCTGTTCTGTAGCTTTATCCGGAAGTCCTCTATTTTCCCTCTTACCGCTAACTCATTGATCGGCTTCTTATGTACCAGTTTCTTCCGTTCCCTCCTCAAGTCTAGGCTAATTCGAGTTCTTACCATCCTATGGTCACTGCAGCGCACCTTGCCGAGCACGTCCACATCTTGTATGATGCCAGGGTTAGCGCAGAGTATAAAGTCTATTTCATTTCTAGTCTCGCCGTTCGGGCTCCTCCACGTCCACTTTCGGCTATCCCGCTTGCGGAAGAAGGTATTCATTATCCGCATATTATTCTGTTCTGAAAACTCTACTAATAACTCTCCCCTGCTATTCCTAGAGCCTATGCTATATTCCCCCACTGCCTTGTCTCCAGCCTGCTTATTCTTGTCTACCTTGGCATTGAAGTCGCCCATCAGTATAGTGTATTTTGTTTTGACTTTACCCATCGCCGATTCCACGTCTTCATAGAAGCTTTCGACTTCCTGGTCATCATGATTGGATGTAGGGGCGTAGAGCTGTACGACCTTTAATTTGTACCTCCTATTAAGTTTCACAACAAGAGCTGCCACCCTCTCGTTAATGCTATAAAATTCCTGTATGCTACCAGCTATATCCTTATTAATCAGGAATCCGACTCCTAGTTCTCGTCTCTCCGCTAAGCCCCGGTAGCACAGGACATGTCCGCTTTTCAGCACTGTATATGCTTCTTTCGTCCTCCTAACTTCACTGAGCCCTATTATATCCCATTTACTGCCCTCTACTTCCTCCAATAGCACTGCTAGACTCGCCTCACTAGATAACGTTCTAGCGTTAAACGTTGCCAGGTTTAACGCTTGAAATTTGCCGTTAGAAAATCAGGTGTTATGGTATTCAAGGAAGGAAAGATGAAAAGCAGAAGGCAGGGAGGTTAACCAGAATAACGTCCGGTCGACTACCCTACACCGGGGGAATGGGTAAGGGGAAAACAAAGATGGCAGGGAGAGAGAGGAGGGAAGGAAAGAAGGAAATTAACGGTGTGTTCGCTGACGCGTGTGGTCTAATAGTAATTGCACTAATAGCCACAAACATTCACACAAGCTCGTCGTCCTCAAGAAGCACAGAAGTGCCTTCACGCTTTATGGGCCGACGAGCAATGGGGGCGGTGTTTCAGATGCACCTGCACGGAAAAAGCGGGCGATTGTCCAGTTTTTGTAGAGCGTTAGCAAGTTCTTGTCTTTCTGGGGCATATCGTGGACAGTGGCACAGCAGGTGGTCGATGTTTCCTTCGGTGCCGCAGACCTCGCACGCTGCACTGTCTGTCACTCCAGTTAATGTAGAATATGCCTTTGTGAAGGCAACTCCTAACCAAAGGCGACAGAGAAGCGCAGCTTCACGTTGAGAAAGTCCGAATGGAGGTCGGAGTTGCAGTGAGGGGTTTAATTGATGCAGTCGTGTAAGTCTTAAGTTTGGCGAGTTCCACTCGGTCAGTGAGAGACTGCGTGCCAGCTGTCGGAGCTGCCTTGTGGCGTCTGTCCTCGCAAGCGGAATTGGAACGCTGTGCTCTTCTTGTGATGTGATGTGCGAGCAGCGTTATCGGCGATGGTATTCTATGAAAACAGTAAACAGACAGTGGCAATACAGGGCCAGGAAATAGCTCGGGCAAAAGAATATAAATACCTTGGTATATGGATAAACGAACACAATAGATATATGGAAAACAGCAAAAAACTAACAGTAAAGGGGAAGAGAAATGCAGCCATAATGAAACACAGAGCGCTATGGGGATACAATATATAGGTACGAGGTGCTCCGTGGTGTGTGGAAAGGTGTAATGGTTGCAGGACTTACTTTTCTAAACGCGGTTGTTTGCTTGAAATCAGGGGTACCATCAGGACTCGATGGCAACTCGCATTCGGCGCTCACGGGAAGACTAAAAATGAAGCTGTGCAGAGTGATATGGGCTGGACAAGTTTTTAAGTGAGTGAAGCTCACAGTAAAATTGATTATGAAGAACGACTGAGAAATGTGGAAGAAAGTAAATGGGCTGGGAGAGTGTTGAGGTATTTGTACAAAAAAAATGTTGACTCACCGTGGAGGAAAAGAACTAGGAAGCTTGCCAGCAAGTATGCGGCATGTAGCAAGTGAGCAACATGTCAAAGCGGAAAGTCAGAGAGGCTGAAATAATCTCATGGGTGGCGGCAATGGAAAAGAAACCTGCCATGAGTAACTACTTAGAGGAAAAAACGAAATCAGGAAAGAACCAAGTTATGTTAACTCAAAGGGAAGCGCATTACTTTTCGAAGCGAGGATGCCTTAGAACACGCACCTATAAAGCGAGATATAAGACGGAAGATGTGCTTGCTGCGGTAAAGCTAGGGAAACGATGGAGCATGTTTTATTAGAATGTGAAGATATCTGCCCAGTGGTCCATTTAAGCACCATTGGTCTCGTTGAAGCCCTTGGGTTCAGCGAGAGCAGGGGGAAAGCATGGGGAAAAGTAAACATGTCCGCAGTAGAGATTGGTAAGAGGCGATAGGAATATTGGTGGAAGTAGGGAAATGACGAAAAATGGACACGCACAAAAACAAAGTTCACAATATGTGGTCAGAAAATTAGCTTATGGGAATTCATCCTGTTTTTTTTTCTTTGCTTTTTTTAATACCTAGGTATATAGGCGATTAAACAGTATAATAGCAAGAGCTTAATGGCGCAACCCACCACCCTGTTTCAAAAAAGACACTCATAACATCTATCCATTGATTTAACACGCAAAAATACAACACGGAGACATTGCTCAGGTGCTCAGATTTGACCATATCGCATGAAGTGTCCGGCAACACTGCACTTTGACAGGCGACAGTAATACGAAACAAAATGTGCCTGTTGCGTTTCAAAATCCTGATGTCGGTTTGCATATCATTGCTCGTTTTGTCAGTGCACGTTTGTTCTGGCGCTTATTATGCGGACAATGGCGTGGACCAGACTATCATTTACCGCACGTTGCCGAAGTCTGACAGGCGTGAAATGCAGCAAGAAATCTTGAACTTGTTGGGCTTAGACCACAGGCCCAAGCCGAAGATCCACGAGCGAAAGTTCTCAGCACCGCGTTATTTGCTCGATCTTTACAACTCCTTCAAGGATGAAGACAACGGGGATATTCACCTCGATGCTGCGAAGGCACACAATGAATTCATAACAAACAACCAGAGCTTGCGGATGATCAATGATTCTGATGTTATCATGAGCTTTCTCAACCATGGTGCGTACCCGCGTTTTTCTTTTTCTTCTTTTTCTATGACGAGTGCCCGTGAGTCGCTCTCTGTGGAATGCGAACTTTCATACCTGTATATCGGCAGTAAGGGAACATGCCAGAAGAGTACGTTGCGATTTGTTTGGAGAACATTGGGGGGTCGACATGAGGAAAAATGATGCTTTGTTCGCGCTTCACGATGATTCACACTTGTCGGGTATATGGAGGACTCTTATCCATAGGTACAGGATGCGATGGGCACGCACATCCCGTTTTCTTCATTTAGGCGCGTGCTCGCTCGAAAAAGAAAAAATAAGCAAGGTAGAAAGAATAAATGCAGGAATTGTGTCCCAAACTTCTGCGCGAACACCTTTTCTTTTCTCCCTTTGATGAAGCGATTAATCTCCTTTTTGTCTCCCTTGGATCATTACATAGAATTCTCCTGCTCAGAATTTTTCATTAGCCTCTGTAGTTTCCAATAACGCCGTACAAGAGGGGGGGGGGGGGGGGGGGGGGGAGTGTTGAAGGTTTCATGGTGCTTTCGTTTAGAAGCACTATTATTGGATATTAGTGGACCAATGACGATAGCACGCACTCCAAAACACTGCAAATGGAAAAATATTGCAAATAATTTATTGTTTCTGAAAAAAAAAATCAAAATCACATATAAACCTGCATTTCAAGAAAATGGCACTTATACAAATATTTTGCTTGGCTAAATTGGACTAGGATTGTGCACAGCATAGCTGTATGCATTTTAACATTCAACATAGTTTATGTTACATAGCATATGCTATAGTAAACACTGTTAGAATAGCAGCTTGGGCTTGTTGGTTTTCCATCCTGGTGTTAACAGCGCAAAACATAGACAAGACACGAGACGAGAGGACGACACCACAAGCGGTGACTTTCAACAACTTTCAAGGTTGTTGAAAGTCAGCGGAAAGGCATTGGTCCTGGGTTCAGTCCATCATCAACTGCGAAGCTCTTCATCTTAAACCCATCAACTCTCATAAATGTGGCTGTAATGTTTTTTTAGCAGACATTCGTTGCCGATGTGCAATGCATCGAAGGATGGACACAAGAGCCAGAGTTGGAGAACAGCATTGTTACACACACACATTTGCCTGCAGTAAAACAGAGGTAATGGAACATAGCATGCTAATGAGCAATGCATAACAGGCTAACAACATGGCCTCTACCACAATCCACAGTTCTGCGAGTTCATACGTGAATCACTATTGTTAAAGCTAACGCAAGTTAAAAGTCAATATAAAGAATACCGGTGCTCTCACGGTACTTTCCATTCAGGTAGACTTGGATGAACAAATGTGGCATTGCTTGTGCTGTTGGCATTGGCTCTGAACCATTGGGGTCTCCTTGGCTGATAGCCACCATCTTGCTTCTCCTTCCCTCTGCTTTCTTTCACTCATCTTGCCACCACACCTTCGAACCACCACCACCACTCATTGGACCACATTGTGCCCACACGTTCTGTCATGGTAGACGCCATCCCCACTGTTGCATTTTGGGGGTAGCGTTTAGACCAGGAATCCTCCAGCCTCATTAATGAGTATATCCAATAGTAGGAATGAAGGAACAAGTGTTTATTTTACATTATTTACACTGGCTCCAGATATGGAAGCCCACACCATGTAGGAGCTTATTAAACATCATGAGTTCACATAAGGACACATCAGCACACCTCCACTGCACCAAAAGTCTCCGCGTTTAAAACAGTTATCTTCCCTAGGAGACTAGACTAGTGAGCCTGATGACTATATCTCGTCTAATCGCAATAGTCAAATTGGTCGCAAAATCCCTCCCATGATGTTGCACCGTTTTGCCGGAGTCCTATGTTGCACATTTGCCGCTGCATATGGCGCAAGCGCATAGCAATTTGGGAATCCAAGGTCGAAGCGATTCCTATGGTAGACTTCGATGTTGGGCCCTTTCATCAATTAGTTCAGCATGTCAGGTTCACGTAGAGTGATCTTTGTGGTAGTTACCCTCCTCATGGAGGGCGGAAGTTGTTGCCTCAAAGTGAGCTCCTTTGTTTGCACATAACAGTCTATGTATCATCACAGTTTGGGCACGGGCTGATGAAAGGACGGCCTTGTGGGAAACGTCCAAGGAATGCTCATCGCTGTATTGAGACGTAACACCACACTTTGTGCTCATCGTCGTCTTCATTATCTTTGCTCGACGTTTGGTTTGGTTTGCTTCGGCGCCTATTGGTATGGTTCAATCCACTATGGGGGATCGGCCATGAATCAGGCGGTGTAAGTAAAAAAGGAAGAATACTTAAATAGAATTTTGTAATTTATGAATGAGATATTCAATATCTCATTCATATTTTCATGCTATATTATTTTAAAATTTGAAGTTCATATTTTTGTTTTCATGTTGAGGAAAATAAAAGGATAAAAATTAATGTGGCAGTCTCTTTGTTTCACTTACAAAATTAAATGTGGCATGACATACATTCTTATTGCAGTGTCCTAGTGCCAACGCCCCAAGAGACAGTATCGTAGGAAGCGTAATGACCAATCCAAGTTAGCGAAAAGGACCTTGTACAAGTCATTTTTCGTGCACGTAGAACCTGCGACACGCTATAAAGAAATGCTGCATTGTTTCAGGTTCACTGCAATAAGAACGTTGAGGGGAAGGTGCCGAACCAGACCTGTGGGAATAAAAATTAAGCACTGGTATTAGACAACGCATTTCCATAAATGAAACTTCAAGTTTTCTTGCTGAGCACCATCTGCTGTGCCAAGGGAATGTAAGGTGCTGAGGATTGGTGTCATTTAATACACATACATTGACATGTTCTTCTGACTGACTGAATAAACTTTATTGAAACCAGCAAGAGATGGTGGCTGGGCCTAGGCCTCCCACGTGGGGATGTCGAGGTGTTGCCTCTTCGCCGCCTCGCAGGCCTGCTGGGTCGCCCAGAGTTGGTCGTCAAGGTTGGAGCTACGCAGGGCAGAGTGCCATCTCGACGAGAGGGTCGTGGGGTTAGTGTCGGGGTATTGGTGTGTACAGTCCCAAAGCATGTGTGGAAGTGTGGCTGGCTGTGCCTTGCAGATATGGCACGTGGGATTGGGGTAAGTGTCTGGGTAGATCTTGTTGTAAAGTTGTAACGAGGGGTAAGTATTGGTTTGTAGCAGGCGGAAAGTTGTAGCCTGCGCTCGGGATAGTTTGTTGTGTGGGCCGGGGAAGGTTCTACGCTCTAAGTAGAAGGACTTCACAAGATCATTGTAGCGTGTCAGGCGATCCCTACCGGTGGGGGCAGCCTCCTCTTCTCCCACGCGGTTAACTAGGCCTCGCGCTAGGGAGTGGGTAACCTCGTTGAGGTTGGGGAGGTGCGGATGGACGGCGCCTGCATGAGCCGGGAACCAGACGAGTGTAACCTGATGGTCGGTTGAGCGGGGTGCTTGTTGCAAGATGCGCAAGGCTTGGTGTGAAATACGGCCGTTGATATAGTTGATAACGGCGGAGCGGGAATCAGAGACGATGGTATGGCATGTTAGGTCCAGTGTGGCTAGCGCGATGGCCACTTCTTCAGCTTCCTCAGCGTGTGGGGTTACTAGGCTGATAGCATGGTGGAGAGAGCCTCCACGCGTGGTGACGGCTGCAAAGCGGGTACCGTGGGGATATTCGGCGGCGTCGACGAAACTCACACCGTCGTGGCGAGTAAGGGATTTGGTGAGAACCGTGGCACGTGCTGTGCGACGTGCGTGGTTGTATTCGGGGTGCATGTTTCTGGGGATAGGGTCGGCGTGAATCCAAGCTCGTATGGTGGAGGGGATCTGGTGCTTATGGCCGTGTTGGTGGTGGTAGGTGATGCCGTGCGAGGTGAGGATATGGCGACCCGTCGCTGTGAGAGTGAGTCTCTCCAGCTGAGAACGACGTTGGGCCTCGATGAGCTCGTCCAGTGTGTTATGGACGCCTAGTTGAAGGAGGAGGTCAGTGCTGGTGCAACCGGGGAGGCCGAGGGCTTGTTTATAGACACCGCGTAGGAGGATGTTGAGCTTGGTTTGTTCAGCCTTGTACCAGTTTAGATACGCAGCAACGTAGGTGATGTGGCAAATTACGAATGACTGGATTAATCGGAGCAGATTCTCCTCTTTCATACCCCCACGGCGGTTGGAGACCCGCTTCAAAAGTCTCATGGTGTTGGCTGTATTCATCTTGATTTTGGCAAGGGCCATGCCATTCGCTCCGTTCGCCTCTATGAGCAAGCCGAGCACACGGATATTGGTGACGAGGGGTATGGGGCTGCCATCCGTGAGATGAAGCGCAATGTCTTCGTAATGGCGTTTAGCGGTGGAGTATTTTGGACGGCGGCCACGGAGAGTAGGCCTGTAGAGGAGGAGTTCGGACTTCGCTGGGGAGCAGCGAAGCCCCGTGCCTTGGATATAGGTCTCGACTGTTTCGATGGCAGATTGTAGTGCCGTCTCTATTTCGCCGTCACTGCCTTGGTGGGCCCAGATGGTTATATCGTCAGCGTATATGGTGTGGGTGACACCGTCCACTTGCTGCAACTCCTTGGCAAGACCGATCATGACAAGATTAAAAAGCATTGGGGAGATAACGGAGCCCTGGGGGGTTCCCGCGCTGCCCAAAGTCTGGGCGTCGGAGAGGAGATCCCCCACCGAAAGGAAGGCCGTGCGATTAGAGAGAAAGTTTCTGACGTAATTATAAGCGCGCGCACCGATATTAAGGCGTGAGATGCGGTCAAGAATGGTGGAATGGGCTATGCTGTCAAAGGCTTTCTCGAGGTCGAGGCCGAGTATAGCTTTAGTAGTACGTGTTCTACCTTCTAGTATATGGTGCTTAAGTTGTAGCATGACGTCTTGGGTCGACAGGTGGGCCCGGAAGCCAATGATAGAGTGAGGATACGCTGCAGTGTCTTCCAGATGGGTGTTAATTCGCGTGAGGAAGGCATGCTCCATAACCTTTCCCACACATGAGGTAAGTGAGATGGGGCGAAGATGATCGAGGCTAGAAGGTTTGCCAGGTTTGGGAATAAGGATGACCTTTGCTGTTTTCCAGGCCGGCGGAATGGCACCATTACGCCAGCAGTCATTGATATAATCTGTCAGGTGGGTGACGGAGGCATCATCCAGATTACGGAGGGCTTTGTTAGTGATCCCATCGGGGCCAGGGGCAGAGCGGCTGTTTAATTTATGCAGGGCGGCTTGGATCTCCGCGACACTAAAGTCTTCATCCAGTGGGGGGTTGGGGGCCCCGGTGTAGGAGCCATGAGGTTGCCCTGGGCCCACGGGGAGATACTTGTTGGTGAGGTAGTCTAAGACTTGGGCGCGGCCCTGTTTCTTCGTTTCTGTATAGAGAAGTTTAGTGAGGCGTTCTTGTTGGGAAGAGCGGGTGGCTTGACTATCGAGGAGGTGTCTGAGAAGCTTCCAAGAAGAGGGACAGTGGATCTGTCCGTCAGCAGTATTGCACAGTTCAGTCCACTGCTGACGGCTCAGAGTGAGGCAATGGGCTTCGATTTCCTTATTGAGGAGAGCTATTTTAGCGCGGAGGCGCCTGTTGAGACGTTGCCCCTTCCAGCGGGATAGGATGGATGTTTTAGCCGCGAGGAGATGGGCCAGTCTACTGTCCATGCGCTCGACGGGGGCATCGGTGGTAACGGTGTGCGTGGCTGCTTTGGTATCGGAGTGGAGATTTCGTGTCCATGCATCAATGTCCGCTATGCGTTCCGCGTGCTGGTCAGCGGATCGATGCTTGCGAAATGCATCCCAGTCAACCCAAGTGAACTCACGGGGTTTGGCGGTAACTGCAGCTATCCGAGGGATAAGTATGGCAATGATGGAATGGTCACTACCGAGATCATGTTGTGTGTTGCTCCATTGGGCGTTGGTGACGTTCTTGGTAAATGTCAGGTCGGGGGTCGTGTCGCGGGAAGTGGAACTACCGAGGCGTGTGGGGAAGGTGGGGTCTGTAATGAAAGTGAGGCCGAGGTCTTGGGAGTCTTTCCAGAGGTATTGAGCAGCCTTCGTCGAGTAGCCATATCCCCATACCGTGTGGGGGAGATTGAAGTCTCCACCGATAACGAGGGGGTTGGTGCCAGCTACGTTAAGGGCCTTCTTGAAGAGGGTGAGAAAACGGCTTCGAACTTTGGCAGAGGGATGGCTGTACACGTAAAGGAGAAAAATACTTTCCTTACGTCTCCTGGTGGGGATAAGTTCAACGAGAAGGTGTTCGATGTTTCGGTCGTGGAGATTGTGTTCAATGGCGGTAATTCTCTTGTGGACGAAAGTGCAGAGGCGGCGAGAAGCATGTGGCGGGATGAAAGGTTGGTAACCTGGGAGGGTGACCGAATCGATATGGGTTTCCTGAATCATGATGACGTCCGGTTGCCGGGTGAGGGTACGAAGGTGTTGACGGATGACTGGCTGTTTGCGGAGATAGCCTCGGCAGTTCCACTGCCAGATAAGTGTATCTCTGTTAGTGTGGGCCATGATGAGGATTGAGGGATGCCGTCATGGGCAGTGCCGGGGTTTCGAGGGCAGGGGGAGCGGGCATGGGGAGAGTTTGTAAGTGGGCTTCAATGTTTGTGACGCGCTGTGCCAGGGCGAGAACGGCGTGTTGCGTGGATTCGACTGCGTTCTGGAGTGTGTTCATCGTGCTTTGAAGTGAGACTAGCATGTCCTTAACCTCTGAGCGTACTTGGCCCGTGGCTCCCTCTTGGAGGGCCCGCTTTTTGGGGGCTGGTGTCAGTGGAGCGTCGTGGCTAGAGGAGTGGGACGCTTCGGCGGGTGGTGTAGGAGCGGGGGCCTTGGATTGTTTAAGATCGTGAACCTCTTGCGAGAGCTTGTGGATTAGGTCGCGCATAATGGCATTTTCTTTTTTGAGGTGGGCTATTTCTGCGTTATCATTGGTGTTCATGGACTGTGGAGAAGGTGTGGTGCGACCCTCTCGCGAGGCGCCCTTAAGGGCTTCTGCGAAGCTCACCTTGTTAGTAGGAGACTTGGCGGGTGGGGTAGAGGTAGATCTGGATCGGGAACGGCGCTGTCTCGAACGTGAAGGGGTACGGGAACAATGTTGCCTCGAGCGTGATGGAGACCGGGATCTGGAGCGGGGCTTGGAGATCAAGGGCGGGAAGTCGCTTTCTTGAAGAGTGGCTTGCATTGCAGCTCTGCGTTCCCCAATGCGCTTGCGAATAACGTACGGTGTCTTGTAGCGAGCCGTACACGATTTGTCCGCTGTAAGATGAGCGCCGCCGCACAGTGAGCACTTGGGGTTACACGTGTGATCGGGAGGTGGGTTGCGGACTCCGCAACCTCGGCAGATCTTGTTATTGGGAAAAGGGCAGACATCCATGCGGTGTCCGAGGCGGCCGCATTGGTAGCAAATTTCTATTTGCTTGCGGAATAATGAGCATGGGATTAAGGTAGCTCCGTACCGGACCAGATATGGCACGTCGGGGCCACTGAAGGCGATAACAACGCTGGTTGTATTTCCAATGCATTTTGCGGCTAGTGCGAGGGGGTTGCGGGTATTGACTATATTGGCGTTGATTTGCTGTGGGGTATCAGAGAGGGGGATTCCGCGAATGACTCCCTTCGTGGTGTCTTCGGCGGCCGTCTCATACGCGTTAACATCGTGCGTGACCCCATTGACTTGAATGGATTTTATGCAGACATACCGGTCGGCGTTCTGCAGACTTGGCGTACTGACAACGACAATGTTTTGTTGAGTGTTGGGGAACACGGTGTCTTGTTGAATATCTGCTGGGCTGAGCTGTGCGGCTTGGAGAACGGCTGTAGTCACGGTAGGACCACCAATTTTGGCGATGTTGAGGGCACCCTTGGGGCGAATTATAATCTTGATTTGGTTGGAAGGTAGCGGAGGCATGCGTCCAGCCTTGAGAACTTGTGCTTTGACTGGGGGCCTGGTCTTGGAGCGAGAACAAGTGCTTGAGGTTTGGGTGGGGTCAGTTTGGGGTGAAGAGTCGTCCCTCAGCTTCGCCGGTTGGCGAAGGCGAGTTGTTCGCCAGCCCGTCTCGGCGGCCACTTCGAGCTCCATGCTCGTTGCTGGGGCAGAGAAACTTGATCGGCGTTACGGAGCTCGCTCGAGTGCGCGCCATGCATCCGGTGCGCCTGGCGTGCACGCGCGGCGGCGGCGTGGGCGATTCACAAAAATGTTCGCAGCACAGGAAAATGTCCGTAGCACAGGGAAATGGAGTGTCCCACCTGAAAATGAGGCATCTACGGAGTCTTGGTATCTTCACGGATCGACTGGTGTAAAAATTGGGCCACAATTCGCAAGAAAATGCTGCAGAATCATTTCACGAACACGGAGCCGACACGAGCACGTCTACACTCCTCGGCGATCGCAGCGCCTCCTCCGACATGTTCTTCTTGGACAGAAAATTTCAAAACTCTTGCAGAAGTTGTGTATGCCAAAGGTCTTAGGATCCTCAGTACCCGGACTTTAAAGATGCCACTACTAATGCATCTGCTGGCTTGTTTAAAGTGAGTTCTATATTCCATGGCACCCATAACAAATAGATGAAGCGGAAATGTTGGGGGATAGATGAATAACATTCTCGAAGAATGGTAAGTGAATGTGGCACTGATAGAGCAGAAAAAAATGGATTAAGAGCCAGTTGTGATTGCAGCGGAAGAAATAGATGTGGGAAGTTTTCATAGAGCTAGAATGATCGCCAATAACTCTGCCTGAAATATTGGTGATAAGTCGGGCAGTCGAAGAGAGAGAGACCAATTTAATGATAGTGAAACAATGTCCACTCCTGCCTTCTCTTCACTGACAGAAGCATTTGTACCTGCTGTGGTTGTTTAGTGGCTATGGCGTGGGGCTGCTAAGCACGAGGTCGCGGGATCAAATCCTGGCCATGGCGGTTGCATTTCAATGGGAGGGAAATGTCAAAACACCCTTGTACTTAGATTTAGGTGCACTTTAAAGAACCACAGGTGGCTTAAGTTCCCGGAGTCCCCCACTATGGCATGGCTCATAATCAAATCGTGGTTTTGGCACGTAAAACCCCATAATTTTTTTTTTTACCCTGTTCCCCGTGTGTAAGGTAGCAAACTGATTGGTTATTTCATTGACCTTCCTGCCTTTCCTTTCTCAATCTTACCATCTCAAATATAATTCTTGCTTTCCCGTGTCTCCATGCATAAAACATGCTCTTATTCTTGAACTCTTACTTAAGTATGAGCATAACAGAAGTGTTTGTGGCAGTATGTCATTTCATGTGCTTCTGTATCCTTGCGCATTTTGTCCTACAGTTTGGAACTACTTGTTTGCCTTACAGCCCATCACCATTCACCTCACCTACGCCATGACAACGAAAAACGGTTTTGGTTTGACGTCAGTGAAGTATCTCCACAGGAGAAAATTCTAAAGGCGGAACTCAACATCTACAGAGACGCTGCAGCCAGTAGTTTGCCAGTGGACCACGCATGCACGCTTGAGATCAGCGTACTTAGGCATGGGATCAAAATTGAGTATGTAGCAAGTTCTAATTCCTTTACATGCAAAAAAAAAAAAAAAAAATTAGCCAGAATAACATGTTGAGTGTATCTATCTACATGCGAGAAATGTCTCTGGTTTCATCAAGTCGTCATCAACAAACAAGTTTCTTACGCCATATTTCACTCATCTTTGGAATGCTGGTACTAATGCCAATTTTTAATTATTTGCCCATGAAATTGTTTTTAAAAATCAGTGGCGTACTATCATTCTTTTCTTTGCAAGCCTTCCTGTTGTGCTTTGGGACATAAGTTTTAGGGCAAACTATTTAATAGCATAATTTGGTGCTGGTATCTCAAAATTGGTTCTAGTATCGGGATGTCTTCATCTGGGCTTTATTTCCACTGCTGCAATATGTGCTGTAATTATAAAAATGTTAGCTAGCAAGACTTTGTCAGCTAGCTGAATTTTTTATGTTGTCTATAGGTCACTACAAGATAAATGATTCAAAGGAAATTTTGTCGTGCCTATTGCCTGGGTAGATGCTACATCATGCACACCATGAAACCTTTGTTGAAAATGGTACACTTACCAGTTTTGTTATTGTCATAGTTGCATCTTGCCTTGTTTAGACTCTCATTACCACTACATTATTTTCTAGCTTTATAAGTAGTGTTAAAAATTTTGTACTTGTATATTGCGTATCTCTGTACTAGTTGGTGTTGCTAGCTGCTTTTTACAGAAGGCACTGTGGGCTTTAGTCTAGTTTCTTTTCATAATTTGTGTGGCAATGAAAAGCTGTTGATTGAATTATTGATTGATTGATTAATTAATTGATTGTGCCATTTTTTTTTTGTGCAGAGACGTTGTACTCCAACACGTGGACAATATTACAATAGATGAAAAGACTCATGGGTGGCTTACCTTTAACGTCACTGACCCATTTCTGACTTGGGTAGCATTTCCTAATGAGAACATGGGTCTCTTTTTGCAAACTCATTGCAGAACATCAGGTGAGTACCTTAATACAGGTTTTGACATGTTGTTGTTATGTACATTTCATTGAGCCTGCTGCTGAATGCAGTCCGAGTTTCTGAACAGCTTAACTATAGTCACTATTTACGTTGTTAATATGAGTCCCTCGAATTAATGCCTACTATTTATGAAAGTTGCTGAAGAGCAACAAACTGGCAGCCGAACTGAGAACCTAAGAGAATTGCCAAATTGTAACACAATGTTATTTGAAAGTTAGTTGGACTTCAAAATTTAGCTGTATTACTTGGTGTTTTTAAATTTGTGTTGGTGCCTGGTGCAGTGAGTAAATTTGTAGGCTGACATCTCTACATCTCTGCCATTATCAGTCCTGAATTTTTGAAGCCATGAAGGCCAACTTCGATAATGAACCGATTTGACTGTTCATTCTGATGCTTTTGTGGCTCTTCAAAGTTTTTTACAAGGTCCATTAAAAATTGTATCAACGGTGTCCTACAGCATTCATGCAGCTCCCCTCTCAACTAGGGCGACTGCGAAAATTTCTTGAAGTTGATGGATCTCAATGAGTTGAGTGCCATATGTTCTCCTGGACACTTTGGTTGTGTGTTGAAGACAGTGCTTCTGCTATACCACTGCACCATTAGCAGCAAAGTCTTTACTTGATTACATGTGTGCAAAACCAGACCAGTAATTTCTTTAGGCCTTTGAAAAATTGGAGATGCAATCAGAGCCATGAAAGCCCTGCTGCTTTACTTACACCAGTTGGGGCTTACAGTTTTTTCTTTACCTTGATAGCTCGGCTTGATTCATTTGGAGATTTCCTGTTTGTTATTTCCTTTTTAAATCTTTTTTGTCATCTTCAAGTAATTTTCATCATCTCATCTGAAGTAGCAAGTCCTGCATCGAATAGGGCTAACATAATCAGCTTTTATTACACTCTTACTCAAGACATTGAAACTGAGAGTCGTTGAGCTTTTCTTCACATCATATTTTAACTCGCCCATTCAGAATCTCAAACATAATTTCTACCAGTGCTGGGTTCTAGGTTCATCACTTTAGGGACTACTATGTATGGTGTTTGGGGTCATCTGATAATATGGCTGAAAGTATCGGTTCGAGACTAAGGAAAGCCAAGGTGCTGAGGCCCCTAGTGACACAGGCAAGCACACGAGCAAGCAGACAAGCAAACAGATGAGCAAACAGATGAACAAACAGATGAGCAAACAGATGAGCAGACAACAAATGGGAGTAGAGCAGAAGTTTATTGGTGTGCAGTTGATTATGTACATTCTTCGATGTCATAGCAGTTAGTGTTGATGGTGACTTACACATGTACTGTGGTAGTTATGGCACTGGTTTTGAAACGGAAAATGGACAGCATCGTCACTTTCAGCAGATTCTGACCGACTCAGCCAGCAGGCTGTATAGCCATTGCTCCAGTGTGGTGTTGCAGCATGCAAAAGTGGAAGTATTCCTCAGAATGATCAGTTGAGAATATAGCCACTGGGAACCTTGTGCTTGCGGGCTGTGAAATGAACATAAGAGCAGCAGTGCTAGGTGCCAGCTTTTTGCAAAGTTGTGAAACAACTGCAACAACTGTTGTGCATAATGTCCTGGACTCTTTGTACGAATAGTAATTGTGGCCAATTTACCCGCTGGTGTAGAGGTTTCGGCAGCAGTGCGACCTTCATAGAGCAAGTCTATTTAGCTGAGCACATTGCCTCATGATGTCACTAGCACTCCTGTTCCAAAAACATGCATGTTTGACATTATCACTGATGTATTTCAGAGTTGCTAGTTCACTTTCATTTCTATGATTTTTCTTTCTTTTGCTTACCTAAAATTCTTCTGTTTCTATACAAAATATGTGATGTGTCTTATACATAACAGGAGGTGCAAAAAAAGCATCCTGAACCTGTCCCGTTTTGTTCTTGTCCATGTCATTCTTGCATGGTTCCTTAAGACAAAAGAGTTCTTTTTGTGGATAAAAAAGCTGCCAGAGTTCTTGTTTAAATAGAAGACAAACTAAATTATGTGCAGGCCACAATATGCACCCCCACGAGTTGCACCCGCATGATCTGGGCCTAGTAGGGTCAGGGGGCCGCAGTGACCTGCAACCATTCATGGTGGCCTTCCTGCGTGATGGGGGCCCTGGCCGTCGTCGCCATCGTGTTCCTCGAGCTACCCGCAAGCGCCATAGTGCTGACGTCAGCTACCCTGACCGTCATCAAAAGAACCCATACTTTGGTATACCCTTACTTCAGGTCATCTCTGGGAAAGCTCTGTTGCCCCAACAGTGTAGTTTTCACACGCACCCTACACTTCCATCCACTATAATGGAAACTATATGACTGACACAGAATTTTGTCTGGCTAATAAGAGAGTTTCATGAGAAGTTCTACATAATAGAATTGGTTTCTTATGTCTTGGAGTGGTCTGTGAGCTGGACGCCATATTTCCAAGTACTTTAATCAATGTTGCTTAATTTTTGTTGCAAAGGTAGGAGCCTGTAAATTTGGCAGCCATAGCTCACTCAATCTGTGTTTGACATATGGTCTTGTCATAATCGAGCGTGAAATCTACTGCAACAGCCAGTGCTTAAAAATTTCCTGAGTATTTTATTTGTTACCCTGAAGTAGTGTTGCTATCATCATGTTGTTCTCATTTTGTTTCTCACTTGTCTTTTTGCTCTAGTACAGTCTCAATCAGAACTAACTAGTCCAACTTTTCATTCCTACTATGGTGTTGGCCAGTTCAGCTTTATACATTTCTTGTCTTACATGTTCGATTTTTGGGTTTAAATGGGCATGAAGAAAATAGTCAAAGCTTGGCAACTGCATCTGCCTGCATGCTTTTGTTGAATTGCTGTGATCTTGCTGTGATCTTGCTGTGACCTCTCTTTGCCTTCTGAAAGATTGAGGCTGTTCATTGAATTATTGGCTTAGGCTGTTAATTTCCAGAGGGGCCATGAAGTGACTTAGCGACCTTGCGTTTTATGCTTCTAGAGTGCAGCAGCACTGAGCTTCCCCTGGGTGATAGCAGCGCAGTAGCATTGCACTTTGCTGGTAGCTTCTGTACTCTCTTGAGCTCTTTATCTACTGATGGCCTGAGATAGTGTGCCACTTTCCTTAAGTGTTTGAAATAGTTATACACTAGGCAAATTACGCACTGGGATTGGGGTTGGTCTTACCATAGAATTGAACGTTGACACCACAATAGCTGGGGATTAACTTCAGGAAGTCTGTGACCTGCTGCAAGTTGAAGCTTCTGTCATCTATACATGGCAACAAACGAGGTGCAGTGGCCACTGCACGGAGGCATTACCGGCTGGTCAAATCACAGAAGTATGTCTTAGGCTGCTTCTAGTGGCCTGCATTAGCTGTTGTTGGGAAGTAGGTTACGTGGTGACTTAGTTTGTCCCAGCACTTCGGAGCTGACAGTTTAAAAAAAAATTGTTTTAATTGTAAACAGCATAATTTGGATGAGTTATTCAAATATAGCATTGTTCCAGTCAATTATATACATGGTGGTGGTGAGCAGATGAGAAGCCAGTGGATAGAGGTGCAACAGTGTGTGTAATAAGGAGGCACAGAACTTTCTCGTGGCAAGGACTTATGAGAAGCAGTTCTGGTGCTGTGTTCACTGGTTGTGGCTGGTGACAGCGATGGTTGATGGTTCTCAGATAACTTCTGATGCTTTCTTGCTCATGTTGAAATTGCCGAAGTTGTTTTAAGGACTGGCTAGGCAGGGCAGGCTGGGCTTCGAGTCACACTCGTTCATGTGTTGATTTTTGTGTAGCAGCAGATCAATATTAAGTTGCATTCAACAGGTACAGGCAGAGACATGGGTGCTGGGTGAAGGGGATAGTATAACAGGGCACTATGATGGGCGAGTTGGTTCATAGCTAAAGAAGTTATTGTGACGCAATGTAAAATAACATACAGAAGAAAAAAGGAGATGACAGAATGAACGCCACTGATGCTCTTTCTGTCAAATGGCTCATTTGAGCGATTTCACATTCACCATTTCGTGCACACTGCGAGTTCACAAAATTATGCCTCGAGAACTTTGCTGGCACTAAGAGAGAGAGAGAGAGAAAGGAAAAATAAGTCCAGATAAAAAATTTTTTACCTATAATTTGACAATATGATGATAAGCACATTCTTGTATGTTCTCTGCTGTAAATAGAACACAGACTCTTCGGGACACTGGCCACCTTACAACACTGGCTTAGCTGTGCCAAAGCACCCAATGGGCATACTGTTGATCCTGAAACGTTGATTCCTACCATAAAATGCCACGGAAGCGCCCAGTTTCGCACAAGCACCCAGTATTAACATTTCCAAAACTTCAGAATTCTGAAAATTATATGTTAAGTGCGATATATAACTATATAAGTGGAAAGGGAAAGACCGATGGGGTTGAAGATAATGGAGAGTGACAATAAGCAGTCCTTGAAAGAAAACCCAGTGGTTGCAGGGCTTTTGTGACACATCTTAATAAAGCATGTATGTAGCCGCTGTTCCCACATTTATTGTGCAATCGTCTAGCCGCACGATGCACTCTTACACTTTCGCCAAGAAGATCGAAGTCGTCAAGCGGCACCACGTGTGGGAAAATAATTTTAGCTGCACCTCTCTGCATTTAAGGATAGACAGAAAAAGAATCCGCGAGTGGGACTCCCAAGTATGACGCTCTAAAGCACCTCAACTACTAAAGGGAACCTCTGGAAGCCTTTTTGTGCCAAGACATACTGAACTTCGTGTCGACAGCTTGGGCTGGTATGTCTGAAGAGTTGGTTGCGCAATCCTTCGAGGGGTGTGGGATCAGTGTCGCGTTGGACGCCAGTGAGGATGGGCACTTGCATAACCGACTTAAGGCACCAGAGAGTCCATGGTCTGTTGAAGTTGCGCGAGTGTCAGCGACAAATGCATTGACCTTCTATTCTGCACCGACTCGGAAGAGTTGTTCACTGGGTTCAGTGACGATGAGTAGGCGCTAGTGCACCCCATCATTTACCATTTGAAAATAAACATGCAATCTTTGATTCCGTAGCCACCATAGCCCTGCCTCTTAAGTTTTTTGTTGGCCGCCATCTTGGTTTTTACTGCTTCGACCGGACAAGTGGCCATATCTAGATTAACCAACTTTTCAGTAAAAGTGGAGTAAGCGCTTCCGCAGTATTTTACGGTAAAACGTTGATTCTAGGTGACAGAAAGAGCACCACTGGTGCTTTTTATATCATTTTTTTTCTGTTATCTGTTATTTTACATTGTGTCACAGTGCCTTTGTTAGGGATGGTATAACAAGTACTGCTACCAGCAGCTCATGTTGAGACTAAGCAGTAGTGTCTTGCTGCTTCAGTTGCATGGCATCATCACTTCAATATGTAATCCCCCATCCACACAAGGTGGCAGTACTCTCAGCAGCATTGCTGTGAGGAAGCCAGACCAAAATTGAATGCTTCAGTGTTAATTCTTGTGGCAGTGAAGGGTGTTGGGCTCATCAGTCATTGCCCACATTGTGATTTGATCAGCTGTCACATCGGTGAGAAGCCTCAGCAGTGGCCTGAACTTTGGGAACAGTATTGCCGCTGGAGCAGCAAATGGATAATAATGGTGTGGTGCTTAAGCTGTCATTGTACTCCTGAAAACGTTTTCCCACACATTCTTCCTCATCATAGCATTATATTGTAATCTCAAAATGATGAGCTGGAACCTTAAAACAATAGAAACCTGTTCTTAGATGGTGGCCTGATGTGTGGTCATTTGCCCGGCCCATTTGCAAACTACTTTCATGGAGCCAGCTTTTTTTTTTTTTCATTATGTAATTTTTGTTTTGCTTTCTGTTCTATTCAAGACACACGACCACCTGGACGAAGGAACAGCTGCCAGAAGCGAGACTTGTTTGTCAGCTTTAAAGATCTTGGGTGGCAGGTAAGTTGATTAATGTGCCCCAGTATATGTAGGAATGTTGTTAACAAGCAAATATTCAGTCACTTCTGTAGCTTGTATGTAAGTGGCATGCTGAGCGCCGTTTGTGTGGCCACAGCATGAACAATACTAATTGCTTGAACAGCTGTCGCACTGCTTTGATTGTTAGTGCCATACCTACTGATGTGGGATGGTTTGTTGATGCTTCCTTAGCACTCTTGATCTCTTGTCCTCAACCTGTGCTGGTTGGTGTATTGTTGCAAAGCAGAGCACAAGGATATCAGCTGTGCTTATTTATCACCTTATTGATAATTGGAACTTTCTGCTTGGTACAGTTCAGGCTGCATATAATGTAAGCCACCAGAGTCGCAAATGTCCGCACCATCAACAGTACCACTCTGTGACCAAAGCAGCATTTTTCAAAGGCTGCACACGAGTATAACATGTAGACCAAGCAGCAGCGTGTCTCTGAGAATTGTGAACACAAAAAGAAGTGTGCCATAACCACGCCCATAGGCCAGGGAAGCATGCGACTGGGATGTTAGCATCTTGCTAAATTTACGTACATTAAAACGTTAACTTATGAGGACTTGCAGTCTTCGCATAAAGCACACAAATGATTATGCAGACTTCTCACGGCACTGCCACCAGTTCCACGGAACCAATGTAGAACGGTGACCGAAGTTCCACACACCGTACGATTCTTCAAATTGATCCGCATGTGCGATTTCAAAAACATGGCGACTGCAGACCGAGTTGCTGCCATTCAAGTGTTGCACGTGCCACCTGTGACCTCACTGTCATTGAGTTGGCACCAAAGCACCTTTAATTTGTTTGCTGACTTCCAATGAGGCAGAGTCAGTTAGGCCTAGCTGGCAGTGGTGTCGCACGCCATGCTGTCGCAGAAAGGTTGCCTTATATATGTTCGTACCTTTAGGCAATCAAATGGAGATCAGACGTGAGATCGTGCTCGCTGGCTAACGGCAGCGTGCTTGAAGTGGAATTTGGGTCTGCGGGGGTGATCAGCCGCGACGAACACCTACCAAGTTTTTATGTGTGCATACTCGTAGGAACGGCAAAAGCTAGTGCATGGACATAAAGCCTCAAAGCTCTGAACTAAATTTGTGAAACACTACTTAAACCGACAGCGGACTCAGAGCCGCACGCATTATATCTGCACTTCACAACGACGTGCATCGCAACGGGCAAATGCAAAAGGCACCCACCGCCTCAATCACCATAAAATTTCGAATAGATATAATTTAAATAAAGCACAACATACAGTAAAATTCTGGAAACAATTTTTCCGCAACGTTGGAGTCGTAAAAAACTGTATTTACTTTCTGCAAACGAAGTGAAGAGCCAAAGAGTGGCAATGCATAAGCGTTCGAAGCAGAGCACTAGTTGCTAATAAGTGGCCAGAGGAAGTGCTTCTTCGTCTCCTCGGCAACTCCCACATGCCCGCAGCACATGGCCACTGTGGTATTTCCCTCTTTATTTACCCACTCTTTCTTTGTTCACTCTACGCTTCCTTACCCTCCTCTGGATCACCATCGTCGCTCTCCACTTGGCCGGCACACCTCTTTGAGAAGCACATTCACTGCCTTGCTTATGTGCAGGATTTTCCAGCAGCCACATTATAACTGGTGCTTTGTCTTGTATGGCTGAACTATAAACGGTATGCATGTATGTTGAGTTCTGTGCAAACCGGGAGTCTGAAAAGACTGCGTTATAGCCGGTCCTGTACCATAAGTGGTTACATTGTAAGTAGTCAGTACTGTATACAGTTAAAGAATTTGCTTACCCATACCCCTCTTCCCTTGCTCTGTGTGTACAGGATTGGATCATAGCGCCTGATGGGTACACAGCCTTCTACTGTGATGGGGAGTGCTCGTTCCCGCTCAACATGAATGCCACCAATCACGCCATTGTGCAGACCCTCGTGCATCTTGTGGACCCTGTGCAGGCACCCAAACCTTGTTGCGCACCCACCCGCCTCTCAGCCATCATGGTGCTCTACTTTGATGACAATTCCAACGTCATCCTCAAGCGTTACAAGAATATGGTTGTCAAGGCTTGCGGATGCCATTAGGCTGCCTTAAGCTCCCTTTGCTCCAAGCTCAGTGTGGGCCATGTTTTTTGGTTCCCTGGTTTCAAGGGCATCACTTCTGGTGCTTGCCGGTAGGCTAACCAGCAGTAGAAGTCAGTGCAACAAAGGAAACTTATGATCCTGTGCACTTCCTGTCAGTGTTCCATCCCTATCACACGGGCACTTTCGGGTACGGTTGAACCAATGCATATTCAGCGCTATGACGTGGTCATTTTCAAGCATGCTTGCCTTCAGTCCTGCTATACTCAGAATTCATACTTCGATCATGATTGAAAAGGTAATTGCAGACTGACTTCAATGATGATCGCAGCTGGTTTGTAATAGGGGTATATTATCTTCCATGTTGTTGCAAAATGTATTGTCAGGATAGGCACCAGAAATGCTGTGACACCAATCCATGCCTGTCTCTACAATCGGGCGTTGTTCTGCGCATTATACCTCACGTGAAGTTTAACCGTGTCCTCAAGCGGATGAACGAGGTAACTTTGGCCCGTTATTACTAGCAGTGATACCGTTTTTAGCAGCAGCTTAAAACAGAACCTCCATATCATCACTCATTAATCTCCTCTGTTGGTTCAAAGGCAGATAAATTTCAGTGTAAGGCTACCTTTCTCAGTATCAAGTTTTTATATGAAACGCATGTGTAGGTCAGTTTTCAATGCAATACCACATAATGACACGCCACGAAAAATTCAAGGCAGGGGTTCTTGCAAAGCTTGTTTATGTTGCTATGGGACCAATATAACGCTTTCCTACCACTACATATATATTGTAAATGTGAAACAGGGATGCACTTCTGACGCCTTGGAGTCATTCAGTGTATTCAGCAAGTTTTCATTTGTATGAGGTTTGTCTCACTTTAGCCCAAAGTTTTTAAGAAGTCTGTGTACTAAATGGATAGAGAGCCAAAATATCATAAACGAAGCAGGTACCATACTATTTAGTCTTGTATGTACAGTAGAACTTCGTTCATACATTTAGGAAAAAGACTTGAGAAAAACATGCTAACCAGGAGAACGCATGACCCGAAGTCAGTAAAATTTGATAGACTACTGTAGCTGACATGTACACAATGCGAAACGTTGCGTTAATCGTTACAGCATGAGACACACATTGGCATTCTTGCTGCAAGCTTAGATTTAAGCTCCTCGAATTTGGCCCGAGTAGGCAGCTTTGCTCACTTCACGCCTGCCTACTGCAGGAAATGGCTCGGTGATGCGTTTGGGTTATCGCCTGTTAAAAGTGTGCAGTAATTTCCAATGGCGCTATGCCAAACGTGTTATGAAATAAAATAGTTATCACAATAGCATTGCTGGCAATAGCTGTGAGTGCGACGTGTGGCAACGCTGGAGGCGATTGGCTGGTAGCAAGAAAGAAACTGAGTGTGTGCTGGCATTTTCGTGTGACACAGGCGGGCAAGCACTGCTGGGAAACTGCCGTGGCGGGCACCTACTGCTCTTGATTGTGCGCCTCGCGCCTTTTCTTGTTCACAAGGGATTTAGCGGCTGGAGAATGTAACATACAATTGCTGTTTGGTGATGTACTGAACATTGGTGCCTAAAGGTAACGTTTTTCGGGAAGATATTAACCAGTAAAATATAAGCGTAACTATTGGGTAACTTTTTGTGTTGTAGATCGCGAATCTTTCCCCCAGGAAGTTGTACAAATTGGAATCTAACAATGAGGTTCTACTGTAGACCCCTACCAAACACATATACCAATAGCGTCTAAATATACAGTTGTCTTCAAAAGCTTACAGACTGTGTGCCTCACTTTTAGTCAACTGTACGCTTTGACTTAACTGCTCCCCCTTCCCCAGTGCAAGGTAGCCAACCTGGCTCATCCTGGTTAACCTCCCTGCCTTTTCGTTTTGGTCTCTTTCTCCTGTTAACTGTGACTTCACTAACTGCAGAACATTGTGCTTGAAATGATTAATGCGAAGCAGCTGCATGGAAGCGAGGCTGTTCACAGGTTCAAGCGCATAGCCCAAAAGCATACCTAAACATCTTATTCCTGCAGATTAGTGCAAGTATCTTAGCACATTATAAGTTACAGCCTATTAGCTGGACACTGTTAACATGCTGTTAGTAGCCTCATAATCATTCTATAGAACCAGCTTGCAAGCAGAAACAGAATGTTTTCTTCGTGTTTGAATGACATTAACAAATTCAAGAGTGCAGTCAGATTTTGATTTTGACTGTTGTACACCACAGAGTTCACTTAGGGCTGCTGCCTTTGCTGAAAACATAAACCGGCACCAAGAAGTAGGAAGAGGAAGGGTGGGGCATGTTTTTTGTGTAAAGTACATATCTAAAAAAAAATACAAGCAATTTTAAAACAAAAAGGGGCGACATGCAGAGTTGTGCCAGCTAGCGCAACAAGCGCTAGCAATGGGCGATCACCAAGATGAGTATTGGATAGAAACATATAGAGGACTAGTTTTGGCTCATTTATGAAAGCTCGGAAGAAAAATGCAATGAAAGGATGTATGGTTCAGCCTCTCAACTTCAGATAATGTGGCAGTGAAATGTTTAAGGAATTGGGAATGAATTGGCTTGCCATAGTTAAGTTGCCTGCAATGAATGCCTGGCAGAGTGCTTCTGACACAGTTCATAATGTGTCGATTTAGTGAGAACCGGAAGGCCGGTAAATGGCGTGCCGATGTAGGGGTCGAACTGACTGCCAGCACTGTGAGGGAAAAACTGGCCGTCTCATTGGGAAACTGGCCAGATCACAACCCTAAGTTCGTCGCTTTACTAACACATTCAGATCTTGGCACAGAACTCTGACCCACTGTGGGATTAGAAAAACCTGCTTAATTTTTCTGCATGGTATTGTTAGTTAAAGGGATAAAAGGTATGCAAATACTTAATATTACAAGGGGTGCAATTAGAGTCGTCATCAGCCATCAATTCTGCAAGTCCTTGGCACTTACATTGTGCACTTAGTGGAGCAGGGCAATGAATCTGGATACTAAACATTTTCATCAGCATCGTAAGTGCTTAGGTTAGGCTCGTTGTGGCGGCTTAGTGGCTGTGGTGTTCTGCTGCCGAGTGCAAGGTTGCAAATTTTATTCTCCAGCCTTGGCGGCAACATTCTGATGAGGGCTTAATTGGGCCAGGTTAAACTCATATTATTCAATGCCTGTCTTTGTCATTAAATGAGTGCATGGTCCCTTATTGCACTTGTCTCAAACCTTTTCAACGTTTAGTTTGTTTGAAACATTTCAAATGTTTCAAGCAATGCTTTAGTAAAATTAGTTGTACTGTATAATTAACAGTGTGAAATGCCACTGTCAAGGCCCTTCATTTTAGGTCTTTGACTTCCATCACTAATTGTTTCCTGCTGTGCAAGGGACCATCTGTATTCAAGTGCTAGTGAAATGTATTTACATTATGTATGTTTGTTTTTACTAGGCTATAGGTATATGCACCCAAGTAATGCATATTATGAGCTTTACTAGTTCCTTATTACGTTTTTCCTTTGTGCCACTTACGTATATGTCTTCCAATACAGAGTTATTAGAATGGTTTGCTTGAACCGTTCGCTGCATGGGGCATGAGGCTGCAATGTTGAGAAGTTTCACTGAAGAGGCATCAACTATGTGGCATGTTTTCTAAGAAGAAGAATAGATTAAATATTGTATTATTTTATAACAGTTTCATGCTTTCAAAAAATTTTTGGCAATTTCAACGTTGCAAAACTACTTATGCAGTACTTTCAAAGCGTCGCCTTTCAGTCAATGAGAGTGGGTAATGTTAGTCTGCTTTCATTTTCAAAGTGATTAGAAAGGCTTGACCTCTTTTTCAAAAGGCGAAAAAATGTTCACACGTCTTGGCAAAGTACGACAAAGTACAGGCATTTAACTTTTATGTGGCATTGTTGTGTGTGTGTATTTTTTTTCACCAGAACTGATGCTGCAAACCTTTTGTTGCTTGAAGCATACGTGTTGTATGATATGTTCTGTGTTTTAATACTATCTGCATAAACTAGACATTTTGATTAACAGCCTCTTGAGCCGTTGTTTTTGTTACTACTACTCTGCCTGTTGGTTGTAGCTTATGGAGGTATGTGACAGCCTTTCATAGTTTCTTTTTGTGCGTGTGCATAAACTACAGGAAATTTTGCTGTCTAGCTAAGTGTACTCTCTAGGTATTGCCTCTGCAACTTAGAATACTCTATTCTTTCCTCCTGCATTCCTTACTGCGATAATACTCTATACAGATTTTACAATGGAAAACGTTGCAACATCAGACAAGCTGTGACATGGAGAAATGTTTGGTGGATTGTTGCAAGGTACCAGGTTCCATTCTGTGTTGTCATTCTTCTCAGGTTCCTACTGTTCGTTTTTGCTGGCTGTTTAACCCTTTCTCATCATACGATTCCTTTAGTAATGGTAATGCTTTATGAGAAATATCCAACACAGAGAAAGACAGGCCAATGCTAATTTTAGAAATGAGTGCCACCAACTGCAGTTATGTAATTTGTTAGATTAGTGTCTCGGATAAGATAGTTCTCCCTCAAATTTCACACATGTTTACCCACATATTTACCCACATGTTTTGTCACGCTTAGGCTATGCCCGGGCACCACATATTTGTGCTCGCTGCTTAAGGCATGTTACAAGTTAAGTAGTTTTAAAATAGTTTTCTTCACAGTGATATAATCTTGAACAGAAGTTTGAAGAAACATAAGCTGTCTACACTACTGAATTCGTGACAGAAGTCTTTGACATGT
Source organism: Dermacentor andersoni (assembly GCF_023375885.2). NCBI lineage: Eukaryota > Metazoa > Arthropoda > Arachnida > Ixodida > Ixodidae > Dermacentor > Dermacentor andersoni. The sequence continues at coordinate 66,354,329 of NC_092817.1, read as the reverse complement.
GGTGAAAATTTCTGCTGGGTAATTGAACAAATTCTACCCTCTCTCTTTTAATGGCCGAATGTTCAGACTATGAATGAGTTACTTTAATAACAAAATTTGGACAAGGAAGGGTTAAACATACAACTTGATCTGTGCCTCAAGCTCTGTCTCAAAATTGCCTTTGTAATAACTTTTCTTGTGTATGGTCATTGATTTTGATTTCACATCGGCATTGTTAAGTTGTGACGTAGCTGTTTGTTTATTTGTGTTTGCTGTTGTGCTGGAGGGCTCAGCCTTCTTTCCATGCTTTTTCTTTGTGTAATCATAACATTGTTCCTTAGCAGGGACCACAAAATACTGGAATAACTCTTTCCTTGCTGTTGGGCGTGGTCACACAGTTTTACGGGGACCATATGTGGGCCACATAAATGCACATTCGACTTGTGATAATTGAAACTCACATAAGTCAACATAATGGTTAATCCAAACAGATCTCAAATTTTTAGTTAGCCCATTATGTTTTCAGTGAATTTAGAAATGACTTGACGTCACATGGCTCAAACAGCAGTGCTGTCAGTGGTGCGGCAAGTGCCGCACCTTGATAGCACACGAAGTGAGACCAATGGAAATTCATTGGCATTTGTCCCTCAAGAGGAAAGCTACTGTTTGTTCACACGATGACTATGCCAGGAGCAGAAGGCAGAACTCTGCCTTGGCTTCGCTGCAGACCTAATCGAGCGAAGCTTGAGGGTGTGTCCACTTGGCATCACCGTTTTTCCAGCTAAATGTACCGCAAATCTCTCGTATCGCTGAAAACCTTCTAAACCTCTGCGTGAAGGTTGTGCATGCGCTGTCGATACCACAAGAGCGCAGTGGCGGTACCAACAGTGCAAACATGCCTTGATTCATACAATTGCTATCACAATAACAAATGAATCTTTACCTTTGTTTTCTCCAAATGTATGTCTTTCAACTTGGGAAGTAGACTCCCACATCTGAGGGCATTTTGTAAAAACATTCAGTATTAGACAGGTCAAGCTTCTAAATTGCACACGTGAATGGATGCAGTCATGTTAGCTCCTTGGGGTGTTCAGCCTAATAAAAGATTGTTTGTGCAGTGCTTCAGTCTCCAAGCATGAGATGATCATGTGCTGTTATGCTGCCATCAGACTACACAGGTTGTCAGAATCCAGTTGCTTCTGAATTGTCCTTTCTTGATTTCGGAGCCTTGAATCGGCATGTAGTAAAATCGTGGCAACTGGATAGAACAGCTTATTCAAGCAAGTTCTTTTGGTTACCTCAGACTTTCGGTTTCTCTGGGAGAACAAGCTGGGCTGGAAACAGTCAATTGGGGCCCATTTCTAGAACATGGATAGCTGAAGCATACTTATGTTTGTTGTTCAGGCTGATTTTCATGTTGGCTGGCACCACTATATGTAGGTGTCAGCAATTCGGTTGCGCAGCTTTTGTCTAGCCCATTGTGTTCTTGGTGGATTTGTTAACTGCTTGGAGTAAATTTTGTGTTCTGGTTAACTGCACTCTGTAGGCACACTCGTAGATCAGTAGCCCTAGCGTGCATGCATGGTGACTCTGTTGTGTTCTCTTCGATACCATGGAACCCGGTGGTGGCCGGTGTTGTACGTTATTTTGTGCATGCATGCCTTTGTGTGATCTTAACCTGCGGTACTGTTCTGGACTTTATTTTATTCAACTTCAGATATCTTGAACAAGAATTGGTGGTTCTTAGCAACTTGAATCAACGATCCTTAGGAATTTGAATCGGCACGAGTTGACTGTACATGCCATTGTTGTCGCTCTGCACTTGACGTGCAATTTGTAGGTGCAGCGGATGCTTTTTGAGAGACGTTTCCCTGTCATAACTTGGGAAGTACTCTGTAGCAAGCTCTGTAGCAATTCAGCAAGAGACTTATGCTACTGAACTACAGTGTTCATGCGTTATTGTCATTTATTCCTGCAGTTATTTGAGCAAAATGAAAATTAGTAATTAAAGGTGCGGCATGCAGTATGTCTATTCTTAGTTTACTCATATCAATGATTGTTAACAGCTCAGTGCAGATGTCGTGAGTTGAGGAATATGTTCTGCATGTTCACGTTATTGTGAAATGTGAGCAAACTTAATTCAAACATCTAGCGATGGCCCAGCTCTAGTTTTTTTTTGCATGAATACTTGTGAAACCCAGGAATTATTTTAATTTAAACCAATTTTTAAGAATTTATGAAAGATGGCAATCTTTATAAACTGATTCAAAATAATGTTTACAGCTCTGTATCTTCACACATACACAAAAATGCAGATATTGTAACATGCACCTGTTGGTGCACTAAAGTGGACAAGATTGGCATCTGAGTATGTGGTTCTACATTGTACCACTATGTTGTACAACTACATTGTCAGTCTCGTGCAATGAAAATGTACCAAATACTTGCAAAAGGTTAACAAGCTGATTTGTTTAAACACTTTATCCCAAGCCTTTTGCAGAGCTATTGCACTTCTCTGTTTTTTTTTTAGCTGCTTCAATTTTTTTTCTGAAGTGTTGATAGCTTAAACAAAAATTTTTCCCTTATCAATTGGTACATTTTCAGTTTTTAAGTACTGCAGAGTTCATTTGAATCAGTTCAGCAATCGCACAGTGAGAACATTTCTGCTTTTTGCATGTGTCCGAATATAAAAATGGGATTTGGTCTAAACTCTTCGATGACATTGTACCAGGTTTGCCGTGGCCCAGTGCTGTCGTGGCAAGCCTGCCCTAACTCCGCCACCGCCTATTTAAATACATGCAAACACTTTTCTTAGATAACCCCTGGGCCAATTTTATTGAAAATGACGGCATTTAAGAGAAAAAGTATAATTCTAGTGACTGTTGGAAGCAGAATTTTGAGTTATGGCCCTGAGGTTTTTACAAAAGTTGTCGAAAATTGGTAAGGTTGAAAAACGTAAAAGCACAATGTTTACAAATCCACAACTCTGCACCAAAAACAGATATTGCAGTTCTGTAAATTGCATTTGTCAGAACATCCAAAGCAGACAAATTTGATATAATAATTTATACCTTACTTAAATTTGTTACATTGTTTACAAAGGGTTTGCAAAAGTGCTACTCACATATTAGTAGTGTACTTAAGAGCCATGTATAATACATCAACTTTATCTGCCTTGGATATACTATTAGATGAAATTTACAGAATTGCAATATCGTTTTTCACTGCTGAGTTGTAAACTTGTTACTCTCGTTTTCTGAAGATTTGCAATTTTCAACAATATTTATAAAAAGATTGATGATCTAAATCAAAAACTCGCTGCCAACTGTCATTATATTCTAACTTTTTCTTTTAAATGCAACAAAGCTAATCAATCTTGGTGCAGTGGTTGTCAAAAAATAAACCGTCTTTCCTTTCCCATGTATTAAGATTGGAGCCTGCGAGCTAAAGCTTCCTCTTAAGGGTCACCTTCAAGAAAATTTCGGTTTGGCTAAATTGGTACTAATTTTTTTATACTACTGAAGCAATCTTGGCAAAACTTCAGGGCTGGTTATTGGCTAGTTTTCCTCTTGGCAGCCACTAAGCAGCACCTAAGCAGACCATGCGTACATTTGGTAGTTGGCAAGTGTTACGAAGGACCAACATGTTGCCTCCGAGATTTCACAGTGTTCTGCAAGCAGCTGAGAGTGGCGCCCAAACTTGCAAGTCATGTTGAGGAGCCGTGGGCTTCGAATAGTGCGACACTTCTGGCGAGCGGTAATGCTGTCATGTTTTTCAGTTTTGGCATCAAAAACGTCTACATTTGTGAGCCTTTTTGTGATGCATCCATTCATATTTCAAACATATGTCTCACAGAGGCTGCTCTGTACTTATACTACCTGAAGCTAGGATTTTTATGCGACACAAAATTTTGTTGTAGTTGGCCTTTGATTCTCACCATGTTGACTACTTGTTTGGAGTACCGTATCAATCCTGAAGAGCATTAATGTGCTTAACTGTTTCACTTTATAAAACTTTCGCCTGTGTCAAGCAATTGCTGGCCTGTTTTTAAGCATTCTTGAACATATTTGTTGGCTATTTCTTTAGCTTTAGTCACAATGTACTAGTGCCAAGTTTTGTATGCAAATTCTATGCAACATTGCCATTAGCACTTTTTCACCTTGTAGTTTTTTTATCTCCAGCATGTGCAAATTTATATTCCTGTATGATGAGACTTGAGTTTGTTTTATTTCCTAGTGTTTTATATAGTCTTTTCTTTCCCTTTTTGAATGGCACTCTTGTGTTCAAAAGTTGTTTCGTGCCTTATTCAGTATTTTGCAGTCCGACTCTGAGCATGCATATTAAAGTCATGCATGCTGCATTTAAGTGCCTTGCGATGCCTTGCTCATGTTGCAGATTGCGCACGATAAGGTATTGAAATTCTGAATAAAGTTGTTGGATATTCAGATTAAAACTGCATCGTTTTCTTGTCACACTCTGCTATTGTTTTACAGCTAATGCAATGCATTTCACTGTTATAGTAACTCACAGGTGTAGTTTGCACTTTGGAGGTGTCCTACCTCGCGAGTGTTGGCGAAAGCAGTGCCAATCCACAGCACAGTTGCTGAAGAATCAAACCAGTATAGCCTGCCGCAGTATGGTCACTTCAAAGTTTGGGCCTTGCACACTTGCCAGGGAAGGAAATTCTCTGATGCTTCACACGTACCTGTTCACTTTAACGGTAGTTTGTGCGCTATTGAGGTTTAGTGGCTGGACAACATTTGCTCTGCACCACCAAAGTTTACCTTATGATTCAATTATTGAATTACTCGTCTGCTTCCAGTTCAAATGCCGGAGAAGAGAGCATTAGAAAGAATATCTGCGACAGGTAACTAATTTTAGGTGCTTGTATCTTTCTCTCTCCCCTCCTTATCTTTGTGAGTGTGTATGTGCTTGTGAGATGTGTAAACATACTTGTTGAAGCCTTAGAACCTCTTTATTTTGTTTTCATAAAGACAGCCATGGGAAGTGGGGTGCAGAATTTCTTTGAGGTAGAAAGCTTGAATGCACTATTGCCCTTTACCCTTTTGGGTGGCAAGAAAGAGTAGTTTGTCCAGAGAATGTTTCACAAGGACTTCCAAGGATGGGCCTGAATTTGCGAGCATATTTATCTGTGCATTTTAAATGCCAGTAGTCAAGAAGACTTATCTTTTGTTACTGTGTCACAATTATGAACTTGGCAGGATTTGGTGCTGGACAAGAGAATGTGGGGTGTCTAACTAGGAAGTGTACATGGTTTTATTTTCTTGACATAGCGGCCATAGTAGGACGGGGACTTGAATCAATCAGCAGTGCACAAACAAGGGAATAAATGCAACATTTTTACAAGAAAACGCTGTAAACTAAATTTTCCCGTGTTTTTCTGTTGTTCATGGTTCTTTTTTGCTTTTTATGCACAATGACGTTGGTGTCCACATGCAACATATATCTAGAACGCATTTTTTTTTCACCGGTTTAAAGTCTTGTTTCGATGTATAATAAAAAGAAAAACATTAACATATTTTTTTTGCTCGGCTATTAAGTGATACTTATAGGATTGTCAGTGTACCGGTGTCACACGGGGCACATTTCGATCGCCATCGGACCCAACCCGGATCGAATTTCGCTATCGCGATTGGCTCTCTTCCTCAACCTGCACAAATGGATTCTTAAAGTAGAATATGTAATTGAATTCACTGCACTCAAATGGGCCGTTGATGACACCGTAATAGAAAATTCTACATCAAAAGAAAAAAAAAATATCTTTAGTATCGGTGCTGGAAACGCCCACCAAAAATTTCGATTGCTTGGGTGAACTTCCTGCGAAGTGTTCGAAAGTGTTCATCTCGGCTACGAGATACAGTGATTGACCGATGGGGATTAACTGAACGATATCTCTGCTTCCTTATTGTGCATAGAAGTACAAAACTTTGTGTGCTCTGCAATTTTCTCGACCTTTCCAAACCTACGACAGTCGAGCCCATGATCTCGGCCACAGTTGCACGATGAAGTGGCCACTGTGCTACTGCAGCCACTGTCAACTCGCGTAAGGCTCTACTGAGCAGTAGCACAATGCAAAACACTATATTCGAAATTAAGGCAGTAGGAAACTCGCGACCTTCTTTTTGTTTTCTTGTTTTTTTTTTAAATGGCGTGACCATTCCCGCCCCTTCTTTCATTTCCGGAGGCTCCGCGCTTGCTGGACTTCACGAAGAAAGCTACCGAAGCTTCACGAGAGGTGAAGCGTCGAAGTGCCCTCTTGCAGTCGAGGCTTTCGAAAACGCGTGTTTCATTGAACTGGTCAGAGCTGTCACGCATACTTCTTTAAGGCATTTAAAGGGCCAGAAAAGAAAGTTTTTATGATTTTGGTGTCTGATGACGTAATAAGACGTCACTGTTTACCCATGCTACATTGCAGTTTTTAACATGTCGTCCGCCATGTTTTGAGGCATCTACAATCGGTCCCTCAAATCCACTCCATCCAGGTAAATAATTTGACGATACAGCTTTCGTACCCGAAAAATAAAGTTCTGACTACCTTGACGAAGCGTCCGCTTCCGTTCGTTTGCAGTGTAACTGTTTTCATGAAACTGTGGGCACTCCCCGCAGAGCCCCTGCATGTTTTTGTAGTCGCCATGACTGCATTGTCTTCTGAAAGAAGTTGCTGTGCGTAACTTTTCCTGCGGAGCACCGCTTCGTGCACCAGTGAGGCTGTTATGTTGCTCTGTGTTTTGTGGTGCGGGTTTAATAGCGACGGTTTTTAATGGTCCTTGTTTGCAGCGTGAATGAAGTGGTTTGAGCAACAGGACCAGCAGCAATGCTCGCCAACGGCCAAGAAATGAACCCCGTGTCTAATGTGAGGCATGGGGCTACTCGATCGCAGGACGATGCAATGGTCGGATACTTCTTCCAGCGCCCACAAAGTGACCCGGATTTCCAAAACTACAACAAGCAATCCCGCTGGGCATTAGGCGACGACAGCGTACTCGAAGTAAGTGCTGTTCCTCCCGACTGCTAGTCGATCTGCCAGCGCAGCGCGTGCGCGATCCCTCGCGTGAGCGTCGTGAACACGACGTGCATCATTCGTGTGTGTGCTTCTTAAAGCGCGTGCTTGCTCGTGCCGATACGCGCCCGTCTCCCCTTAGCCTGGCTTTCACTACACCACTTGCATTCCTCGTCGCCGTGGTAGGCCTACGCACGCACCGTGTTTTGTTTATTGTGATCGTGACTAATGAACTGCTTATCCTGCACAGACAGGCTAGTAATCGTGCTCAATCATAAGTAGACATTGTCTCTAAGCGCCTGAGGCAGTAGTTACTGACTTCACCTTAGTCGCTACTTGATTAAACGCGACGAAGCGCTCGTCCTTGCGCCGATGTCATTGGTTCAGTAGCCGTCCAGAAAAGTTGCGCTGACACAAAACCAGGTCTAGCCCATGGAACCAACGTATTTCATTTTTAGTGAAGTCCGGGCACTTTAAAAATTAAATGATTTAATTATCAAAGCTTCGCTCCCTCATCCGGTGTCGTGTTTCAGGACTCGCCGTTTGCAGGAGGAAAAAAAACAAAAATAGAAATCGAGGTGTCGGCGCAGGAGCGAGGGGCTGTTTTGTAACACCGCCGGAGCTGCCTGGTTAATCCTTATTTAGCGATGACAACCTTCCCGTTGTCCTGTGTGTCGCGATGGTGTTGTTACGCTGTCAGTGCCGTGGCGTTGCTTCTTGTTTGCCTCCGGTAAGCCTAACCTACACCCGCGCGAGAGCATCGCTTTTACCTTCCCGATACATGCAAATCGGCAGCACGATCGCGGGATTCGCTGCAAGCGGCAGCCACGGACACGGTTGAAGCTGATAACCGATGTAGAAGAAGAAGTGACCAAAACTACGTCAGTCGTTCACCATGCCATGCGTTGGCGAATTCGTGGGCCGGTACCCTTGTTACGACAGTCAAAATCGTGAAGTACTGGTCATTTACAACTAGGTCTTGCTTAATTTCATCGGTCTTTCGCAGCGAAGTATGAAAACTTGCTGCTAAAATTTCGTAGAACGGGCTCGTGAGTGTTCATAACTTGGCCGACATGGTCAGTGGCCAAACGCGATGTGTCATGCACCTATATTTAGTTGTGGCTGCTACAAATTTTTTTGATATTGGATTCGGATGTTCCTGCGGCTAGGAGGTGCGTGTGAACATTGTACGACCAAACAACGTGATTCAGATGATTGTCCAGCCATCTTAGTGCGCTTAAGTCATTATTAAATTAAATGGATCATAGAATGGGGATGCAGTGATGCAACGCCTGATGCTTTGTAATTGGTTGTGCTGACTGAGACTCCTGATAGGCTAGACATGTTTGCCACATTATTCACTTTGCAGTGCATAACTGCAGTTAATAGAACAAGCTGGAAGTCTAGTTGCTTGGTGACCTTGAACGCATTTCAACAGATCAACAAAATATGACATGCCATACATACTTTTTATTTTACCATATTTTACAAGGAAACTGGGTGGCTGAATAATTCACGACTAGAAATTTCTGTTTATATTGAAGGGGCCATGATAATATGCCATAAACATCTTGCTGAAAACATAGATGACTTGATATTTTGCTGTAATTGTTTAAGACAGGCCAGTGACCTTTATGAAGAAGGGGTCTTTGCTAATCGTTTTTTTATGCTTTACCTTTTGCATAGGAAGAGGAACAATAGAATATTTTTCTGTTGTATCCAGGTGATATGTTGTGTGACGACTTATGCCGTCATGAACATCTGGCTCATCCTTGAGTGGTCGGGACTGGTATTCTTGTATTTCAGTAAAAGTAAGCCGAGTATAGAAATTTGGAAGTGTGCTTACACATGTCTTTATGGAGTTTACTGCATGCCGTGTTTGAGATAGAGGTTTAGCACATGTACACCTGCCTCTGTAGCTTTTTAGATGGTTCAGGATCATTGTTTAACTTGTCATTATTATGCATCCATAATTTATGTAAAGAGAGTCGTTGCTGACCTTTATGTCTAGCATAGCTTATTGTGTGGCTGTAGAGAGCCAGGCACCAATGCTTGCATTGCAAGTGACTTCGGATAATTTTGCTCTTTCATTGTTCTGTGTGTGTGCGAAATTTCTATAAATTTTGGATGAGTAGCCATACAAGAATTGGCACCAGTGTTCTTTTATGCTACCTGAATTTGTTCATGTAAGCATGCAATTACCTCACTTATGCTGGTGTGTTGTGCGCTGTTCTTTTTTTTCTTTTTTTTTTAAGTTTCATTGCAGAATGAAGCATTCACAATTTAGGTGACGAACAAAGTATAGTGTTTGTATATGAAAAACACTTTATTGTCATTGTCATGGTAACCATGGTATAAATGTGGTGATCTTTAAATTTACAGCATGCATAATTCATTGATGCCATTACTAGTGTCTGTAGGAACACAAAAGTACTTAGAGACTTTCCAAAATGTGTCGGCTGCAGGTGTACACTTCTGTAACCAATACCTGTCACTGAATTTTACTTGTCAATATTATGCTTCCATAATTTATGTAAGGACACACAAACAACAAGTATACAGCTTCATCACACGCTGAGCAGATGTCCTGATTACCATGCGTTAGCCTTTTATTTCCTGCAATTGGTAAACAGGTGTCCTATAGAATCAATGTAAACAATTGAGTGTAATTAAATAATGTGTTAAATTACCTGTCAAAATTTTACATCAAAGTGAGAAGTGTATGCATTTGAGCTGCTTGGTTCATGATAACGAGCAGAAAACAGTGCTAAACGACAGGGTGAAGACAATGACACAGTGTGGTCTGTGTCCTCCTCTTCGTCCTGTTGTTTAGCACTGTGTTCTGCACGTAGTGAGAGGTATATTTCTTAACCTGTACAATCTTTCTTCATAACACTGCTTTTAATAGGTCTACATATGCAGCTTTTCACCAGAATGTGCTCTTGAAGCAATGAAAGACGCGTAAGGTTGCGGGAGTACAGTAATTGCTGCTGTCATTTTTGATGCGCCATGACAGCTGAATGTTTCAAAACCATGGCTTGCAGCTTAAAGTTCTACAATCCGCATAAGCAACATAACAGTAGATCAGTTGAAATGCATGGAATGCAGCCGATGTAGCGGCAGCTGCATTGAAAGTTCAGTCGAGCACATGTGCCTCAGGAACCTTTAATTTTTCCCCTGTCTGGTACTAAGAAAAGTGGTGAAATCATTTGCTGGCTGCGTTTCCTATGTAATTATCTGCAGAAAAACTGCATTATAGAGGTGGCTGCTTTCGCAGCTCTAGCCATTTTGCCAATTCGCAACTGTAGCACTAATTAAATGTCGCAAAAGCATTGCAAAAGTAAACCTTTATATGCAAGCTGAGGGAGTTTGCTTTCTGTACATGGAAACTGCATAAGAGCCCGAAACTGAGTTTTTAATCTTCTCTTTTGGCATGACTCAGGGTAGTCTAGAGTCCTTTTGTTATATTTTTCGGCCATGGAGTCTTGCTTGCAACACGTTTGCTCACTGATGTTGTGGCTTGAAATGTGAAGCACATGGGAAAATAAGTAGCAGAGAAACAGCAGGGGCAGTGTAACAATATCGCTGCTACCACTCCTGAGCTCTGCAAAATTAGAGCCAAGTTCTTTGAGCAGTGCATGCCATTCTGCATGTACTGTCAACAAAACTTGTACATGCCATCTTTAACCTTTTTTGGCCATGCTGACATGTTCATTGTTAACTATTTTCATAAACCAGTGCATTGTCTTTTTCTTCTACCATGCCAGCTTGTGTCGGCTTCATCATGACTTTCAAAGCAAACATGCTATCAATTCGGATGACAATGCAAGGTTAATTTTTCAGTCAGTAGCAGCGAAGCGTGATAAAAGCAGCTTTCTGATGATGGTCATTGCGTACTAAAGGCAGCCTCATACTTTGCTCTCTGTGCTGTATTTAGGAGGTGCACTTGTAGCTTCAGGTTTTACTCGAATTTGAAGGTTGGACTTGCATAGCTTCCATACTCTGTCTCGCTATTTTTTGGCAGCTCAGCCAAGGCTATGAGCCTCTGCACAGCGTTTGGGACTGTGCACTAAAACATAGTTCTGATTGTAATCTTTGTGGTATTGTGCAATTTTCATTGTACAGCTATATTTACTTGTCAGATGCTCCTCAGAACCAAAGACAGCTCAGGGACATAATGGCTTTTCAAGTCTGTTCTTTTTACCAACTAGTAAGGTACAAATTCTCTCACTTTATCCCCCCCCCTTCCTTTTTTTCTTGTTTTGTTTCAATACCACTCTCAAATGTGAAAGGTAGCGACTCTATGTTCGTGGAGAAAATAATAATCTTCTCATGTTTGACATTATAAAGACTGCGTTTCATTGCTTAAACACAAGAGACGAAGGTGTAACATAGTGTGGTACATGATTGGCATGAATTTTACGGCAAACTAGCGCTATTTGAAGTGTAAGCAAATGGATTTCATCGTTGGTGATGACAATCGTTTAGATCAAATTCGTGTCAATTCTCAAAAAGCCGATGGGAAGAATGTGCTTTAACCACTTCCATGCAGTTTTGCATGCACAAAATGTTCAAGGGGTCGCATGAGAATTTCTCTCCTTATTACTGTCCGGTACATACAGGTGGTGCATGCAGTGGAAATCTGAGAGATATATTATAAGAAAGTGAAATATTTAACTGTCCGCAGCATTTCACCAATGCCACCACTAGCGATAAACGCGTTCATTTAATGAACATTGACCCTGCAGGGCTTCTTACTAATTTGTCCAATGCCACAGGACAGGGTGAGAAAGTCACGAAACTTGTTTCTAAATTTTTTCTAGGCTTAACCGAAGAATATGCCTGCATCTATGTGCTGTAAGCTTACAGATTGCTCACCCAACTGATGGCGCATAAATTTACCTAAAGGCATTGACTCAACATGAACATGTCTTTTCACCTTCCTTGCACTGAATTGGGCAAGATGAGTGGAAATTTTACCATTGGTGGATCATCTTCATGCTGTGCTATGCATTTTCAAGAGGAGACGATGCTCCATGGCGGTGGGACAATAGTACGTTTACAAGATAGTGCACCTCATTGAATGATGCCAGCTGTAGCTTCCATGTTGCTGCCAACGTATTGTGAGACATTGTATACTCGATCATAGGTTATTCTTGCAGAAAGCTTTTGCTTGCCCTCAAAATTACCTTTGGCGCATGGTTTCGGTACTGCAGTTGTATATTTAGCATGAATTAGGTTCAAGTCACCAGTTTTTACTTTTCTCACTGCCAGTCTGATATTGTTGGGAGCTGTCGACAGAAGCTGCGAGGTTGTGTTAAAAGGAAGCTTCAGCTCGAGTGCTCCTCTCTAAATGCATGTAACAGAAGAATTCGTTTTTCTCGGCAACCACTGCACCAAACTTGACGATGTTTGTTGCATTTAAAAGAAAAACTTAAAATCTATGACTGTTGGCTTCCAATTTACGATTGAGGTTGTCATACTTTTGTTAAAAATTGTCGAAAATTGCTAATTTTCAGAAAATGAGACTATCAAGTTTATAACTCTGTAACTCAGCAATGAAAAATCATATCACAATTCTGTTATTTGCATCTCATAGTACATTTAAAGTGTACAAAATTGATATTTTATACATAAATCTCAAAAAAATTTAGTAATATGGAAATACAGCTTTTGTAGAACCCTTGTACACAATGTAACAAATTCACGTAATATACAAATTGTCATCAAATTTGTCTGCTTTGAATGATGTAATGGATGCAGTTTACAGAGCCGTCATATCTATCCCTGATAGAGATATATTAATTTGTAAACTTCATGCTTCTATTTTTTATTTTTCAATTTCAAAATTGTTGAAAGAATTTTCAAAAAAATTCGGGCCCTAAATTGAAATTCTGCTTCCAGCAGTCACCAGAATTTAACTTTCTCTTTCAAATGTAATGAATTTCATTAAAATTTGTCCAGGGGTTATCTCAAAAATTGTTTTTGCGTTTTACATATACTTGAATAGGCCGCGTTGGAGTTAGGCCCGAGCTAAACCTTCCTTTTAAGCCCGTGCTAAGCGTCCTTTTTGTGATTGCAATTCGTCCATCACTCTCAGTTCGGACAGCCCTGCTTTGTGAGGATCTGGCCTCTCTCTGTATTGATTTTCCGCCCTTCCCATTTTCTTTTGGCTGCAGGCCCGTGGCACAGAAGCACCAGAACTGGAGACAGACTTTCAGGCCTTGGCCTTAGAAACTAGTCATCAACTAGAGGTGAGTTTTTCTCTATATTGGGCTTTGCACTGCTGGCTAATCGAGTCTTGCATCTGTGTTGAGTAGTGCTTAGTGTTGTGTAAGGCTATTGTTATTACCATTGTGCAGGGGCATCTAGTGCACTTGGCTTGAGGAAATTGAAAGCCTTAGAAGCCACAGACATTTCACTTATCCTAAAATAAAGCAGATGTGCTATGTTCTTGCGTTAGCTATGATTATGACCCAGTTGTCTCAAACCTGTGAGGGCTAATTGGCACATTGTAGTCTGCACTTGAAAGTACTCATAGCTTCTGTAATGTCAAACGTCAACTAGTCTCGCTTCTGATTTTTCTGGTCGTGTTCTAGCTGATGTGGCTGCAAGATTTGCGGGTTGTGATGCACCTGGCCACTGTCCATAATGCTGTTGGCAGCTGACTGGTTCTCTGGTCTTGTGTATGTTAAGCCTGTCATGGCGGGCTAGGCAACTGCACCACTGGACACGGGCTGTCCGGTGTCCTGGATGTCCAGATTCGTAAGGCACTTATTGAAATTCTCAGTCATTAGGCGACCTCACTTGCTCCCAAATTTATGCATAGTGTAACTGCTTCACTGGTCGAGCCAGAGCTGCGCGTGCGTGTGCACCAATACATGAAGCAGTTGCAGGAATGCCGCTTGGCCAATCGAAACGGATGGTTTTTGGCTGTCGCATGTGCTGCCAGCCAATGCGACCACTCGACATGTTTTTCTCTAGCAATCCAATGAGCAAGGACAGCCAGCAGTAATTGGAAATTGTAGATGAGGGGCCGCTCTTTCAAACGAGACCAAGATGAGCACGACAACATGTGTGCAACTGCGTCTGTGTGTTGTGGAAAAAGCACCATATTAGTGTAAATTTTGGCTCAGATTCACCATGTAGGTGTGCTACGAACTGATTTTGCCTTCGAAGTATTAATCCATGAAGTGAGGAACATTACGGATTAGTGCACAAAAAGAGATGTTTCACAAATGTCAGTTTTAAAAGTAGAATTTTTCTGCTTTCGACTTTCTAAGACCCGTGTTCCTCCTTGCAGAGTTCACTACTTGGTGCTTTATTTACGAACCTGAAGTGAGACATGCGCGGTTGCACGCGCACGGTCAGGTCAGTTGCAGATAACCTGGCTCTGTCATGTTGAGTCCCCATTTCAGGTAGTGTTTTGCTAGGGCCTGGTGCCATGTTGACAGCAGACCTCTGGCCTTCCGCCTTGCTTTGTGACGCAGCTGCCGGCAGCTGCACTGTGAGGGAGTGGGAATGGAGGTGTCGTGTGGTGGTGACACTGTAGCCTCGTGTGGCGTGCAGATCCCCGCATCGACCAAGAAGCTGTGGTCGCTGGAGGAGACGGGCCCCAAGCCCGAGGACAGCAAGGGCCTCTTCCTGGGAGACCAGTGGAGGGACCCCACATGGAGCACTGGCGGCCATGCCAGCACCTCTGGTATGCTTCCTGTTCCACCTCTTCGTTCTTGACAGCGACAACTCTGCAGTCCTTTCAAAACTTGAGCAGAATTGTTGTGCACACAGTATTGCTCGGTTGAGATGATTTGCAGTGTTGCTTATGCAGAGTTAGGTGTGTGGGAGATATGGGATTCTCCTCCGTACTCTTGGGACAAAGGAACGACAACACAGTAGTGCAAACAATCACAAGGGCATTTATTGCACCTTTCATAGATCAATGTCAGCTAGCCGAGTTGCTATCCACAAAACATGCCGATGGGCGCGCGACAAATCTAGAAGTCTGACTCACCGAGCGACCGGATAGCGAGCGAATATGTTCGCCCCATGCTGGATCCCAACGCCTGGTCGTTCACGTGTACAGTCACGCGAATGGTGGCACGTTCGAAGGCGGCCACGCGAGAAAGTCTCGCAGAAGCATCGGACGGCGCCCGCGCGGACGTCCGCGCCCGCCGACGCTCTCGAACCAAAGAGGACGCGCCTTGTCTCTCGGCGCCCGAGTAACCCCGCCATGGCGCGACACTCGCGCCATCTCTCGCACCGCGCTTGTACCACTCCGACCGCCGCGGGCGCCAGGCCATGCGAGCCGTGCGGGAAAACAGCATATCAGGGGATGCGTGAGAGTCGCGCATC
This sequence comes from Dermacentor andersoni, assembly GCF_023375885.2. Taxonomy (NCBI): domain Eukaryota; kingdom Metazoa; phylum Arthropoda; class Arachnida; order Ixodida; family Ixodidae; genus Dermacentor; species Dermacentor andersoni. The sequence goes on along the minus strand of NC_092817.1, from coordinate 66,338,977 downwards.
CCCACAGGTGAAAGGCCCTCTGTTATGGTTAGCCATGTTGTAAATAGCGGGGTGGAAGTGCGCGAAACCTTCGAACTGCACCAGCCTGCTCCAGAGCATGAATTTTGAATGAAGTCGCTAAATTTAGCGGGACAGGCATGTTCTGCGACAACCAACCCGCCGTGGCCATGTGTTGGCTAGCGTTTAGTCGTGGAATCCAAACCTAGGCAATTCGTTCGAGCTGCAGCACCTGGAGTGCGTTTGGTGCGGCGTTGTAACTTGGCCACAATGAAATTGGGAAAATTGATTGTTTTTGTGCTATTGGCCCCAAGATCGAGCTATAAGTGGCAGCATCTTTGCCGCATTAATGTGGATAGTCAGTCGGCGGCACGCATTGAAATGTACATGGTGGTGCTTGGCTGTAGATGATTTGGATCGATTGTCTACTAATGAGATCATCTGACTACAGCGAACTAGGGGACATTTTTGCATGAAACATGCAGAATGTTCCTATTATATGTGAAAGAAGCGCAAACTATTATTCAACAGGGAACTCTCACTCATGTTGAGCTTTATCAAGCTACTTCAAAATGCATACCTTCTATTTCAAAATGGAAAATCTCTGCTCTCAGAGCTGCTTCAAAACCCCACTAGCTGCTTCCGCCCCAGCAGTACCAGAAGAACCACTTTCAGTTCGTTGAAATTAGAGAGCACGAAAAACAAAAATTGTGTAAAAGTGTAATTCTGTTTTGTTTTCTCATTTTAGTGGCTATAGATGTGATGTGCAGCTGTTGTGCTGAGGCATTAAAGGGAAGCTGAAGAGTTTTCCAGAAAAAATGAGTGAGGAGCTGTACGTAATGGCTTTCAACCCTCCGAATTCGAATATCGCATCGAAATTGAGTGAAAGAAAGCGCAAACAGATTTTATTTCGACGAAAAGTGCAGCAGCAGACTCGGGCAGCTCACGCGCCTCATTCCCGCCTGTGATTAGTCGGGCGCCTCTTGACGTCAACATTGGTGTTTGTCCGGACCGGCCGCTGCCACCACACATGAAGCATGGTGCAAGGTGGTTTGGCACTGTGGCTTGGTGAGACGGTAATGGTAAATTTTGAGAGCTTGCGTTTCTCTGGGGAGTTCGGCGTTGCTCCCTAAATGTATACGTAGCCGGCCTCTCCAAGAAGCAAAAGATGCTGGTAGCAAGCAGTACTTTCAACACGAACAAAAGCGAAGTGTTAGCATCTCCTCGTGTTAGAAATGTTCTTTGGCGAGTATGTTTTTTGCAAAGCTGTATTCAGCGATCTAGTGAGTTCGTTTCCGGGCAAACAACTGTACTGTTACGTTCCTGCATGCCTCCTCGTGGAACATAAGGAGGGATGCGATCGTCGGCATTTGTGCGCTGTCCCAAAGCTGTCGGCAATCTACACAGACAGTTTACACGCTGGAAAAGTTCACCGGCTCTTGTAGCACGTGTAGTGGCCTTCATCAGCGCGCCCTCCGCAGGCTAATCGTAACCGGGGCCGTAAAGGCGGTGAATTCCGTCGGCTACATGAGGCAGCCGCTCTCTCTCTGTGCACGAGGAGGAGCGCAGCCTCCTGGCGTGCGCCGGCTTTCAAACACATGAAAACTTTACACTTGCACTGCATTATGGTAGCTGCATGTTGGCTGTTTCACAACACACGTGCGAATGGAAAATTAACGGTGGTTTGCGACGAAACCTGCGTCAAGGGTGGGAGATGAACATGTACCTTCCGTTCAGCATGCTAACATGAAGGAGCCAGCAATAAATCAAAATCCAGGTTTGGACGAGTTCGTGTATTCATAAGGTCTCCCAAAACCAGTTACCATCCGTCCGCCTGCACCCGTCTCGCCTTTGTGCGTTCATTCCCCCAACCTTTACGCGCTGCGTTTAGAAAGCCTGCTAGCAGAAAGTCGTACTCTCACTCATTCACGCATTATTGATAAACTCGGGTAGTAATTGTCGTCTCGGAAGTGGTTAGAGCACAGCACTGTTGTCCTTGAGCGCTTCAAATTCTTTCGATTCACAGCAACCTCCCACTTAGCTGCAAGCTTCTTGTCTTGTGGGAAGTAATGGAACATCGTCGCGGCCGCTGGCGTTCGTGCAGCCGTAGGCTGCACAGAACGCCGGCATGATCGGCCCACCACTTCAATTGATGCTGCGCACGTCAACTACCACTCTACGTACACCCAAACAAAGGAATGCAGGCTCCAGCGAGGCAGATTATGACGGCATGCACGCAGAAAGAAGCGCGGTCAGGCACGGTCGCGGAGACTGCGAAGAAGCGGAACACCAGTGCTGACGTCACTACGCCGCGGTTTCCAGTCTCCGCTCGCATCGTCAGCGTCAAGAGCAGCACGCGGGGCTTGACGGGGGGGGCGGAGCAACAGTGCAATTTTAACCGGCGATTACGTCGTTTCTAAGTGAAAAATCCTGCCCTAAATTTTACGTGCATGATTTATAAGGTTCCCGCATCGGTATATGAGCGTCTTATTGAATTCGACAGACTCTTCAGCTTCCCTTTAACAGATGACCTTTGGTGCTATAGGGCATTGTGATTGATGCCCATGCTGGAAGTTGATTTCTGCTCACTGTTCTCGTGAGCTGCAGGGTTTATTGGCACAAAACAATATTGAAGTCATTTGTGCATGATTAAATAAATGTAGTTTTGTCAAATTATAAAGAATGGTCTGGCTGTGTGTTTTATGCCGTGTGATCAGTGGTCAGAGTACTTTATACAGTCGAACCTACTTATAACAATACCTGTTTTAACAATATTTCAGTTATAACAATGAGAAGCTGCTGCACCCTCCCTCAACTTTTGTATGTTTTCCATGGTGAAATAATCCGCTTACTACAATGCACCAATGCCGCATTATCGGTTATAACGATAAAGTTTGGCTGCTGGGTGTCCGAGCCAAACGGTAGTGAAATGCGAAATCCTGGAAAAGTAAAAAAGAAAACGGGAAATTCGAGCTGCTGCACGATGGGCCGCTGCTCTAACAGCCACTGCACACTCATTTTCTAGTCATCTCAGCGCGCCTCTCTCTTGTCCCCCCCCCCCCACTCCGAACACGAATGAGCTGCGCGCACAGCTTGGCTGCGCCCACAGCTCTACGCCGCCCCACCCTCCGAAACACGAATGAACCTGGCCAACTGCACAGCTCGCAGGTTGCTCGCTGGCTCCTCATTCAGCACAGTTCTGCAAACAGCTTAATCGCGTGCGTTGGTCTTCGTTATTTGCGTCGAAATCATTTCTGGCCACGCTGTTTCTCGTCGCTGAAACGGAAGATGGCTGATGTGCCCGCTGATTATCGGCAATGCACGACGTTACTGGTGAAAAGAAAGCGCACATGCTGTAGATTTGGAAACTAAGTGCTTCTAACTGATGAGGCGATCGTCGCGAACGTGCTTGCATCAAATAGCGATGGCGACTACAGCAGCGATGACGCGATAGATGATGCAGTCACTCCGGAGCTTCGTTTTCGCGAGTAACCTTCCTCTGCACTACAGGGAGCACCTGGATGCCTTGGAGAAGGATATCGGCATGCTTCGTGTAAAGCATGCAAGGCTGAGGGACGTGGGGTTTTCTCGTGCAAGCCAGTGAGAAGTATGTGTCAACATGCTTGTAACGATCCCACCTCAGCGTTTCTTCTGGATTTCTCAAGCTGACCAGCTGCTGCGGCAGCGTTCTCGCAATATTTAAAAGGCCTCTTATGGGGCCACCAAAGTGATGCCTCGGCGGTACTCGCATATCGCTTGACACCCGTGACACCTCTTTGCAGTTTTTATAGCAGGGCCATTCTTTGATGCTGAGAGCCACGGCTTGTTACATGTGATCGGAGGGCCCAGGCAGCAGTTAAACAAGTGAACACAATCAGCAGCCGAATGGAGGAAGGTGGTGGGGAGGGGCACTGGCCTCCCCGCCATTATACTTTTCTCACAACAGCTCTGCCATCCTGCTATTTTAATTTTTCATGCAACCCGGTTATAACAATGGAATTTTCGTGGCACTTGGATATTCTTAGTGGGTTTGACTGTACACACTACTGTGGGTATTGGAAGTATGTGGAATTGAGCTGGTTGGTACGGAATTATACACGGAACTGATCTAGCTACTGGCTATTGACCAGAACACGATAGCCTCGCACCCAGACTAACCGAACGCATACTCTCGCACCCGGGTTGCCCGGTCGGCCAGCGCCATCTTGTACTGGGCTGCCAAAGTGTGTTCGTCAGCGACCAATGCACATGGCAAGCGCCAGCTGTAGGACTCCAAAGTGCGGAAATGTGCCCGTTCACGCAGATCCAAAGTACAAGAAGGCATCTGGGCGGCATTGCGTCGTGTTTGGATGCCAAAACAACCAGCGCAGAAGGAGCAGGTTACTTAGCGCTGTTTGCAAAGAGCACAACACACGTAGGGAACTGTGCCGGTGTGGTGTTTTCAGTTTGCACCGATTTCCATCCGCAACGAAGAACGCCAAGCTGCGCCACCGGTGGCTAGCTGCAGTGAATAGGAAGAACTAGCAACCCAGTAAAAATGCACGAGTGAGTATCGCAGGTGATGCTCGGCAATAGCATGCTTTCAAAGCATTTTAACTCAAAGGGCACAATTAAAAATGCATTTGAAAAGTCATGGAGAGCACAAATCGAAAAGACCGGCACGAGTGAAGATACTGTTCCAGGAGAGCAGGACCTGTCTCTACAACGCCCCCTACTGCTACTCCGGGAAAATCAGTGAGGCTATTTTGAAACTAGAGCGCCGGAAGGCGCGAGAATAGTATAATCCGGCGTGACTGATACAGCACGAGCTCCGCAGGCGTGAGAAAATGTGTCTGATGTACCGCGCTTATGCAAGGAGAATAGGTGACGCTGAGGAATTTACCGCATGCTTCTGAGCACTTATGGGAGAAACACCACTCTCCGCGAAACTCGTTGCAAAGCATACGCCCGGGCAAAATTTTTCCGCGTGATGCATGTTGAAAAGTTGAATTTTCATAAAACTTTATCGCGCAACTTTAATAATATATGGCATCAACACAGTGCTGTATATTCCTTCACAGGTTACGTGCCAAAAATACGGAGATATTACAGCTTACACATGTTCTAGCATATAGCACGCGGTTTGTACAAACATAATAGCGTACTTACCTGATGTATTCGCTTCTGCAGTCTGCACAGCACTCAGTGTGGCCATTGAGGACCTACGTGAGGTCTGGAAGTTTGATTGAATCGAGACAGCGAAAATGACAGGTTAGAAAAAACGCGAAACACGCCTTTCGGCCAGCTAAAAAGCCCAAGTTTCGCTTGCGCCGGGTCGCATCTCCCGGTTTGGCAGCCCAGGCCTGCTACTTCGGCGCTCACCAATATGGCGGCGCGCTTTGAATTCACGGTGTTCTGGTGTATTGTGTGATTTCTTGAACCTTGTAAAAAACAACACCATGCTGAGTGTGAGGCCTTCGTACTTGTGCAGAGCATGCCGTGTCACAGCCGATCATGGTTCAGCGACGAAGTGGTTCCTACCCTGGCAGCGAGGGTGCCTCCATGTTGTCGCCACGCTCCTCTGAGACCTCGGGCCTGGGTGTCAAGATGGTTGAGTACGTGCTGGGGAGCTCGCCCACCATCAAGGATCTCGACTCACGCATGGTTGGCCGCATGCACGTTGGACCCCCGGTGAGGATCGCCTCTTACCTCGCTGGCTGTGTCTTCTTTATGGCATTTTCAGATGGTAGCTGTAATGGTCTGAATCCAAGTGCACCATATTTGGAGGCATTCTGGGTCTAAGTGGCAGATACCTTGCCTCATCTGAAAAGCCGGCTGCTTTTCCTAGAAGTGAAAGAGAAGGAAGCGAAAGCTGAGGGTATTCCGATAGCACTGGCTGCCAGCTGCGTTAAGGGGGGGGGACACTCTCCTGCCTACAGCCTGCCTGCAGTGATTATATCCCTGGTCGCTACTAACAGTCTAGCAATGTAAATACGGTAGACTCCCTTTAAAGGGGGACACGGGTTGTGGCGACCAAAAATCTAAAAAAGAACTCGATTTGTTTATTGCATTTTTGGAATGTACAGCTATTATTGCATCTATATTGTTAATTCCATACCGATAACATCAGTATTTTAGCCGCAGTGACGCCTTATACGACATGTACTAGCTGAATTTCAGGTGGAACTTGCGCTGAAACGGCATATGAAACATGCGATGAAACGGCTAGCGCGGACATCTTGGTCTCATTTGAAAGAGGCGACTTTTCCCTTCAAATTCCCGCCAGAACGGGCCCCATTCAGCCATTGGCCACTTAGAAAATGCGCTGCAAAAGAAGGTACTACAACGCCCTCCTATTCGTCACTCGGTGCACGTGACATGAGCTTGCTTGCCATTTGTAGGTGCACAATGGTCTCCTTTAGTAGCTACGAGCAACCTGTTACAAGACTAGCCTCGGATTTACATGGTGGGCTTGAAAATATCATGTTAAAACGCAAAAGCAAGGCGTTCAAGTTGGCCAGAAGCATAAACTTTGGAAACTACTGTGACATGCCACCATTCGGCAAATGTCTCGGACACCGGGGTATCGGCATTACTGCTGTGCATCACTCACACAAGAGCTGTAAACTTGTTATCTATGTCGCTTCGGGGAAAAAAATAATGCTATGCTCGAAAGGTAGAACATTACCACAAACCATTATCGGCGATTGGCAACATGTAAAAGAAGTGACACCGAATCATGATCTTCTGGTAAAGGCGTAGTAACTGCCGGTCCTTTGCAACATTGCGTCGCAGCAGCACATGATGCAGCATTCTTGCTGAGTCAGGTCACGTGAACATCTACAGGAACGCTTCAGTAGCCGTTGTGGGGTTGTCCTCCGTGCTCTTGGGACAAAGGAACGACAACACAGTAGTGCAAACAATCACAAGGGCATTTATTGCACCTTTCATAGATCTATGCCTGCTAGCCGAGTTGCGACAAATCTAGAAGTCCGACTCACCGCGACTGGATAGCGAGCGAATATGTTCACCCCATGCTGGATCCCAATGCCTGGTCGTTCGCGCGTACGGTCACGCGAACGGTGGCGCGTTTGAAGGCGGCCTCGCGAGACGGTCTCGCAGAAGCATGGATCGGCGCACGCACGGCACGGCACGTCCGCACTGCTTGCTGTCGCGAACCCAAGAGCAAGCGCCTTGTCTTTCGGCGCCCAAGTAACCCCGCCTGTCGGCGGCGTTAGCAGCACAACACTCGCGCCATCTCTCGTACTGCGCCTCAACCACTCTGACCGCTGCGGGCGCCAGGCCACGCGAGCCGTGCGGGAAAACAACATATCAGGGGACGCGTGAGAGTCGCGCATCCCCACACCGTTCCCATGATAATCATAGATCATTTCAAATTGTTGAAATATGCGTAATGCATGTGGTGCTGCACGGACAATTGCGTAGAAAGGTGAGTGCCACTGTCGTGGCATCCAATATCACACCAGTGCACGCCCTGTGCCACGTTGTTCATGTTGTTTGCTGAAATTCCTAGTGGAGCCGGAGGATCGGGAGATGAATAACTCGCAGACTCTCGCTTTTTTTTTTTCTCTTTTGTCTCTCTCTCTTTCTTGCATTTTCGCAGAGTGGTGCTTCCGGCGACGGTCTCGCACGTGAGCTGCTGCGTTTCTCGTTTTGCGCAACGGACGATTTTGCGAGTTTTGCATGAGGACACCTGATAAGCGGTATAAGTCGGTGCCACAACCACAAGCACCGAGGCAGGATTGAGAGGATAACAGAACATGATTGCACTGCTTGAGCACGGTAGAAAATTTTCTTCATGTGCTGTAGTATGTGTGCTTAAATTAGTCCACCATCTGTCTTCCTGTTTTCTGTATTTGCTCTATCAGCATGGAAGTGCCGACTCTGAAGACACGCCAAGTTCATCTTGATGCCGTATTTAAAAGGAAAGTGATCACGTGTGTGGAGACTGATGGAAATCAGGCTGCATCATGGGTGTTCGAAGTTCTGGAAACTTGTGTGGGGCTGGCGCAAACAGGAGAGGCGTTCTACTCTGGCAGCTGTTGCGTATGGCACGGTTGTGCGGCCCCTATCTTGAAAGCAATCTGCGATGGGGACAGAGTCTAGACGCATCGCGCTGTGTTCTCGTCGCTTAGTTCGGGTTGAAGCGAGAGGCAGCACGTGGTCAAGTGAGACGCGTTCATGTTTGCTTGTGCATGTGCGACACCAGGCTTATAATTTTGTTAGTACAGTAAAAGCTCGTTAATTCGGACTTCTAGGGACCGTAAATTATGTCCGAATTAACCGAATGTCCGAATTATCGAGCGGACAACAAAAACAATAAATGCACGACTCATCAACAAACCTTTACTGCGCAAAGTAATCGAGGATGCTCGTCTGCTTTCCAGCAGAAACCCGCGCGGATACTATTTTACGAAGTCCTTCCAGGTGCTTAGCAGCTCGCATGCTGTCTGCAGTGTCCCAACAAAATTCTTCCAACACAGCGAGGGCCTCCGCGGCTTCCTTCACAGTGCAAGGGGGCCGAGGCTGCTCCTCTCGCGGCTCCTCTTCCTCCTCAGAATCTTCGCCGTGCAGCACGTCCCTGACAATTTCTTATTCGGTAAGCGAGCCGGCTGTAACAACGTCGTCATCAATGCCAACGTAATCAGCGAGTGTCACCGCATCCGGCAGAACTCCTCCAAAATCCTCGCAGTCATTTCCATTGTCATCTAGCGACACTTCGGCCACTGCATCATCGCCAGGCTCACGCACAACGAAGCCACTGTGTCTAAAACAGTTGGCGACGACGTGTGCGGGCGTGTTGTGCCAAACGTAGGCAAGAATGTTGGCCACGCTCAAAAGATTCACGTCGTACTGCTTGCCGACTTCATGGCACAGGAGCATCCGTTCCAGCACACGCCTGCGGTATTTGGTCTTGACATACTGAATTATGCCTTGGTCCATCGGCTGGAGGGCCGATGTTGTGTTCGGTGGTAAGAAAACAACTTCTATGTTGTTTAGTCCGGTGACACTGTTATGCGCACTACAATTGTCCAGCACCATTAACACTTTGCGGTTCTTTGCGGAAAACTGTCGGTCTAACTTCTGCATCCAGCCACGAAAAATTTTCGACGTCATCCAGGCCTTTTTATTCGCTTGGTATTCCACCGGAAGAGCAGGCATGTTCTTAAAGCACCGTGGCTTTTGTGCCTTTCCAATGACGACAAGCGGCAAGCGCTCTGTTCCTGTCATGTTGGCGGCTAAAAGAATGGTGACGAATTCCTTGGATCTTTTGCCACCGATGCACGGATCTCCTTTCATGGTCACAGTCTTGTCTGACAAAGCCTTAAAGAAAAGGGCTGTTTCATCAGCATTAAATATGTCATTTGGATCATAGGCGGCGATGTGTTCGAGCAGCTGAGCGTTTTTCCAGTTGTTGGCAACGTCTTCGTTGACAGCGCCTCTTTCGCCGCACACAGTCTTAAAAACGAGGCCATGTCGCTCTCTGAAGCACGCACACCACCCTTCCGATGCCTTGAATGCATCGATATGCATCATCAGTGCAAACCTCTCGGCTTGCACCATGATGAGGGGTCCACTCAATGGCAGATTTGCATTACGCGAGTCGACCACCCACCGAAGCAAAGCCTCTTCCAACTCTGGATGAGCTGCTGTTCGCAGACGCTTTTGTGACACTTGAAACTTCTCGCTTTCAAACGCCTGAAGAATCTGTTCTTCATTTTTCACATACGTGCTCAAGGTACTTCTTTTCACGTCGTACTTCTTCATGGCTTCTTGTCGAGAGAGTCCGTCCTTCAGGGCCCGAAAAATTTCCACCTTGGCAGCCAAGTCCTTCGCCTCGTATTTCGGCCACTTCGCCGGCGTTGCCATCGGCGGAGAATGCAGCGACACGGGCGCACAGCAGAAAAGCACCAATAAAGTTCAATAACAGCTGCGCTAAATCCAGCGGTCCTCGGCAAAACAGCGTGCAAGGATGTAGCGCACCAACAGCAACAAAGCGACAAAATGGCCCCGTCGATAACGCCGGCACATGCAGAAAGTGCAAAAACAAGGAAAAGCACCCATCCAGCCACGAGTCGAGCCAATTGGATTGGATTGGCCAAGTTTCAGCCACTTGATGTCAATGGCGATGCTGCGTTTGGGCAACGAGGCGTTGGTTTGGGTATCACTTTTGTGCCGCGTTTGCCGTATTTTTGTTTTTGAGCCTCGGTGGCTGCCCGAAATCGTGCGAATTATCCGAGGTGGGCGGGAATCCGTCCGAATTAACGAGAGTTTCGTCCCATAGACTCCTATATATAATTGTAGGGACCAGGCGCGAAGGTCGAATTATCGGGTTTTCCGAATTAACGAGCTTTCACTGTAATTGAATGTTTATGAGGTTATAAGGCCAATAAAACTGCTATGCTTACTTCGTACAGCTGTCTACTAATTTTCAATCGCAATCGATGCTTCACCTTTCGGGTGAAACTGTGATTTTTTTTTTATTATTATTCATTGCAACTTTAGTGCATTGGGAGTAAATGTTTGTTTTTCCAAATGAGAGAAACCTGTATTTCTGTGTGAAGGAATGAGGTGCGTGGCACTGTAAAGGATTCTTTTTGTAGGTCACGGCAAATGGGTGTGCGTTACAATCGAGGGCAGAATTTTTCTCTGTTTTTGGTCATGGTAAACGAGTGCGCTTTGCAATCGACGGTGCATTAAAATAGAGTAAATACGGTAATCAGTGGTTTTATCATTGCTCCACATTCCATTCCATTCCTTTATTTCAGCATTCAACTTTAGATGTACAAATGCTAGGACAGGAGCAAAAAGCCGCTATTTTAAGCGGCTTGACAAAGGCCCCTGCCCCTACAGTATTTGGCAGCAGACAGTTCGTGAACACTTTTCAAGCAACAATACACCGGTACATAAAATACATCTTGAAAAACATGTCTAAGGGAATGATAACATGCGTTTTTGAAAACACACTATAACCAACATTTTTCTTTTTTTTTACCAGCAAAACATGCCTTCTCTTAACAGAAAAATACAGATTTATGTAACGTGGTGAAACAATACATTTCTCCAATTACATAACAATATATAAAAGCACTTTCACATACAAGACAATACAAAAAGAATTCCATACTTAAGGGGGGATGAGGGGATCGGAACTAACTTTTTCATTTTTTATCTTAGAGTGATGAAATTTGGCATACAGGTTCGAAATAGCATCAAACAGACAGCTGCAAAGTTTCACAATCATATCTTCAGTAGTTTTTATTTTATCATTATTTATATATTGCTCACATGTTGCTTGCTCGTGGAAAGCCTAGCGTGACAGCAAAATGGGTTATGGGTCTGTAAATGTTTTTAATAGTTACTAAGAAGTATAGTCTAAGTCAAGATTCTCTTAATTTCTTTTTAAATTTCTCTGCTCTTCTTCTAAACGATATAGTATGCACCTTCTCTTTATGTTTAGAATGTATCATGCTCCAATTATTGTGTAATAAAAAAATGGTGAGCCTAAATGGTAAATCTGAGACTGTCTTGACATAAGGCACACTTCACCAATTGCAGCAAAACAAACAGGATTAAAATCCGTGCTCCCATTGCCGTGCTATGCTTTCCACGAGCGAGGTGATAAGCTCAAAACAAACTTTTGAGAAAACAAGCCTCAAAGTTCCATACTGGCACACACTGTCTAGAATGCTCCTGCATTGTAGAATTTGGTGTCCTTGGCAGCAGGTGACTTCTTAGCCCTCTGTCCTTTCAGGAGATGGACTTTGTGTGCCTTCTTCATTCGCTGGGAGTCTTTCTCGACAGCCCGCTGAAGAGAGAGGGCACCAGGGCGCAGGCCCAATGTTGTGCACAGGTCTGAATAAGCTTTCAGACTGCCCGAGTTGTACTTTGAAATTGCCTCGTGCACTGCTGTTTCCACAGCAAACAGTGAGGCATGCTGGTCTTTTGATACTAGTGACCATATCACTGAATGGAGACTCTCAGCCGCGTTTTGAGTTTTGCCTCCTCTGCACCGGGCCAGCAACTGAGGGTCTGAGAGGCGCTGGTACACAGGCAGGAGTGCTTCAGCAACTTTAGCTGAAAGCTTGTACTTGTGAGCTGGTGCTGGCTGCCCTTCTGCCTCAGCTGACCGGTGGTTGCACCAGCTAAGGGGGCCAGGGGGACACAGCTCATGATGGGGCTCATCATCTGTTGATGTGATGTGGTAGTACGTTGCCATTACTGCCCTTTGCATTTCCTCGACTTCCGAGTGGTTCCGCAGAGCAAGGCCATAGTAGTTTGTCAGTTTTTTGATGAGCTGCTGTGTCAGGCCCCCCTTTCCACCTAGTGGCTCTCCTTTCTTTGCCTTGGCCACCAAAGAGCGAAGTGCAGCCCCCATTCGTTTTTTAACATGATTTATGCAGTCCTCTTTAGATAGCTGCACAAAACCATAAACTTCTTCATCACATAGAGTGCGAAACATGCGGCTGTCCCCGTCACAAACTATGTTTGTGTAACGTAGATCATTTCTGCTCAAGGAGCGCCTGAAGAGCTGTAGTGCAGCCTCAACCTCCATTCTTCCAGAATTCACATCAGTGTTTTTCTGGCACTGGTGTTGCTGCTTCCATTCAGCATAGTTGGGGTCACTTTCTGCTGGCTGTCGGCTGCACCCAAGGCAGAAGTTGGACAGAACTATGCAGTCCAACACAAGCCCTGTATGGAAATCAATTATACAGCCTACGCCGGTATGGGAGCTGTGGCCGCGTGTCAACCATGTGCCATCATACACTACTGTAATGTTCTTTGAAAATGTTGTCTCCATTTCAGTGTACACCTTTTTCACTGCCTCTACAGCATCTGTGAAGATGTTGTGTGCAGCTGCCGCTGCGGCAGGCTTGAAAGTCTTTTTGAGGTGCCCATCATATGTTTTGTGGTGTAACCCACGATGCGAGACATTCATGGTGGCCCAGAAGTCATTAAGAGCAGTTGGTCCTTTCCCAATGCTCTTTATTGCTTGCATAGCTCTGATGTTGACCTCGAAAGCTCTAGAGCCGCTCTTCCTTTGTGAGGACCACTCAGACTGTAGGGTACTACCACAGGAAATGCATGAAAGTACCATCTTCACAGCTAGTCCCAGTTCAGTCTCGCGGTGCACTGCTAGGCCGGGCTGCTGACAAGTTGGGCAAAGCGGGGAACCAATCAGCGAGTTCAAAGCAGCAACTTGAACAAGCATAAACTCCTCTTCTGGAGGTGCGGGAATGGCATTTTCCTGTGAGCCAGTCAGCCCGAACTTGCGCTCCGTTGCTGAAACCGCGCGAAGCGATTCGCGAACTCTCGACGCTTGCAGTTCTGCAGTTTCCGCGGACACAAATCGTGTTTCCAGGTGAGCTTGAATAGTGCGACGTTCACTGGGCGAACAGTCAACACTGCGATGAGCGGCAAGGTCGGCCGCCGGCGCATCCGCGGCAGCGAGCGTGCGCCCGCGTTGCAGCTCCGTCGAAGCGCCGGAACTCGTCGATGGCATGGGACTGCCTTCACTGGCGGTTGTTGGCTGCGGAGACATCTCGGCGTTGAACGACACACCGCGGAAGCGCGTCTCCGATGCTCTGCAGTCGGGCGGCGATGACCGCTGCAAGCTCACTCCGTAATCTGTGCTGGACGAACTTGCGACGGGACGCTCGCGTACGGCGAGACTCACTGGCATGTCGATCGTCACCGGTGAAGTAACACTGCGCCCGCGCTTCGACGGCAAAAGATCATGGTTCGTCTCACTATCGCTGGCTGGTGCTCGACTCGGCGCAAGATCCCGCAGCACGTTGGGCGAGAGATCGCACAGCACGTTGGGCGCGTACTCCGCCGATTCTGAACGGACGCTCGGCTCGGGCGAACCACCTGCTGACAATCGCCGCTTCTTCCTTGCTGTGCCGGGCTTGCGTTTCCGCTTCCCGTAGGCATGCTTCGTCCGGTACTTCTTTTCGAACGTGCGCGGATCCATTGCACGTGGCCGACGTCCTCGAAACACAAGAGAAGGAAAGTCCAGAAAGGCTTCCCAGCAGCGGACAAAAGCAGACGCTCCTTGCGCTCCTTGCCTCGGCCGCCATTATGGCGCGGCGTCGACCAATGAGGAGGCGCCTTACAACGAGCCGCGGCGCAGAGCCAATCGGGGCACGGCAGCCATTGGCTGCTCCGTGCTGCCACTCTCCTGTTTTTCTTTTTTGTGCGCTTGCTGGCTGGCAGGGAAGGAAGGGAAGGGCTGGGACAAAGAGTCAAAGAGTCGGGCTTTCCAACGATACCAAAATGGCGGTGCTCCGTGGCGGGAAAGCCGAGCAGTCGCGCGTTGAACTTCGCGGCTTTTTCGCGATTTCGGGCGGATTTGTGGACGCCGGCACCGACAAATATATTTATTTTAAGTGCTTAGAGTTTGTTTTTCGGTGAAATATTTCAGTACAAGATAGAAATGATGCTGTAGATTCTGAAAAGCGTACTTTTCAAAAATCGATTTTTTTCGCGAAAATCGCGATCTGATCCCCGCTTCCCCCCTTAAGTTACAACCAAGAAAAGGATATGCAAATACGACATACACTAATCGCATGCAGTCGCACGACTAATGAAATATTCCTTCAAAATTCGACGTGAAACAGTCCCAAGATCCATGTTTTCTTTTTCAAAACTGTTCAGTAATACCGATATGCGGCACGGTAGTCGGTCCTTTCCATGATTAGTCCGCGAAAAAGGCACGGCCCAAGTTTCTCGCTCCCGAATGTCGTAGTTGAGGTGATGAGGTTTGCTTAGATTGCAAAGACCAGTAAATCCCGTGTGGCCTCGTTTTACGCTTTGTTTATATTTCATAGCAAGATTAAACTGATAATTGTAATGAAATGGAAGAATGTGAAACTTAGAAAAGAGTGTACTTGTATGACTGCCGTAAGAAATACAAGCAACATGGCGCAATGCTTTTTTTTGTAAAAGAGATAATGTCTGAATATTTTTTTGTGACGTTGTCCCCCATACAAGACTACAATAATTTGCATGAGAAATAAATATGGTGTTATACAGCAATAGCCGTAGTTTTAAGGGAAGAACATCTCGAAGCCTACAAAGCGCACCGCATGCTTTTGCCATACTTGTTGCCACGCGTTCTACGTGTTTGTCCCAACTTAAATGCTGATCAAAAATTACTCATTGAAGTGCTCTTGCTGACCAATGACATGTATAGACCTAGAGCAGAGACAGCATAACATTTCCGAAAAAGGAGTTCACAAGAAGTTTGGGCTCCGCTATTGCTGGCTGAGTTTGTGTGTATTTCGCGAGGCTTTGTGCAGTGGAATAACCTGTCAAGATTTGCTCTTTTGAATGGTCTACATATTAATGCTTATCGACTTTGTTGTGGTGCCCTCTGAAAAATTGGAAATAATTAGGGTGCCAAGCAAGGATGGATGGTCCTGCATAGGACCTTTGCTTCAAGATGTGCCATCTTTCTTCATTATGTTCTACAACTTTTCATGTTTATCGAACTATATATGAGGCTTGCAGGTTATGCAGTTGACGCATGTGGGGCTTTCATTTTAGCCACTTGTAATGATTGTTCTTGCATTTGGTTGCTCTCTCAGACCAACGATCCAGAAAAAGTGAAGAAGGGAAAAGAGGGCAAGCTCAAAGATTCAGACGGACGAACTGCGGTGATGCAAGCCAACGGGATCATGCACAACGGTATTGATGACGACAAGGTCTACAAGTAAGTGAGAAACCTAATATAATTGCTCCTATGGTGATGTCGTGGTGGCCGTCACTGTACTGGTGGACAGTAACTGTGGTTGGTTAGTGGAGTGTTTTAGTTCCGTGAATACTGAAGGAAGCAATGGGGCTGGCTAGCTTTGGGCCTACACAGGTTAGTTATTTATTTTTGTGAGGAAAGTAGGAATGATAAATAATAAAAGGATCAAGTACTTTTCTCCAGGTTTGTCTCTCAAACAACCTCTAGAAGTGAATCTGGTATCTGTCGCTAAAAGCCATCGTTTGGTGCATTTTTTGATCAATGCCATAAAGTCCTACTTATCTAAAGGAGCAACGATGAAGGGAGTTGTCTTCCTTGCACATGAAGAGAAAGAATGCCCGGTTCTTCCCTTTCTCAATGCTTGGAATAAGGTGGCATGGCCATTGTGCCTGCTATTGTGCTGGTAATGTTACTTCCTTTTTCTACTCCACTTACTTCATTCAGGGGACACACTTAGGCACTTCTTTTCATTTTTACTTATGTAAGGCATTCACTGTGGAGCACGAAAACGTGAAAAAAAAATAAGTTTCGCTATGCGTCAAGCACATACCCATAGCTGGTACAGTCGAATCTAGTTAATTTGAACACGCCTAATTCGAACTTCCAGTTTATTCGAACTGACACTGAGGGTCCCGTCAAAGTTATGTGTATTCCAAACGGCGAAAATGCCTGGTCATTCGAACGCGGAAGCATTTGCGGCAGTTAATTTGAACATGCAGCACTTCGACAATGCTCTGAGCAGCGCGATAAATCATGCGGCGGCGCCTCCAACCAGCATTGCACTGGCCCCGCAATTAGAGAGAAAGCTTAGGAGAGACCTTTTAACGTTGCATGCGAGGAAAAAACATGGCGGAAATTTCACCCTCTCCCAAGTGGCAAGGTCATCGTTTCTGCGTCGCATCGTAATGCCCCGGCCACACTAGCGGCAAAGCGCACACCGTGGGAGGGATCGGTCCTGGGCCGATCTTTCGCACCTCACCGCTGCGGCAAGCGAGCCACAAGCGGAGGAGACCGGTGAGAGTGGTCCCGACAGTGACGTACGCGCGGGAAACTGGTGTCATGTGGACCCGCCTGACCACTATTCGTACTTGGTCTGGATCAGCCGGACCGCTTGTTTCGCACTATTGTCTGCTCGCGTCAGCTCTCGCTCACACTTGTTTTGGTTGGCTTGGCTTGGTCTCGTTTGCACTTGTTTTTTTTACAATGACGAGCCTAAACCGAGATGTCTCAATGAGAAGGTTGTTCAAGACAGTGCGCCATATTTAATTCTGTAGGGCACGACAGACTCTGCATACAAGGACGTGAAGGCGACACGCAGTACGCCATTCTCCTCTCTTGAATGTGGCGACGCTACAGCAGAAGGGAGCACACCAATATGATTATGATCAGTGGCAATAACTTCGTCCTCTTGATGAGACATGACTTGCGTTAAGGGGGGACACGGCTCTTTGCGGCGAAAAAATTGCGAAAAAATCGATTTTTTGAAAACGAAATTTTCGATATCTACAGCTAATATTCCTTTAATTCACCAAGTTTCGAATCTCGGGGAAGAGTATTTCGTCCGCAATATCAATTTATAACATCACTGTGAGCTGAATTCCGCGCAAAAACAGCCCTTTTTAGCGCGGCGCGTAGCTCTTTTTCTACGCGCGCGATCGCAGCCATCTTGGTCTCGTTGGAAAGAGGAGCCTTCCTTCTTTAATTTCCCGCCAAAAGTGACTCCGTCGGTACGCCAGTGACGTTGAAATCCGGGGAGAAAAAAAGCCCGAACGCGCGATCCGATTCGTTGACTAGCGCACGTGACCAAAAACGCGCGCTGTGGTTGGCTGCGCGAGGTTCCCATCGTCTGCTCCACTCCGCAGGCGACGCGACTGCGCGTCTCGTAGGTTTGTTGGCACCATGCCCAACGATGTCCGATCCACCGGGAAAGTTTGCCACGAGGCACAAGTTCGGCAAAAAGAAGAAGCGATCAGCTTATAACTTTCAAAAGCGCTCCATTCCTTCTGAAAGCATCGAGAGTAGCTCGCCGCCAACCGCAAATGATGCCGAAACCGCGGACGATGCCGAAGTAGGCCTAGCCAGCTCACAAATGAGTGAAATCGTTACGGACAGCGGCCGCGTTCGGCGTGACACTGCAATGTTGCAGCGTGCGGATTTGTTGCAGAGGGAGATGAATGCTCAAAAAAAACTTCGAGTTCTCGCGTCAACGCCAGCAACAACGCGGGTGTTGGATTTGCTCACTCGCGCCGACGGCGTTGCAGCCGCGCCAGTCGACGCCGAGGTAGGCTTCGCTTTCCTCAGTAGGACTCCGTGAGCGGACTGATGTCAAGTACAAGGTGTGCGGCGGCAGCGTCGCAGTAGGCAAAAGCGAACGATAATCTGGCCTCGCCATAAAGATCGTTATCACGTGCGCGTGTTGCGGCGATATCGCGTCGGCATGGAGCTCGACCCTCGTGAACAACCTCGCCGCGCACGCGATGCAAGACACCGGGAATCGGCGAACGGCGCTAAACGATGTTTTTGCCGCATTTGGGTGGCCGTGGTCAGAGCGACTACATTCCTGGTGGCTTTTAGCCACTTTCACTGCAAAGTAATGCAAAATTATTTCTGCACTTTTGATTAAAAGTGAATGTATTCCTTTTTTCTCGTTTTCTCAAAACGACATTTTTGATGGTAGTGTAGTTTTGGAGTGACGATATCTCTGGTTCTACTCATCTTATTGCAATAATTCTTTTTTCATCAGAAAGGTGGACAAATTGGGAGTGCAGTAGGCCTAAAATGTGAACAAACATCATTACAGAAATTTTGAAAAAGTAATAATTTCTCCAGGGCTTCACTAATGCCTTCTGCGTACAAAAGTTTGACATGCTGTAACTTCGGCATAAATCAGTTTAGAACATTCATTCTTGTAGCACTGCAACCTCTGATCATTCAACATCATTTTGATGTGCCAGTCTCCTTCATTAACAGCCAGCATTGTAGAGAGAACTTGCCTCCAAATTAGTCCATACAAAAAAAACATGAATTGCTTATATTTTGAAAAGAACTTGTTGCATGGGAAAACCTATTGAATATTTGAAATCAGCATGTCAAAATACATCAGTGATGGAAGTTTTATCAAATTGTGGCCACAAATAAAAAATAAAAATTTAAGTGGGGTGTCCCCCCTTAAGGGGGGACGCGGCTTTGGCATCGCGAAAAATGACCGAAAAACCGATTTTTCGAAAATCACATTTTCAGTTTTTATAACCCTTTCTCTACCTGATTCCAAAATATCTTCCCTGAAAACCGCTTAGAAGTGCTTTAAAAAAATTGTTGTATCAGCCACGGCGACGAGAAGTTTTGCGGAAATCGCAAAAAGACTGTGTTTTTCAAGCCACGACATCTCCGTAACGGCGCAACCGAACGCCGCCATCTTGGTCGCAACAGAAAGAGCATTTCTTCAGCTTCAAATCTGCCGCCTTCCCGGCCTCCTCCAAGCGAAAACAAATGCAGAAAAAGCAAAAGTTTCGAGGTCTCGCGGAGGTTCCTGATTGGCGGCGCGCGCCACGTGACAACGGCGCGCGGCCCCGTTGGTCTCCGGAGCGGTTGCCCCTAGCAACGGCGGGCGAAGTGCCGCGCGTCGTCTGCTCTTCCCGAGGCTACGTTCTCCATCGCCCGTATCACGAGCCTCTCCATAGTTTCGGTAGCGGCTCAGAAGCTCTGTGGCGTAGTTTCGCGCTGGATCTCGGCTGTGATCATGGATCGGCGACGGCACAAAAAAAAATACAAAACTTCGCATCAATTTGGCAGCCGTAAGCGCAAGTCGCCGATGCCCAAAAGTAGAGCGTCATCAAGAGCTTCCAGTGCTGATTCTGCTGATGTTCAGTGCGGTGCGGACATCGTGGACACACAGCAGCAGTTCCCTCAATGTATGGATGCTTCGGACCCACAACCAAGCACCTCGAGCGCCGACGTCTCGGACCCGCGACGACGCACCTCGGGCGCGGACGACTCGGACCCGCGACCAAGCACCTCGGGCGCCGACGACTCGGACCCGCGACCAAGCACCTCGGGCGCCGACGACTCGGACCCGCGACCAAGCACCTCGGGCGCCGACGACTCGGACCCGCGACCAAGCACCTCGGGCGCCGACGACTCGGACCCGCGACCAAGCACCTCGGGCGCCGACGTCTCGGATCCGGGACCAAGCACCTCACACGCCGACGACTCGGACCCGCGACCAAGCACTTCACCCGCCGACGACTCGGACCCGCGACCAAGCACCTCGCGCGTGGATGAAACGCAGTCGAGATTCGGCAGTACAATTCAGGCTCACTTGGAACCGCACTACATATCGATAGAAGCTTCTCGTGGGCGAGCCGAGACAGTGCAAGCATCACTCAGTTCTGTTTCGGCGACCGAAAGAAAAATGAAGCTCACAGGTGAGAGAGGAAGTTGTGCCAATGTGGAGCTGGCGGATGAGTTTTTGGTTGTGCAGGTCACAGCATTGAATGCTTTGTACAAGAATGCCTTGTGCCAAGAATGCTCTCAGCCGGGACTGACTGTTCATTTGGGAACAAGGCATGGATTGGCTGCACGAATGCTACTGACCTGCAATGCCTGCGGCGTTGTTGCAAGTGAATGGTCATCGCCGCGAGTAGAGGGTGGTAAGGCTTTTGACGTGAATATGCGTGCAATGCAAGCAATTAAAACCACCGGCAGAGGGGCAACTGCACTGACTGACTTTTGGTCAGTAATGAACGTTTCACACAGAGGCTTGCACCATAAGACATTCCAAAGACACCTGAAATCAAAATTCAGGCCTGCTGGTGGGATGGCTGCAGCAAGTCTCTTTTCTGATGCTGTGGCAGCCGTGCGGAAAGTTTACAGCGAAATGGACCTGGCATTCACAAAAAATGTGACGGTAGTCTACGACGGCACATGGATGACACGTGGTCATGCATCCCATATCGGTGTGGGCACAATAATTGAATTTTACACTGGTCTGGTGCTTGACTGCGTTGTGCTCTCGAACAGATGCCATGGATGCACGCTTGGGCCGAAAGAAAACGATGAAGGCTACAGTGAATGGAAAGAGAATCACGTGTGCCAAAAGAACACCGATGCAAACTCAAGCCGTATGGAGGTCGAGGCAGCGTTGATCTTGTTCAGAAGGTCACTGGAAAGGAATGACCTCCGCTACACATGTGTTGTTTGTGATGGGGATAGCCGTACCTTCCAGGCCCTTTGTGAAGACAAGGCTTATGGCTTCATTACATTCAACAAAGAGGACTGTATCAATCACGTTAAAAAGAGGATGGGTACAGCCCTGCGAACACTTGTCTCAAAAAGCAGAAGAAGTAAACCAATTGGAGGGAAGGGTGGCCTGACCCAAGACCTAATCAAAAAGCTCACCAATTATTATGGCATGGCCATACGTAACAATAGTGAAGTAGATGATATGCAAAGGGCCATAATGGCAACCTTTTATCATATCACTTCAACAGATAAAGACCCTCATCATGAGCTCTGCCCTCCAGGACCCCTGAGCTGGTGCAGACACCAGGCTGCAGAAGCTGAAGGTAAAGCTCCGCCAGAACACAAGTACAAATTGGCAACACATGTTTCAGCTGCGTTGCTGCCTGTGTATCAACGCCTCTCGGATCCTCAGCTACTCAGCCGTTGCCAAGGCAAGAAGACTCAGAATGCAGCCGAGAGTCTCCACGCTGTCATTTGGTCAATTCTACCAAAAGAGCAAAATGCTTCATTGATCGCAGCGGAGACAGCTGTCAATGAGGCAGTCTGCAAGTACAATGCTGGAACGCTTCGTGCATACAGACAGTTTTGTGCCTCACTTGGCTTGAAGCCAGGAAAGCATTCCCTTCAAAGAGCTGCAGAAAAGGATGCCCTACGAAAAAAAAAGGCATCGAAAAAACATCAGATGAAAGGCCACATGCCCAAGAAGCCCCGCTGTGCTAAGGACACCAAGGACTACAATCCTGGTGCATTTTAGGAGAGTGGAGGCAAGGCAAAACTTTGAAGGCCTTTTTCTCAAAACTGTGTTTTTGCCTTTCTGCTCAGTTTGCGGAGCTGATTTCTTTGTTACCGTTTGGCCTATTCTGACTCTGTTTTTTTTGTCTTGTTCCTTGGGCTACAGTGCAGGTCGTGACATTCTTGCTTTTGGGCCTTGACGTTTTATAAATTTATGATGTGGCTATTTGTTCACCTTGAAAGTGTGCTTGATACGAAGGTAACATAAAAAATGACACTCCAAAAAAATTTGTGTTGAAAAAAACAAAAGCAAGAATGTCACGACCTTCAGCGTGCATTTAGCTATGCAATCAGTACTTAACAAGCCTTCTATCACGTTTTTTATGTTCCCCAGGCTCTTCACAAAGTTCGAGGTTGAAACATTCTGCTCAATCAAATTTAATAAAATGTTCTTAAGGTATCACCCTGAAACTTTTATGGAAGCATCAGGGAGACATTCTAAACATTTGTGCCAATTTTAATCAAAATCTATGAAGAAATAAGAAAGTTGATTTTCAAAGCCACGTCCCCCCTTAAGTATGCAGGATGAATGTAAACACAGTGCTGATCTGTCGGCAGACGAAGGAAGAAGCACACAGAGAAAAGCAGAAGCGGAGGCCTACTCCGGCCTTCGCAATGCCGCTGTTTCGGTAACTAGCGCTATCCATCAAGCTGGTAGGAAAGCAAATTCACTTCCCTCTCGCCCATCCTCACAACTATGCTCCTCTTGCCCTCCCTCTCAACTCCCTCGTAGCTCCATCATCCTTGATGGTTTCAGCATGCGCCCGTATTTCCGCCGGCACTGCCAGCCCAGCCCGCACAGTGCCCGCTTAGCCTGCTCCCTGACGTTTCGTTTTCTACCGGTGGCTGGCGTGGGCAGTTCCATGGTCCTTGCTGTGTGCTTGCGCGCCACAATATTTCACGACTTTATTATTATTTTTTTTCCAGTTTTCAATACTCAATACCGTGAACTTCAGAACCTGTGTTTCGTGGTGCAACCGCTAGGTATGGTAGTTCGTTAGAAAAGTTAATAAATTTATTATTTCTTGCTGATTTCATTTAAAAAACAATCTTGTTTACCACTTTCAGCACCCCAGCTTTCACTACATTAAAAATCTTGGCAGTAAAATTTTTGTTCAGTATTCCTCTATAAAAGGGCATCGCTGCTAAAAGTGTGTGCATCGATTTTGGACACGTGTTGTGTGGTTTAATTGGCAACTGTTGTGAAGAGTTTCAAGGTGATATAAATTTCGGAATGTAATGGACAGTGTGGAGTATGACCAGCTTTGGGAGAACGCCAATTAGGCTGGCTCATCAAACGGCGAGGGTGGCGGAAGCAACGAGGACTGAATAAAACTGTTGATAGTCAGACGCTAGTGGTTGTGTTATTCAGTGTGTGTGTCTGCATCCTCCTCTTTCTTAGCCTATTCACTCAGCGGTCTTGGAAGCTGGCTGTGTAGTGGTGCTTGCGTCATTGTTGAGTTGATAGACAGTTGCAACATACCATGCCCGAGCTTGGAAAATTGAGCAATACACCAAAGGCATCTGAAACTTTGGTGGTCGCAGTTATGCATTAGTCTCCTCAAAAGAACTTTTTTATTATTATTATTTGTACTACTAATTTGAAAAAAGAGCTATTCATAGGATATCTTTATGTAGATTTCCAATGTGTCATTGGTTTTTGTGTAGCTACTATATTATGTCCTACTCATCGACAAAAAATTATAACACTTAATTTTTTTTCCGCAATCCCATGAAATATAACCTTGTACATTCGCAACTACAGTAAAACCTCGTTAAACCGTACCCACTTAAACAGTAGTCTCGTTTTAAAAGTAGTATGTTCAAATCCCCGAGTCAGCGACCATTGAACATAATGTGTTTTGTGTCCATATAAACCATACCAGCTTATTGCGTACGTATCGGTTAACACATAGTGTTTCCACTTTTCACCGTGCAAGCACGGCGGTGCTTTGTCTCCATCGGGGGGCCAGGCAAAACAAGCCTTGGAGATCTGAACAACGGCCTCCAAGCGCCTTGTGCGTTTGCGCGTCAAGCCACATCAACATCATTTCGGTGCCGTCCCAGAGAGCGTTGTGGCGTCGTGTAAGCAAGGACTCGCGTCATGCCGAAGCTCAGATAAAAAAGACGCCGGGTGCTCATCATAGAAGAAAAATTAGGACATTGTTCGTGCTGTCGAACGTGACACGTACAAGTCGGCGCTGGCACGCAACATGGGTCTACTGTTGACTATGGTGTGTGGCATTTGGAATGTGAAGAAGTTGCTCAGCAGCGCTGCTGCGACTGCAAAGAGATGTCGGCTGCGAGGTTCGACTTTTCGCCATCGTTGCCTCTGTTTTGCCGAAGTGTCGCCCAGTGACAGTGATAAGGATGACTCGAAAACCGACAGCACAGGCGATTCAGGCCCGACAGTGGCAGAAGCTGCGTGTTACGTCAGCCTCACGAATGCAGTCGTCGCGACGAGAACAGCACCTCGCAATGAAAAGGTGCCCCGCGACTTCTACAACGCTACCGCGCCCACGCACGGAGAATATGCAACACCAATGAGGAATCTGCCATGCGAGTGTTTGCCGAGAAGAGGAGGCTGGCTGAAAAGCTGGCTCACAGCTTCAGCAAGTTTGAGGCCGCTGTCGTCGCTGCTAGGCCACGGCGGCATCAAACGAAAGTAACACGTTTGTCACACGAAGTAAATAAATACTGCATGTTTTTTCCCTTCATCGCACTCTTCTCTGAGTTCCGTTTTTGACAGGTAAGTGGGCGATCGCATGCTATTTCGGTTAAGCAGTACTACCGTTTAGTACCTACTTTTTCCTAGCTCCGCCCAAATGCGGTTTATCGAGTTTTCACTGTACTTCCAAGAGATAGTGCAATTTCAAGTTAATATGTGTATTTTACACATATTGAAGAGTATGTGTGGCAAATTTTTTTAGGATAGGGTAATTATGAGTGCACAAGGTTGTTCTCATGCGAAAAAAATTTGGTGTACTAATCTTTTTTTTGCATAGTT
This sequence comes from Dermacentor andersoni, assembly GCF_023375885.2. Classification (NCBI taxonomy): domain Eukaryota; kingdom Metazoa; phylum Arthropoda; class Arachnida; order Ixodida; family Ixodidae; genus Dermacentor; species Dermacentor andersoni. The sequence goes on along the minus strand of NC_092817.1, from coordinate 66,314,186 downwards.
CCAGTAATTGTACATGCTGTTTCGATAGATATTGGCACTTTGCAGTCTACGAGCTAAATAAGCTACAGCACATTTATACACAAGAAACTGTCCACGAAGATAACTATATTTTGCCATTGTGTAGGACATTACTAAAGAAATATAGCAACTCCACAAAATTTAATCAGATTTGAAATCTACATAGAAAACTTAATGGTAGTGTTTTCAAATCTTTAGTGCATATAATAATAAAAAAGTTTATTGTGTAGCATCTCCCCCTGAGGGACGTCGTTTTGGGTAAGTCGAATAATCGAGCAAGTCCCAGGATATCATGTCTGATAAATCAGTGGGTGGGTAGCTTAGTCCACTGGCCATTTTATCTGCCTATTGTCAGGTAACCGTGTGCTGCGATTCTAGTTGGCTGATGACAGCAATATGTAAATAGCATTATGTGTATTGAAGGAAGCAGTCCAATTATGGCAGTGTACCCTGTCCATATTTGTTTTTCCTTTCTGTGTAATGAGAAGAGTGTTTGGTATTTGACTCAATATTCAAAGCGTGTATTCTAAGGATACTTGTACATTTGATATTTTGCTGTTCTATGCACCCCCGGCTGTTTGCAGTGAAGTGAACGTGCACCTCTCATTTTCTCTTTTGACAGCCCTGTGGGTTACAGAGGCGGAGGTAGCAGCCGGCAAGCTTCCCCCAGTGAGGACAAGGGTGACAAGCTGTCCAAGGCACCTTTGGAGGCCCTGGTCATGGGTCCTGGTGGTGGAGGGCCACAGCTGGAGCCACACTTTGAGCACCATCCAATGGACCCATTGGGCCCGTTCGACTATCCACCGCACGGACTGCTGCCTACCTCCATGGAGTCACCAGGAATGCTTGATTACGCATCACAGGTATGCATACTTGTAAACTCTGCCAAATTCTTCGTCAAGATTACAAATTTAGGCACATCCTACAGTTTTACTAATTTTGTATCAGATTTTGTGAAAAAACTGCTCGCGTAAAGTTCAGAAGTGTGCTGTTGGATCTGGAGGACAATCCCAATTGCTGTCCCCCAGATATGGGACTTTACCGTTGGGTGCGGGAGTTGGCCGAGGTTGAGGAGGACTTTGAGATGAAAACTGGAGGTTTATTTACATTATTTACAGTGAGAGTACAAAGAAATTAACAGTCATAAAAGTCATTACGGGCCGGCAGCAACTCGGACGCAGCGGCCCGTGGCATGAAGCTCGACAGAGATGAATGAAGGAATGCCCTCTTGCTGCTCCCGGTCTGTGTCTTTTAAGGGGGGAGGAGGGGATCAGAATTAACTTTTTTGTTTCTTGACAGAAAGGGCTGAAATTTGGCACACACGCTGCACATTGCAATAAAGAGACAAATCTAAAATTTCATTAGGATATCTTAATTAGTTTTTGTTTTATAAGAATTTATAAGTTCCTTGCTTGTGGAAAGCCTGGCACAGTAACGAAATGTGATAGGGAGCTGGGAATACTTTGCATGTTTGCCCAGATGTCTAATCTACATCAAGACAGTGTTCGATTTTTTTTTTTTAGTGCGCTAATAATTTTTTGCTCAACATAACATGCACATGACTGTGCTTCACTGCATGGAGCCATGTAGTAATTGTGAAATAATTAAATAATGGAAAGATAAAGAAACATTTCAAGACTGTCTTTACGTACAGCACAGCTTGTGGATCACAGCAAAACAAACTGGGCCAAAATCGGTCCAGCCATTGTTGTGCTACGCTTTCCACGAGCGAGGTGATTGACAAAAAAAATGCAATTGAGAAAACTGGCTGCAAAGTTTTAAAAGCACTGCAAATTTATTAAAAAGCACCAGGGCTATAGTATTTTGAATCATTGCTGTCGGGCATCTTCTTACACCTTTGCCTCATTGTTTGGTGGGCTTTGGATGCCTTCTTCAGGCGTTCTTTATCCTTTTCTTGCGCCGTCTGGAGTAGTGCATGACCACCATTTTCACTGCCAGACCGAGCCTGGTATCGCAGTGTACACCCACAGAACGCTGTTGGCATCTTGGGCACAGTTTTAGCGATCAAAGCGTTCATCGCGGAAACAGGCATAATAATGAACTCACAGTCACAAGGGGCCGAAATTTGTTCTTGGCATTGCTGCTTCCGCTCAGTCGCGGACACTGCGCGAAGGGAGTCGCAACGCTGCATGCCTGCACTTCTGCAGTCACCGCTGACACAAAACGCGGCTCGAGGCGGGTCTGAATCGTGTGACGATTCGTCTGGTGAGCCTTGAGTCACCATACAGTATGTAGCTCGTCGACGGTTGGGGCTCACTCGCAGGCTGCGTGTCCCTGTCGCACGATGCATCGGAAACGCACACAGTCTCTGCCGGCGATGGAGACCTTCGACCCGCGTCGCCTCCAACAACGCGATCTCGATTGCGGACTCGCGCGGCCGTACGCACAGGTGCGAGAGCCTCCGTTGGCACGTCTTCCGGTGACTTGGTTATCAGTGTCGATGTCACCGGGCGATTGTCGGCTTCGCTGCTGGAATCTCACGGTGCAAGATAACGCGGCACGTTATCCGCGTGTTCAGTCGGGTTCTCCCGCTGGCCACCGTCTTTTTCTCGCCGTAGGAGGCTTGTGCTTCCGTTTTCCGAAGGCATGCTTCATTTAAAAGTTGTTTTCAAATGAGCGACGATCCATCACTGACCTGGGAGATTTCATAAATCCGAATTCTGCGAGTGTCAAACGAAGAAAGACGCCGGCGTGGTTTTCAAAGCAGACAACTGCGGTCCGCTGTGGTTACCAGCTTGCCCGCTGCTGCAGCAGCAACCAATGGCGAGACGCCTTTCAATACGGCAACCAATCGGAGGCCCGCTTTCATCGCAGGGCCCGTGTGACCGCCTCTAGAAGACCCGCACGTCTTTTGTGTTTGTGTGTTTGTTACAAGATGGCGACGACCGAAGAATTCAGAAACGGAATGGCGAAACATCGAGCTTTCGAACGATACCAAGATGGCGGCGTTCGGTGGCGGGAAAGACGAGTTAGGCCTCCGTGAACCGCGGTGATATTACGCGATTTAAAGCTGTTTTCTCACCCTACGCACTGATAAATTAATTTTTTTCGGGCACTTTTAGTGCGTTTTCAGTCAAACCATTTTGATACAATGTAGATTAGGCATTGCAGATACCGAAACGCGTCGTTGCCAAAAATCGATCTTTTTTGTGATTTTCGCGATCTGATCCCCGCGTCCCCCCTTAAGCCCTTCGGTGTCTTGAAGTCACGTCACGTTCGGCCAATCAGCGAGCCCGCTCAGGTGCCGTCATTTTCGGCCAATGGTAGGCGCCCGTGCGATTGTGTCACACCCGGCACCAAGGGTCGCTCCTTGGGCCCCAATTGTCCGAGGGCTTACATCTCTCTGCGGTATTGCCTTCCCGGCTTGCAAGCGGCGTCACAATAGGCGTATGGGGGCGTTTCAGTGCTGCAAAGCAGCTTTGCTCTGTACCCACGTTACCTGGAACCGTGCCAGGCTCCCGCTACACTTTCGGGAAGAGTCAAGCAGTAAATACCTCCACCTGCGGCGCACGAGGTGGGGGACGCCCACTCGTTTGCATGTGCCGCGCTTCGGGAACGGGGTAGATGTGCTTCTGCGCTCCTTAAGAGGGGAGGAGGGGATCAGAATTAACTTTTTTGTTTCTTGACAGAAAGGGCTGAAATTTGGCACACACACTGCACATTGCAATAAAGAGACAATTCTAAAATTTCATTAGGATATCTTAATTAGTTTTTGTTTTATAAGAATTTATAAGTTCCTTGCTTGTGGAAAGCCTGGCACAGTAACGAAGCATGATAGGGAGCTGGGAATACTTTGCATGTTTGCCCAGATGTCTAATCTACATCAAGACAGTGTTCGATCTTTTTTTTTTAATGTGCTAATAATTTTTTGCTCAAGATAACATGCACATGACTGTGCTTCACTGCATGGAGCCATGTAGTAATTGTGAAATAATTAAATAATGGAAAGATAAAGAAACATTTCAAGACTGTCTTTAAGTGCAGCACAGCTTGTGGATCACCGCAAAACAAACTAGACCAAAATCGGTCCAGCCATTGTTGTGCTACGCTTTCCACGAGCGAGGTGATTGACAAAAAAAAATGCAATCGAGAAAACTGGCTGCAAAGTTTTAAAAGCACTGCAAATTTATTAAAAAGCCCGAGGGCTGTAATATAATCATTGCTATCAGGCATCTTCTTACACCTTTGCCTCTTTATTTGGTGGGCTTTGGATGCCTTCTTCTGGCGTTCTTTTTTCTTGCGCCATTTGGAGTAGTGCATGACCACCATTTTCACTGCCAGGCCGAGCCTGGTATCGCAGTGTACACCCACAGAACGCTGTTGGCATCTTGGGCACAGAGTTTTAGCGATCAGAGTTCATCACGGAAACAGGCATAATAATGAACTCACAGTCACAAGGGGCCGAAATTTGTTTTTGGCATTGCTGCTTCCGCTCAGTCGCGGACACTGCGCGAAGGGAGTCGCGAACGCTGCATGCCTGCGCTTCTGCAGTCACCGCTGACGCAAAACGCGGCTCGAGGTGCGTCTAAATCGTGCGACGATTCGTCTGGTGAGCCTTGAGTCACCATACAGTATGTAGCTCGTCGACGGTTGGGGCTCACTTGCAGGCTGCGTGTCCCTGTCGCACGATGCATCGGAAACGCACACCGTCTCTGCCGGCGATGGACACCTTCGACCCGCGTCGCCTCCAACAACGCGATCTCGGTTGCTGACTCGCGTGGCCGTACGCACAGGTGCGAGAGCCTCCGTTGGCACGTCTTCCGGTGGCTTGGTTATCAGTATCGATGTCACAGGGCGATTGTCGGCTTCGCTGCTGGAATAGCACGGTGCAAGATAACGCGGCACGTTATCCGCGTGTTCAGTCGGGTTCTCCGCTTCTCCCGCTGGCCGCCGTCTTTTTCTCGCCGTAGGAGGCTTGCGCTTCCGTTTGCGGAAGGCATGCTTCATTTAAAAGTTCTTTTCGAACGAGCGACGATCCATCACGGACCTGGGAGCTTTCATAAATCCGAATTCTGCGAGTGTCAAACGAAGAAAGACGCCGGCGTGGTTTTCAAAGCAGACAACTGCCGTCCGCTGTGGTTGCCAGCTTGCCCGCTGCTGCAGCAGCCACCAATGGCGAGACGCCTTTCAGTACGGCAACCAATCGGAGGCCCGCTTTCATCGCAGGGCCCGTGTGACCGCCTTAGCAGACCCGCGCTTCTTTTGTGTTTGTGTGTTTGTTACAAGATGGCGACGACCGAAGAATTCAGAAACGGAATGGCGAAACTTCGAGCTTTCGAACGATACCAAGATGGCGGCGTTCGGTGGCTGGAAAGACGAGTTAGGGCTCCGCGAACTGCGGTGATTTTACGCGATTTAAAGCTGTTTTCTCGCCCTACGCACTGATAAATTAATTTTTTTCGGGCACTTTTAGTGCGTTTTCAGTCAAACCATTTTGATACAATGTAGATTAGGCATTGCAGATACCGAAACGCGTCGTTGCCAAAAATCGATCTTTTTTGCGATTTTCGCGATCTGATCCCCGCGTCCCCCCTTAATTAGCTGTGGCGCGATTCGATGTGGTCTGGTGAACTCGAAGGGGGCTCAGGAAAAGGTCCCGTATCTAACAGTGCTAAGAAGTGTGCCACTGTCGGGGACAGGATTGCAATACACTAGAATCTTGATGGTACGAAACTTTTGGGACTGCACTATAAATTTGGGCGAACCAAAAAATGTATTATAAGGAGGGACGCTGCAATGAAATGGCTGACTTACTCAAAATTTCTGGTCTTCTAATGAATTTTCTTCCGCAATCCTATGACCTTCTTTTATCTCATAACAAAATATTTGGAAGAAATGTGCTGCAGAATTTGAGTCAGGGCGGTGTGACATGGATCAATCTGTCAACAGGAATGCAACTACCATGCTGGGGCCTTCTCATTGGCTTCTCCGGGAATTGTGCGGCAGCTAAATTGTTTTTATCACCTGCAGAGGTGCAAAAGGCAGTTTGCAACATTAGAAATTTAGCACGTAAGCGAATGAACTTGGGCTAGAATTTCCGATAAATTTGTATCATGCTAAAATTTGTATCAGGCGTGATCATATCGCTGAGATTATACTGTATAATGCATACAAATAGGGGCGCGGGGAAGAAATTGTGAATGCTCTGCAGTTCCTTCATTCTTGGCTCTTCTCTGGCCCCTGCATCAGTGACTACTGACACTACAGACACGCTGCTAATTCGGAAAGCGGCTTTGAGCGTGCAGAACATACGAATCAGTTCCCACTCGCATGTAACCGCGCAAGCACGAAACACATTCAGCACGGACCCTCAAACCACACAGCGATGAGTCTCGCACCACTGCCTTAGTGTGAGTGTTGGAGAGGTGGGGGGGATATCTCCGCTAAGTGCAGATGTCACATGCGGTGGTTTTGTCAAATTCAAACTAATGTAAAGATCTGTCCAAACGTGACGGCACCGAACCTCCGGTTCGTCATTCCGTGCTCAGTGCCACTCATTGAAAGGATCTCATCCATGCTCTCTTGTGGAACACGTCTATGACTGGGTGGCTCTTCATGTTCTTGAACCAGAGTGGTCACTTGGGCCGCTATCTTATACACGGTCGAAAAGCTGACGTTCGATTTCACCTCATGCGATTGGACTAGATTGGCCTAGGCCGCGATATCGGCGCAGCCTGGACAATCGCGCGAGGCGAAATCGAACGTCGGCTTTTCGAACGTGTACAAGATAGCGGCCCTGCACTTGCCAAGAACAAACAGCCACAGTTTACAGGAGCCATCCATCAATACGGAGCACCCTGCTCATTTTTCCTCTATCATGTACTTCCCTTTCTGATTCAATCTCTTATTTGACATCATGTGCTAAAACAGTGCTGTGTGAAATTTGTCAGCAGTAAATATTTCCGACGACATGAGAAGCGATCGCATCTCTGTTAGAAGCGCACTTTCAGGGTCGTGACACCGTGCAGTGTTGTTCGATATGTACGCATTGTACATCACCTGGATCTTCAAGGGGATTTTACAACTGTTTGATAGAGGCAGTAATTCTGAACATTCGATCTCGGATAGCTGGACAGCGCTATCTCCCATTGCCATGTGGCAGGGTGTATTATGGGTGCTGGCTTTGGTGCACTTCTGCATGCCCATACTATGTCGCAGAGCATTGCACATTCATCGCAGTGTGGGCATTTATAAGAATACAGCGTGTAAGGCGTGGTACAGACTAGAGTGTGGATGTAGTTTTTGTAGTTTCCATATTACGGCTTCCTTTGCTTACATTGACAATCATCGTTCACGGTCTCTGCACAATTTTTTTAATATGCCGTGGCTAAAACTGACACCTAGCAGCATCTTCAGGATTAAGTGACAGATGCAATTTTGTATTTGTGCACACCTAGTTGAACTCCGTCAATCGATCTACAAGCTGTTGGCTGGCATTGGCATGCTAGAAACATGAAAAATAATTACCTCGCAGAGAGTGAGGGAGTTTATGTGAGTTATCTTGTCTTTTCTTTACAGTTGTACCAGCAACACCAGCAGCAACAGCAACACCAGACACAGCACCAGCAGCAGCAACAGCAGCAGCAGCAGCAACATACCCAGAGAGGTCAACACGGAGGCCCCATGGCGTTAGTACCAGGTGCCCAGTACTCCTTAGGCCAAGGGCAGCAGCAAGGTGGTGCGCTAGGTGTCCCACCTCCTACGGCACCCACTCCTTCACCCTTCGCGCCCCCCTCCACACCGTACCTGCTCAACCAGGACCCCTACGGAGCACCACCCCATCCTCTGGGCATCGTCACAGGTTGGTGCATATTGACTTGACTACAGTGAGCGCTCATTAAGGTGAACTCTGTTAAGGGGGGACGCGGCAATTGAAGTGGTGAAATTTGCAACATTTTTTATTTTGATTTATTTTTTTCGCACTCCCCGGACCTTTATTTACCTCATAGTGAAATATTATAACGAAATACATGGTAGAAGTAAAGAAAACAGCACTTTCGTGAAGTGCTGTCATGAAAAATAGCGAAAAAAATCTGGCTTCGGAAGGCCCCATCGCACCGTGGATTGCCCGGCTATCCGTTGACGCAGTGTCGCCATCTTGGTAACATCGTAAAGAGGAGAGATCGGAGCTAAAGATAGCCGCAGCAACGCATTTCTCCACCGAAAAATAAAGCAGCGAGCGAAAAAAAGCAAACACGGCATTGAGATTGGGTGTAGCAGTCACGTGAGGCACAAGGTGCGCCCCTATTAGCTGTTGTAGATTTGATTTGCTGACGAACCTCTCTCGCGCGCATTTGCGCAGCAGCGAGCTGCGCGTTCTTGTCAACGTGATTGACGATCGTGGCAGCTTACACAGGTTTTCTGCAATAAGCCCCAAATGTTTGTTTGACATCATCTCATGTAATGTTGTCTCAACAAGAGACCTTTGAGGAAATAAATAAATAAATGGATGAAGTTCCGAATGGCCCACGTGTACGGAAGACCACGAAAGGCGTAGAAAAGAGGGAGAAAACTACTTGTAGAAGCGGATGCCGCCGAGCTTGTTGACAAGGCGCACGTCTGTGACTGGGAAAGCGTGCCCGCATGCGCTGCTAACGACGCGACCACAGAACACCTATGCGACCGCGAGTGACAGTGAAGGTGCGACGGCGAAGGCGTGACCGCGAGTGATGGTGACGTTACGTCCGCGTGGGATCGTGACATGCGGATGTCAAGGTATTCGCGAACTAATGTGTAATTAAGGGGGGACATGGCTTTGAAAATAAACTTCCTTATTTCTTCATGGATTTTGATGAAAATTGGCACAAATGTTTAGAATGCCTCCCTGATGCTTCCATAATAGTTTCAGAGCGATATCTTGATAACATTTTATTCAATTTTATTGAGCAGAATTTTTCTCCCTCTAACTTTCTGGAGAGCCTGGGGGTCTTGGTCTTGAAACGCGGGTCTTGAAATGACAAAAAATCGCTAGAAAGTCTATTTTCGGAAAAGTGCGTTTTCACTACGTTTATACATTCAAGAATCCCTCTGCGAAATCTAGAACCCAAGTTTAATCAGAAAATAATAAAAGAAAACACACTTATACGGGCCAGGGTGGCCGCGGAATTAGCAAAAAATTGCCAAAAATGTTCGAACTTCGCGCCGTCGTCATTTGCGAACGCGTTGGCCGGCGGGCGCCATTTTGAGCTTGTTTGGAAGCTGCTTTCTTTGTGCATATTTTGCGCCGGTTCAAAATGGCGTAGGTGAGGAGGAACCGACGCTATCGCATCATTTCTGAAGTATGCGCCCGTGCCGCTGATTGGCCAGAGCACGCATGCCCCCCCGCGCGCCTCGCTCCTATTGGTCTGGCGCCGTTTGAGTGCCGATTCTCGTGTGCCCGACAGGCTGGTCGCTCTCGTGCGCGCTGCGTGTTTGTCTCTGTGGTTTCATCGCGCCGCTGTGAACGTTCAGCCGCTCGCTTCTCGACAACGTTCGATAAAGTGTCTTTTTCGCTGCCCAAATGGCTGGAGAAGATCATTGTCTGAAGACTACTACGCGTCAAGCGTTCGGCAAAGCGCGAAGGCAGCCGTGAAATGCACGATAGAAGACGGGTAAGCCTGTCATGCACCCGGAGTTGCCGGCTGCTGGTCTGCCTGAAGATTCTGAGTTTCGAGCTGCAACCCAGTACGTCTAGCATCAACACTTCGTCCACCCACGCCTCGCGTGTTGGTGCAGACCGTTTAGATACTGTTTTCTTCACGACCGAAGAAAGAAGCAAGTGCGCAGCGATCGCCGATAAGGTGAAAGCGCGCCTGGCGTTGCAGTCTGCAATGGAGCTATAGTTTAAGCTGCTGGGTGTTGACACGAAAGAGGACGTCAGCGACAGCGAAACGGAACTTGCGATCGTGGATTTATCCGTGGTGCAAGACTTTTTTGGACTTATGCCGTGTCCCGTGTGCGGCAAGAAAACGCTGATGCTTTCGAAGGACCCCGCCAAGGAGTACAGGCTCTGTGCCAAGCTTGTGCTGGAGTGCTGCACGTGTGGCATGCGCGAAAGGATCGTCGGAGGCTTCACATGTCCAACAAGGATCATACAAACAGAAATGCTTTGATAAACAAGCTTGCAAAGAGGCACAAGCCAGCAACAGACTCTGCTACAGTCCTGGGCTTTTATAGGTATAGGTGTGACCTTTTGCTGAATGCACAATTGTGAGAGTGTGCAAGAGATACAAATTCTTTTTAAATTTGAATTCTGGGATTTTACGTCCCAAAACCATGATATGATTCTGGACCAATTTTGACCACTTGGGAAGCGCTACAACGCAAGCATTTCAGCTTCATTGAAATGTGGCGACCACCACTGGGATTTGATCCAAATTTTTTGTTGTAGCCATAAACTTTGTGGAAAGGACATATTTTGTTGTGGCCATGAACTCAGCACAACTTTATTTGCATAGGGATGCCATTTGTGTGCCTTCTGTTCAACAAGGAACTAAAATAGGAATGTGAAGCTCGTGGTGCTAGCTTTCTGGCATTGCTTTCAATGACTATGCATGATTTTGCAACCAATATCTCAGTGTTATTTTTGCAAAATGGCCATATATATGTCACGAACTTGTTGCTGAAAGACAGGGCTACATGGTGATGCAATTTATATTGCCATATTGTTAGACCATTAAAAGTTACAGTGAACTGAAAGTTCAAACTCGTTTTTCTCAGCTTCATTTTTTTGGACACCGCACACTGCCTTGGGGGATCTTCATATGTTCGTTCTAAGTACCATCAAAATGTTTGGTATAAGTACATTTGTGTCGAATGGATCTAGCCGGTGATGCTATTTATTTATTTCTAAAGTTGCCGGCTAAATTTTAATTGCCACTAAATACAAATGAAAATTAGCAAACATATTGAAATTATGTTTACACCTTTTTTTTTTTTGCATTATAATTGCATTGAGAACAATAACAATAGCATCACCGGCTAGAGCTACTCTCTGGCGTTCTGGCCGTATACTTTGTTTTTCCTTTTGACAAAGTTAAGCTTTTGAAAAGTCGCCTAAGAAATTGACTGAATTTCTGTATTAAAAACTTTGCATCATTTCTTGTAATGAAGATATACAAAATCTAATTAGATATTTGCAATCAGTAGAAAAAACTGAACAATACTGTTAAATATCATCCCGTTCACACTAAAATTAACAAAAATGGTTTTGGGACCCACGTCTCCCCTTAAGGGGGGACGCGGGTCTTGAAACGGCAAAAAATCACAAAAAAAGTCTGTTTTCGGAAAAGTGCATTTTCGCTACGTTTATACATTCAAGAATCCCTCCGCGAAATCTAGAAGCTAAATTTAATGGGAAAATAATAAAAATCGCGCTTAAAGGGGCCAGGGTGAACGCAAAATCAGCAAAATTTGGACAAAAATGTTCAAACTTCGCGCCGTCGCCATTTGCGAACGCGGTGGCCGATGGCCGCCATCTTGCGCTTGTTTTGAAGCTGTTGTCTTTGTGCGCATTTTGCGCCAGTTCAAAATGGGTTCGGTGAAGGGAAACCGACGCTATCGCGTCATTTCTGAAGGATGCGTCCGTGCCGCCGATTGGCCAAAGCGCGCACACCCCCGCGCGCGCTCGACCGCTCTCGCCTTTCGCTACGTTTGTTTATCTCTGGTTTCATCGCGCCGCTGTCTACATTTGTTCAGCCCCTTGCTTCGCGACGACGTTTGATAAGGTGCTGTTTTCGCTGCCCGGATGGCTGGAAAAGATCGTCGTCTCAAGGCTACTACGCGTCAAGCGGCTGTGGAATGCGTGACGGAAGGCGGCTAGGCCTGTCATACTCGCGGAGTTGCCGGTTGCTGGTCTGCCTGGACATTCTATCGGATCGAGTTCCGAGCTGCAAACCGGCACGTCTAGCGTCAACACTTCGTCCGCCCAGGCCACGCGTGTTGGCACAGATCGTGCAGGCACCGTTTCCTTCCCGATGATTGAAGAAAGTAGCGAGCGCGCAGTGAGCACCGGAAAACGTGCCTGTCATCGCAGTCTGCAATGGAACGAAAGTTCAAGCTAGTGGGTGTCGACAGGAGAGGACGTCAACGACAGCGGAACTGAATTTGCAATCGTGGATTTATCCGTCGTACGAGAGTTCCTTGGACTCGTGCTGTGTCCAGGGTGCGGCTAGAAAGTGGTGATGCTTTCAAGGACCCCGCCAATGAGTACGGGCTCTCAGCAATGTTCTGACAATGTTCTGTCGTCACAATGCTGCGAGAGCAAAGGGAGAGCCTGAACCTAGGCACCACTACAACTTGCCAGAACATGTGGCAGAAGCAATGCTGCCTGTATATACGCGGCTATCTGAAAAAACCCTGCTCCAAAGATACCAGCGAGGCAAGACACAATTCGAATGAGAGCCTTCACGCAGTGATTTGGAGTGTCTCAAAGGAACAGCATGCATCTCTCTTTGCCGTGCAAGCTGCTGTTGCGGAAGCTGTCCTACGCTTCAACACTGGGACACTGGCTTGCGTCCACTCTGCAGCAGCTACACATGAATATTCCTGGCACTGCATCTCAGCGAGCAAAGGAGAAAGACGGCCATCGAAGTTCCAACTCCCGCAAGTAGCCTCTTCGAGCGCAAGGAAGCTGGCCAAAAAGCGGCATAAAGATGGGATGCATCCAGATTATGCCCCTGGTGAATTTCCTTGAGATTTTATTGGTATGTTCTCAATAAAGATGTTGCAGAATGTTTTTCCTTGATTTCTCAAAACAATTCTGACAGACTTCCAATTTGGAGGTAAAATAGCTTCTGTCCTATTTCAGCTATGGGAATAATTTTTTTTTTGCCAGAAAGAGAAATGTATGCAGTAAGCAATATGCACCTTTTCAAAGCAGTACTCTTCTCAAAAATTTTTTGAAATGGGTCACATGCTTGACATGTCAAGATGGCATTTTTTTCTCACAACTTTGAGGAGCTCTAACTTTTGCTCAGATTAGCCTAGAACATTGATTAATACCTTATTGCACTCCCTGAACATTCTATATAGTCTTTATACTCAAATTACTATGTTAGGGTTTTCTGTTTAGATGCTAATTTTCCTCCAAACAAAGGACCCAGCTTATACAATGCTTTTAGAGTATATCAGAAACTACTTATCCTATGGCAAAATTAATTATATTTTTAGAATCTGCATATTAAAATACACAAAGTGTGAAAATTTCGTTCAGATCTGTTCACAAATAAAAAAGTAGTATTTCAAGTGTAGCCTCCCCCCTTAAAAAACGTGATAGAAGGCTTGTTAAGTATTGACTGCATAGCTATGCGTGCTGAAGGTCGTGACATTCTTGCATTCTTTTTCTTTTTTTTTTCGCAACACAAGTTTTTTGGTGAGCCATATTTTATGTTACCTTCGCATCAAGCACACTTTCGGGGTAGACGAATAGCCATACCGTAAACTTACAAAGGGTCAAGATAAGAAAGCGAGAATGTCACGACCTGCACTGTAGCCCAAGGAACGGGACAAAAAAACGAAGAGTCAAAATATGTTAAACGGTAACAAAGAAATCAGCTCCAGAAACTGAGCAGACAGGCAGAAAAACAGTTTTGAGAAAACGGCTCTCAAAGTTTCATCTTCTCTTTAGTTCTCTAAAAGGTACCAAATTTGTAGTCTTTGGGGTGTTTTGTGATGTTGGGCTTCTTGTACATGTGGCCTCTGGTCTGGCATGCTTCCCCCCCCCCCCCCTTCTTTTTTTTTTCTATAAAAAGAAAAGGGCGGGGGGGAGGCATTCTTCGCTGCTGCTGCGCTACAAAGAGCACGGTGCCTAGATTTCAAAAATGACCCGCCGTGGTTGCTCAGTGGCTATGGTGTTGGGCTGCTGAGCACGAGGTCGCAGGATCGAATCCCGGCCACGGCGGCCGCATTTCGATGGGGGTGAAATGTGAAAACACCCGTGTACTTAGATTTAGGTGCACGTTAAAGAACCCCAGGTGGTCGAAATTTCCGGAGTCCCCCACTATGGCGTGCCTCATAATCAGAAAGTGGTCTTGGCACGTAAAACCCCATAATTAATTAATTAATTAGATTTCAAACCAAGTGACGTGCAGAACTCTGTGTGGCCATAAATATAGTTCCAGTGTACATTCAGGCAGCCTGTACCCGTAAGCTGTCCGATTGATAGCAATCTTCAGTATAATCAGAGAGGCATTTTTTTTTTTTTTCTTCTTCTTTTGGTAGAGTTGAACATGTTACTGAATGAAGGCTCTGAGTGTCAGCAGCCTCCCAAGTCATCTTTACTTGACAGTGGTTGTAGAACTTAGGATCAGAGAGCCAGTGATAGATATGCAGGTGCTTTCCAGAATTGTAGTTTTGTATGATGCCTCAATCACTTCTGCAGCCAGGTGTCTGTGCCAGCCCAAGGGGCCTAGTGAACAGAACTCATGATGAGGTTCTCTTTATGAAGGGTTGGTATGATGTTGTTACAAGCTATCGTGACAATATGATTATCAGCCGTATAAACTTTCTAACATTCGTTTACTAACTAAATTAACAAGCATGGTGTCATTCATGCACGAGGAAACATGAACACGCCTCACTCAATGACCGCAGAAACTCTTATATCAAAACGCTGGAGTGAGGAAGTGCTGTCGCAGGAGTGAGCGAATCGACCTTAGTGCAGCCTCTCGCTTAAGGGGGGACCTGGGCCTTGAGCAATACCATTATTGATATTGCTGCTATAGGAATGAAATTTGTAGGTAATATGTAATTTAATGTGCTTGATGCAAATATGTAATTAGTTTTTCTCTATATAACGAGACAAAAATTTTATACAATTTTTCCTGTTCCAATGTTTTGGGATGACTGGCAGAAATCTTTTTCCAGTAAGAAATGTAAAAGTTATGTGAAAGTATTCCTGAACGTTCAAGGAGTGCAGTAAGCATTGTCTCATGTTTCTACCTCTGTTCTATCCAAAGTTACAAAAGTTAGAAGTTGTAACTTCACATGCGATATATATATTTTTTTACTTTCCTCAAAATTTCAATATGTTTCAAGGTGCAGAAATGTGGTATTATAGACTTACTGCACTCCCTGGGAGCCTAGCTATCAGATAAAGCAAAAATTATTAAAATTAAATGATTAGGCAAGTAACTATGCCTCCCGCAAAATTGCTAATTACCAAAAAAAGCGTATTGAGAAAAGTGGAAAAAACTAGCCACCATGTGAAAAAAGCATTTCATTACCCTGGATGCATGAAATTATCATAGCCAATGGCTCAGAAGGCTCTAGGGGAATAATCTGGATGGGGATTTCCTCGCTGCCTCCGCTTTGCAGCTGCTTGAAAAGCTGCCAAGGACATTCGCTTTCTCTCCACACTAACAACGCGACAACAGTCCTTTTCAGGGGGGACACTGCTATTGATATAATATTCATTTTTTCATCAATATTAATGAAACTTAGGAACCTTATTAAGATTCTTGTGATGATCTCAAATGTGTAATTATTTTTACCATAGGCCAATTACTTCTAAAGATAAATGAGATTCATTGTTCATCATTTGCAGAAACAAGAGAATACTACCCACACTACAAAAATTCATATTGCCACATGCCTAGTACTAGAAAACATAGGAAACACAATGGTAGGAGTACCTTTTTGATATATCTAATATTAGTAACTCTATAGCAATTCAATATCCACTGTTCCAAATGTGAGTTCCCCACTGTCTGATCTAAAGCAGAACTGAAAAAGTTTAAAGCATAAATTCCAATATCTGTTCCTACCATTGTGTACTTTGCACACTCAGCTGCAAATAAGCCACAACAAAAACTATGGCTCTATCTGCCTTGAAGGCACAGATATCGCTGCTGCAAATCAGTACAAATCAGCAAGTAAAAAATCTGTGTTTTGGGAAAACGAGAAAAAAAAAATACATGCACTTTTAACCAAAAGTGCAGAAATAATTTTGCACTATATTGCAGTGAAAGTGGCTAAAAGCCACCAGGAATGTAGTCGCTCTGACCGCGGCCACCCAAATGTGCCAAAAACATCGTTTAGCGCCGTTCGCCGATTCCCGGTGGCTTGCATCGCGCGCGCGGTAAGGTTGCCGTTCACGCGGGTCGAGCTCCACGCCGACGCGATATCGCCGCAGCACGCGCACGTGATAACGATCTTTATGGCGAGGCCATATTCCCGTTCGCTTTTGCCTACTGCGATGTTACCGCCGCACACCTTGTGCTTGAGAAACGATTAGTGCGTTGACGGGGTCCTACTGATGATAGCGTCGACTGGTGGGGCTGCAGTGCCATCGGCGCGAGTGAGCAAATCCAACTTCCGCTTTGACGCTGGCGTTGACGCAAGAACTTGAAGTTTTTTGAACATTCATCTCCCTCTGCAGCAAATCCGCACGCTGCAACATTGCAGTGTCACGCCGAACGCGGCTGCTGTCCGGTCACTCGTAGGCGAGCTAGCTAGGCCTACTTCGGCATCGTTCGCGGCTACGACATCACTTGCGGACAGCGGCGGACGATTATCGATGGTTCTCTGAAGAAATGGAACGCATTTGAAAGTTATAAGCTGATCGATTCTTCTTTTTTGCCGTAGTTGTGCCTCCTGGCGAACTTTTCCGGTGGATCGGTCATCGTTCCGCATTCGTCACAAACCTACGAGACGCGCCGTCGCGTCGCCTGCGGAATGGAGCAGACGACAGGAACCTCGCGCAGCCAACCACAGCACGCGTTTCTGATCACGCGCGCTAGTCGACGAATGGGATCGCACGTTCGGACTTTTTTTCTTCACGGATTTTAACGTCACCGGCGAGCCGACGGAGTCACTTTTGGCGGGAAATTGAAGAAGAAAGGCTCCTCTTTCCAACGAGACCAAGATGGCTGCGATCGCGCGCCTAGGAAAAGGGCTACGCGCCGCGACAAAAAGGGTCGTTTTTGCGCGGAATTCAGTTCACAGGGATGTTTTAAATTGATATTGCGGGCAAAATACTCTTCCGCGAGATGTGAAACTTGGTGAAATAAAGGAACAGTAGTTGTAGGTACTGAAAATGTTATTTTCAAAAAATCTATTTTTTTGGCGATTTTTTTCGCCTCAAGACCCGTGTCCCCCCTTAACACGAACTGAGCGACGAGAACGCAGCGCAGTGGCCTATAGTCAGGTACAACTTCAGAAAAAAAAGGAGGCCCCGCCCAGATGACTGAAGCATGACAGCCGATTGCCTCCTTGACTAAAATAGTCCTGCTCGAAAGACCATGCTTCTAAAACGCCTAATTCTCGCTATAAAGACTTTTGTACTTTGATGACTGGTTTGGTAGAGCTCTCATGATTGGAATGCTACAGAAAATGCAGGATTGTGAAAGAAAAAAAAGAAAACTGTGCCTTCTACAATGCTACGTGTTGTCTGCTTTTTAGCTTCATTGCAAGGGACAAAAGAAGAAAAAGCAGCGCTGCATGGCGTTTTCCCTGGTTTACATGTACAAAGCACATTTAATACTTGTTTTCCAAAGTCAAAATTGGTCACTTGCTATTTAACAAGTACTTAAAACAAACTGCATTTATTAAAAGCATTGCAAACCTGGGGGAAAAGGACAATCGAGGCAGGAAGAGTGCAGAAATGCTTCATTCATTGTTTTAAGTAAATAATTTTGGTATTAAATAGCATAAGAGTTATATTTTTTACGTTTGTGTTCTCACAAAATTATTTTCAAAAATGTGATAGGTTTCTTTTTCCTTTCTTTTTCACTTTTTTTCGTGCAAGCCTGCAGTCTCGCCAGTTCGTGTAGCGTAATGAAGCTCGCTGCAAACTTTCCATCGCCGTATCACGGCTCAGAATAAATGGACATGGCACAAATGGTGCATCGTAAGCTTGCAATGGTATTTCTGGCATGATAGAACACCGCAAAAAGTTTAGGAACTCACTCTGACGAGGGGCAGACACACACAACTGACGCGACTCAACCCAGTTTGCAGTGCGGGTGACGATCTTTTACATCGGCATGGTCACCAGCCGTCCAGCTCGTGACGTCAATCTAGAGTGCATGCCCATTGGTGGAGGCTCGTGTGCAGCCGCCTTGGAGGAGGAAACGCCCTCTTTTTCTAAAGTTGCACCCAACTATAGATGTGTAGACTTTTGAGGTTTCACTGTATATGCGAAATATAAATCGATATAGACAGCCCAGGCGGCTGTGCACGCCTGCCAGGACTACTGTATCTTGGAAGCCATCTGCAACAGGGACAGAGTCCACCTTGTGCCATGTTTTCGTGGCTTAATTCATGCGACGAGAGGCAGCACAAAGGTTAATTCACTTACTGCTACTGCCACGCTACCTCACTGCAGCATTTTGATGGCGAGTTTTCGTGGTCATCGAGTGAGATGTGTTCGCGTTTTCTTGTGCATGCGTGACACCATGCTTGTTAATTTAGTTAGTATGCCTATGTTTACAAGTTTATACAGCCGATAAAACCACTATCCTTACTTCGTATAACTGTCCACTAAGTTGCTATCAAAATTGATGCTTCGCCTTTCAAGCGAAACTGTGACTTCTCTCTCTTTTTTTTTTAAGTTTCAGTTGCTATTTTCCAAGTGGTGTTTCCGCAGAGCAGGTGTGTCTCGGAGTCGTCGCAACAGCAATAGGCTTGCATTTGGCTGTCTTGAGAGGGAGGAAAGTGTGAAACATTCAGCCAGTAATGATGCCCGACTCCTGTGTGTGTCCCTTGTCCAGGCCCAGCCATGATGCCGCAGTACTATGGCATGCCTCCGTGGGGCATGTTCCCAACGCCAGCAGCTGCAGGTCTCCTGCAGGGACAGGGGGGCCAAGGTGGGCCACCCCAGCAGGTGCCACAGCAGGTGCAGCAGCAGATGCAGCAGCAGATGCAACAGCAGGTGCAGCAGCAGATGCTCCGAGGCAATGGGGCACGACCCATGACACCACAGGGCAGTGGAGAGCCTCTGTCTCAAGCACCCCCAGGAGGTGAGGGCACTCTGCAAGCTGAGCCAGTACACGGAAATGCAAATGAAAGTAGTACCGTAGTTACATGATTGTAAGTCGATTCGAATGTAAGTCATGGCGGCCGCATTTAGAGGGGGGCGAAATGCGAAAACACCCCTGGTACTTAGATTTAGGTGCACGGTAAAGGACCCCAGGTGTTCAGAATTTCCGGAGTCCTCCACTATGACGTGGCTCATAATCAGAAAGTAGTTTTGCCATATAAAACTTCATAATTTAATTTAATTTAGTATTAGAATGTAAGTCGACCCTCCCCCCCTCCCCCCCGTATGACGTGTCACAGGGAAGAAAAAAAAGAAGAGCATACCCGAGGGCGCATTCGATAACGAAAATTTATTGGTAGCTGTCATGGTCACTGGACTACTCATCTTCACTTGTGCCATCGTCCTCACTAGTGCTGCCATCGTCATCGCTGCTACAGTCCCACAGCATGTCATCGTCTAGCGAAATTCCACATTTGGCAAACGACCACACCACGACATCTTGTGGAACAGCAGCCTATGCCAAATGTACCTAACCACATGCAACCGTCAGGGAGGCTCTTTTGACAGGTTCGGTTGGCGTACGTTCACGGTCTTTTGCCGCCAGCCACTCGTTGTACTCACGGTGGAGATCCGGGCTTGTTTCATGACCATGTCGCACTTCACTGCCAAGGACTGATCACGCATTTCAGCGAAGTACGCCGCAAGCTTGGCCTACAGCTCCGGAAAGCATCCGTACTTCGGCCCGTGGGAAATTCTTTACTTGCTGTCACAGGTGAAAATTTTGCTTCGCCTCAGTCGTCACTCTTGCACCACCCGTTCAGAAACATCGAACTTGCGACCCGGTGTGCAGGGATTTCTTTCTTCGGCATAAAGAATGGCAGCCTTCTTGAACACTGCTGTGAACAAGCGCCAAATGTTTAGTCGGCCTGGAGCACCCATGACGACTGAGGAAGCATGGAAGTAGCACGTAGCCGGCAGTCAAGTCGAACGCGTCAAAGTAAGAGCTACAGGTTCACGGCTAGAGGGAAAGAGAAACACGTGAGCAGTGTCTGCTCTTCCATGAACTATCGATTCGATACTCCCCGCAAGCCCCGCCGTTCTGAGGGTGCCACCACAAATTGAACAGCGGCACTTCCATCAACTATCGGCACCCGCCCCCCATGAGTGTTGGGCGCACTGTAAAACTCTCAAAAATTTTGAAACACCCTTCCGAAAAGCAAACAAACGCATGGGATAGCAAAAAGCTATGGGTAGGGCCATAGAGCAAACGCAAAATTGTAACTGCCATATTTACTCGCATAATGGTCGCACCCCTGAATTATTGTCGTCAAAATATGATTTTTTCTTTCCCGTATAATGATCGCACATCGAACTTGTCGCAGCGATATGTCGTGTGCCAAGTCTAGCTAATGATGATCGCGCTTACAATCTGTCAAATGCTACGCGAACGACTCTTGAAGACATACCAAGCAGTCTGCACGCACCCAACATTCTTAAAGGGACCCTGAAACGCTTTTGACGATTTTCTACAAACGTACTGAATCGTTGGAGTAGGTCCTTTTGATCATTAATTGACACATCTAAGTGCTCTGCGTAAAGCATGTAATTTATTAAAAGTTTTTAAAAATGCACGTCGCTGCCGATTGCAGCACAATGCTCGGCGGAATTTTAAACCGCCCCTGCCGATATGACGGAAATCACCCTTATGACGTCAGTGGGGCGAGCTATCCGATTGGCTGACCAGGGCACGTGATCGATAACTTTTGCAACTTTATGGTAAACAAAGGATCTTCGTAATAGTTGGAATGTTAGTTCATTTGTTTTTATAAAAAGAAAGTAACATAAAGAGAATGCACAAGAACAATTTTTCAGTACACTTAAGCACTTCCGGCACACAGCAAGTGTTGTCTGCTTGTGTTACAACGTACTCAGTCTTTGACAAGAGCTCCACCGTCAGTGTCAGTCTGTCTTTTCGCGAGTGCTATGATTCGAATTTGTTGTGTTATGGACTGCAAACGTAGTGACTGGCAATATGTCAAGCTGCGACATCGTGTCCCTTCTGCAAGGCAGCATACGAGCGAACTGGCTGCTGCGCATTGGACTGCCGCTATCCGATCGGCGCCAGGATTTGCGCGTTTGTAGCCGTCACTTTACACCGGAAGATTGCTAACGCAATGGCGTTTCACGAGTCCAGTATTAGGGCGAACGCAAGCGCAAGGGGTTAGGGTCTGGGGGCTTGACTGTGCCGTAACGGGATGAGCCATGGGATGAGAAGCGCAAATGTGAATGGTCTGCACGGTGCAGCCACCTGGTGGCACAGAGCTCAACCATACACAGTAGCAACAACGAAGTGTATTCTTCTTTGCTGCTGGTGTGTATTTTTCGCAGGAGTGTAATCATCAACACGTTGTTTTTATAAATGTTTAAAATGTTTTACACTTGGTTAGAGCAATATTAGCGCTTTGTTTGGCTGGTTAGGTGCTGCGCCAACAAGTGCCTGGACCGTGCAGACCAATCAGGCCGCTCACATACGTCTACGCTAAAGTTCCTTCATCAGCTTGAGTTTATGCCTCCAGTCATTTGCCGAAACGACCAGCTTGCCTGTGCTTACTGGGATACCAGAAACGTTCGGTGCTACGACAGAATGCTCGCAACGCACGCTGCTTCGATAGCTCTCGCTTGGGGTCGACGGCCAAGCGGCTAGCGGAGAGGTCTCGCGCGCGCAGGGGCGGGCTCCAAAACAACCGGAAGTGGACGATGTGACGTCGCATCGTGACGCAAACCAGTGAAGGCGGAGCTTAGCCCCGCTCGCTCGGCGAACGAGTTGAAGAGGAAAAGCATGGCTAGGGAGGAGGGTAACTTCTAATCGCTTGTAGCTCCATTAATACGCAACGCTTCACTTAAATTGTGGTGCGAATGTTCTGCTTAAGGGGGGAAGTGGGTCCTAAAAATGTTTTTCTTATTTTTGGATGAATCTTTAATAAACTCCACTGCCTGGGGTAATTTTTCATGCTGATTTCAGATCTGTAATTAGATTTCTGATAGCTGTAGCAGTTCAAAAAATATTGAGGTCAGAAGTCAAATTAATTTCAAACTCGTTACGACACTTTTTGATGATTCCGTCTTGCTAAACTAAAAACTAAATGCATGACACCATTGCTAAAGACCTACTGTAGGGGGTGATGCTATTTTTATTCATTTGGAAACATTTTGCAGACAAGAAAACAATCTTGCATTTATTGTGAACATTTTTTTTCTAATTAGCAGCGATTACTATACCTGAATGTAATTTTCATGACGGTGCAAGAGTAATAAAGATAGCATCACCCCCCAGATCATTTCAACACGAATAAAATGATACCACCCTTGCCATTTTTGGCCAAAAACAACCCAGAAAAAACACCTGTAAGGCGGAGTACAGTGTGCAAAAACATAGAACTGTAATAAACGCATTTGAAGTTACAAACAAATGTAGCTTTTGCTGAAGTGAATCTACAGCAATACAAATGGCACCATTTTCAAGCTCTATGTTTTGTAAGAATGGCCATACTAAATGTGTGACTGCACACTTTCAAAATAATAGCACACTGGCCACTGAACTAGCACAAGAAACTTTATTAGGCACCATGCTCTACAAAGAGCATGGTGCCTGGGTTTCAAACCGAAGTGTAGGCATGAATATAGTTCCAGTGTTGTACATGCAGGCTGCCTGATTGATAGCAGTCTCCATTACAATCAGTGAGGCATTTTTCATTTGGTAGAATTGACCATGTTACTGAATGAAGGCTCTGAGTGTAAGTAGCCTTCCAAGTCATGTTCACCTGACAGTGGCTGTGGAACTTATGATCAGAGAGCCAGTGATAGATATGCAGCTGCTAGGTGCTTTCCAGAATTTTACTTTTGTATGATGCCTCGATCACTTCTGCAGCCAGGTGTGTGGCAGCCCAAGGGGCCTATTGAACAGAGCTCATGATGAGGTTCTCTTTATGAAGGGGTGGTATGATAGATATTGTTACGAGCTATCGTGACAATATGATAATAGAGTGAACGCGCAATGGGCTTGGTTGCGAGTCCGAAGTGCCGATGTGCAAAATGCATAGCCGCAGATACAAGAAGCTGACGCGCGATATGCGCTTATTCGCGCAGTCCGAGGTGCCGACGCGCGAAATGCCTAGTCGCGGGCTCGAGGAGTCGACACTCGACGTGCTCATTCGCGCAGTCCTACGTGCCGACGCGCCAAATTCCTAGCCGCGGGCTCGAGGAGTCGACACTCGATGTGCTTATTCGCGCAGTCGGAGGCGCCGATGCACAAAACGATTAGGTGACGGTCTGAGAAGTCCGCGCGCGATGTGCATGATCGCCGAGTCGGAGACTCCCTATGCGCGAAATGTTAAGCCGCGTTTCTGAGGATTGCGTGCGCGATACGAATGTGTCACCAATTCGGAACACCGGCTGCTGAAAGGCTTAGCCGCATGTCCGAGGATTCCGCGCGCGAATCTTGGTCGCGAAGTCCGCGTCGCCGATGCTCGGAATGCTTAGCCGAAAGTCTGAAACGTCCACAAGCGTAGGGATCGGCCACGCTACTGCGATGTCCGCGTTGCGCCCGTTTTGACACGTCGAGATCACGGCGAGCGGAGACGTCAAACTCGCGAGGTGCAAAGAGCCGAGCAGACGACGCCAGCGCCGGACCAATGGCGAACCGCGCTGGAGTCACGTGGCGGGCGCGGCCAATTGCAGACTCCGGCACGACCCTCAATCATTTGCTTTTTGTGCGCTTGTTTCTGTATGGAGGAGATCGCTGAAGTGGCAGATGTGAAGACGGAAAAATGCGCTTTCCAACGAAACCAAGATGGCGGCGCTCGGTCGCGCCGTTCCGGAGATATTGTGGCGTGAAAAACGCTGTTCTTTCTTGATTTCCGCGAGATTTCTCGCCACCTTGGCTGATAAAACTAATTTTTTGAGCACTTCTAGGAGGTTTACAATGATGATATTTGGGTATCAGATAGAAAAAGAGTTATAGAAACTGAAAATGTTATTTTCAAAAAATCTTGAATTTTTGGCCATTTTTCGCGATGTAAAACCCGCGTCCCCCCTTAAGCTGTACCCTATGCATCTACAAAATTTGTCCCAACCGTTTCAGGGGCCCTTTAAGGGGAGATGCTCCTCGGAAACTTTTTTTTAAATATTAATGCTAGGCAAATGAAAATCGTACCACTTATATAGCTTGATATCCTCATTCTAAATATGTTTTTAGTTTTAGGATAGCTCGATGCTTTCGTGTCCTAAGTGCCATGTATAAGTGAAAAACAGTGCTTGTTTGTGCAGCTACTGGACCTAGCAGTTGGCATGATAAAGCAGTGCAAGATGGCTTTTCTTGTTCCTAACACTCCACTGATTACCGATAATCAAGGTAATGCAATTCCCTTGACAGGCAACATTTTGAGAGAATTTCATATCTGGTGCTTCGTTTTCAGTGGCTGGCACCCAAGTGTATTGAACATTTCCAGTCTTAAAAATAAACTGATTCAGGGTGTCTTCCAACCGGGAAAATCGGGAATTCTCAGGGATTTTGAGTAGTCTGGAAAACTCGGGAAAACTCGGGGAATTTGTGGTTCTATCAGGGAAAATTAGCTGTAATTTTATTGAAAGGGTCCAAAGTCGAGGTAATGCTGGCTCGAGTAACAGCAGGAATCGTAATGAATCGTCTTTGACGCCCTGTCATTGGCCGGAGGAGTTTCCAGTGTGCAGTCAACGACTGACTTTCCGGATTCCCGATAATTTGGACGTCTTCGTGGCACCACCACGTACCCTATAAAGACAGTGTATCAGGACGCCTTAAATTCCGGAGGTTTTGCCGTGACCACAGGTCCGAAACGGCATTAATCAAAGCCACCACTGCTGCCATTTTGATTACCTTGCCGCCTGGAACCGGTGCTCTCTCACGCAGACGCGCTGGCAGCCGTAGCCACCACGTCGGCAATGCTAGGCCTAGCTGCTTTGATGTTCGCTATGAAGCTTCTTGGCATTGGTTGTCGTGTTTTTTATTGAAAGAATTCGCTGCTGTCAGCAATGGCATGTACTCCGCCTTTGTGGTCCTTGCAGTTGGCTTAGAAGCTTGGAAAGCACGGTGTGTTGCATAATGCTAGTTCCCGAAAGTCAGCTTCGCCTTCGTACATAAATGTTACTCTGGGAAGCATACGCAAAGGTATTGCAGTGAAGCATAACAAGCGTGGGAAGGGGCTATTGCCATGGGACACAGTATGTATTCCTTAATTACACACGCGTGCATCCGGTATTTCATGTCACACTACGAGCACCGATATGCTTAATACGTGCACCGGCAAGCCTTCAGAGCGTTTTCGAATGTGCCTGTGGCGGTTTGAGCCCTTAAGGGCACTAAATGACATGCATTAATTTTTTCCAACTGGCCAATTTTTCTGACGTTTTCACGGCCCCAGGGAGTTCGAAAAATCGGATGTGGACTGTGGGGCGAACGAGTGGCGGAAGGAGAACAAGAACAGAAAGGGCCTACACATTAAGGAATGAACGGGAAAGGAAGCGTGCTGCCGCCGTTTTGAAGGAGCTTGAGCTCAAATAAGTGTTGGCTGATGTCGAGATGCAGGTGTCTCTAATACAAACCAAAATAAACTCTTTAAAGCAGTGAAACCAAACACTGAGGCGTCATGCGTGAGCTGAGAGTATGTCAGGACAGTTGAGGTGACTTACGAGCTGTTGAGAGAGAATCTCAATTGTGACAGCGTTGGGGCCTCATACCACTGAGCTTGCTATCAGTTTATTGAAGTAGCTCATATTCGAAAGTATTTGCTTCTGTATGCATCTTCTTTTTATTCGTATTTGAGAATGTCCGACTCTATTTGCAATTTTTTTCGATAACATCTTATTTGCTCTGCATTTTACTAAACCCTCCCTTCTATTCTCGTTTTGAATAACATAAACTCTACTCTTTAGTATTCAAATTGGACTAAGTTGTTTTTCTTTTAATTTTTTTGTATGCTTACTTGAGGGTGACAGCATCAGGCGATACGGTTTCAGCCCATCTTGACATAAAACATAGTTCTGTATCACTCAGGGAATTTCGCAAAGGTGCTCAGGGAAAGCATGGAAAACTCAGGGAATTTGGAAATGTCAACTTGGTAGACACCCTGTGATTGCATTAAGACCTAGATAAGTGCATTCTACACATCTTAAAGATTGTGCACAACAAATTTGGTCTTGATTGGACCACAATAAGTACATCAAATGTCGTGCACAAAAAGCCATATTTGGCCAAAGAATATGAAGCTGAGAAAAACACAATTGAAAGTTATAAAAAAATTGCACATAAATGCAGGCCAGGGTATCCAGATCCAGTGCACAACTTTAGAATTAACCTGCGCCATATGTTGGTCCCTCAGAGTCTTTGTGAGCACCATGCTGACCCACTTCCTGTGCTGTTCCCTTCCGAGCCAACTCCAAGTTATCAGCCACTGCTTTTGTAGCAGCGAGGTGCATTTTCTTTGTTATGGCAGTGAACGATTTATGGTGCATCAGTTTTGGCAAACCAAGAACTGCAGAAAATCGTGGACGAGTTGATTGTGTCCAGCTCCAATTGTGTGCACCGTAACCACTGCCTTAATATTCGCGGTGAAATTTACTCTTCTCTTGGGCTGGCAGAAGGGCGCACTGCATGGTTAGCATCATCTGCCGGAGATGCACACCGCGAATACGTTGACGAAATAACGGGCGTGGTACACGCTGCATTGTTGCAACACAACTCCAAATATGATGCGAGTCCTTTCCGTTTTTTGGCCAACTCGCGGATAAAAAGGTTGTGCCATCCGCACGCCGGACATGCCGCGGCGCTCACCAGTGTGTTCGCGACGCGATCTCGCAGATAAAGGTGCTTGCCGTCTCCTCGTCTCTCCTATCTTGATTGTCGAAGATTCTCAACTTTTTCTCCGATGCACTGACGGAATTCGTCTGCGCTGTCAACGAATCTTGAGCGGCCGGCCGGCTCTGAACCATGGGAAGCGTCGCCGTCACCGAGGTTAGGCTTAGCTGCCATGGACGTCTCCATTGCACGCCGCTTGACTTTGCGGAGAGTTCCCTTGAACTTGTGCTTCGACCGATACTTTCGAGATCGAACATTGCATTTCTTCATGGGATCCATCGAAACAAGGAGCAGCAAAATGCATGATAGCCTGGGAACACGCCAAGAGAGCTGCACGTCGCAGGAAGAGCAGACAAGTTGCGACCGCGCCGCGCAATAGCAGCCACTGGCGTGGCCGGAATTGCACCACGTGATTTAGAAATCCAGCGAAAGTGCTTGGTTTTGGCGGACAAATGTTATTTTTATTATTACTTCCCGGGGAGATTGTGACGCAGCAAAGCCGACCTCGGAGAGAAAAAGCATAAGCCCACTGCCTTGCACAAGCCCAATGGTTTGCGACGCCGCGATTTGACGCATCACGTGCTGAAAGATGGGCCAGATTTGCACCTTTTCTTGCCACCTCGAGTGTTTTCACAGAGTTTATTTATAATTTCCCGATCATTTACGGCTCTGATTTCTTTATATGTGAAAGAGGAGGGATCAATCTTGCTGAAACAGTCGAAAAAATAAAACTGACTTTTTTAATGAAAATCGCCGTTTTTCGACCCGTACGTCCCCTTAAGCTGATGCCCCATTTCATTCCTTTCCTCGCTTTCTGCACTTCCATGAAAAAAAAAAAAAAAAGGCTCCAATCAAACTTGCCTCGGAGTTATTATTTGTAGGCATCATAATGGTTTTCGTCAACAACATAAAAGGCGCCAAAATAGACACGAAGTGCATGGCGTTTCTATCGTTCCCGTGCACTTTTTACTGATGACAGTGGTGAAGCGGACTCTGCTGCTCCGTTTCAATTAGCTGCTAACGCCCCTTTTGCTCTCTACTGTCACACATTTGCAGTGTTCTGCAGCTGCCATGCTTCGAGGGTTGTCCGTATTAAATGTGCGGTCAAATGCATCAGAATTAACGAGAGTTTCATGCCACTAAATAATTGATGCCCCTGCTGGGACCAAAGGATGATTCTGAATGATTCAATTTTCTGAACTAAAGGGATTTTACTGAAATCCAGACTCATCCTCTGGTCTTGGCAAGCATATGCATCATTTAAGGGGGGAGGAGGGGATCAGAATTAACTTTTTTGTTTCTTGACAGAAAGGGCTGAAATTTGGCACACACACTGCACATTGCAATAAAGAGACAATTCTAAAATTTCATTAGGATATCTTAATTAGTTTTTGTTTTATAAGAATTTATAAGTTCCTTGCTTGTGGAATGCCTGGCACAGTAACGAAACATGATAGGGAGGTGGAAATACTTTGCATGTTTGCCCAGATGTCTAATCTACATCAAGACAGGGTTCGATTTTTTTTTTATTGCGCTAATAATTTTTTGCTCAACATAACATGCACATGACTGTGCTTCACTGCATGGAGCCATGTAGTAATTGTGAAATAATTAAATAATGGAAAGATAAAGAAACATTTCAAGACTGTCTTTAAGTACAGCACAGCTTGTGGATCACAGCAAAACAAACTGGACCAAAATCAGTCGAGCCATTGTTGTACTACGCTTTCCACGAGCGAGGTGATTGACAAAAAAAATGCAATTGAGAAAACTGGCTGCAAAGTTTGCAAAGTTTTAAAAGCACTGCAAATTTATTAAAAAGCACCAGGGCTGTAATATTTTGAATCATTGCTGTCAGGCATCTTCTTACACCTTTGCCTCTTTATTTGGTGGGCTTTGGATGCCTTCTTCAGGCGTTCTTTATCCTTTTCTTGCGCCGTTTGGAGTAGTGCATGACCACCATTTTCACTGCCAGGCCGAGCCTGGTATCGCAGTGTACACCCACAGAATGCTGTTGGCATCTTGGGCACAGAGCTTTAGCGATCAAAGAGTTCATCGCGGAAACAGGCATAATAATGAACTCGCAGTCACAAGGGGCCGAAATTTGTTCTTGGCATTGCTGCTTCCGCTCAGTCGCTGACACTGCGCGAAGGGAGTCGCGAACGCTGCATGCCTGCGCTTCTGCAGTCACCGCTGACACAAAACGCGGCTCGAGGTGCGTCTGAATCGTGCGACGATTCGTCTGGTGAGCCTTGAGTCACCATACAGTATGTAGCTCGTCGACGGTTGGGGCTCACTCGCAGGCTGCGTGTCCCTGTCGCACGATGCATCGGAAACGCACACCGTCTCTGCCGGCGATGGAGACCTTCGACCCGCGTCGCCTCCAACAACGCGATCTCGGTTGCCGACTCGCGCGGCCGTACGCACAGGTGCGAGAGCCTCCATTGGCACGTCTCCCGGTGGCTTAGTTATCAGTATCGATGTCACAGGGCGATTGTCGGCTTCGCTGCTGGAATAGCACGGTGCAAGATAACGCGGCACGTTATCCGCGTGTTCAGTCGGGTTCTCCGCTTCTCCCGCTGGCCGCCGTCTTTTTCTCGCCGTAGGAGGCTTGCGCTTCCGTTTTCCGAAGACATGCTTCATTTAAAAGTTCTTTTCGAACGAGCGACGATCCATCACTGACCTGGGAGCTTTCATAAATCCGAATTCTGCGAGTGTCAAGCGAAGAACGACGCCGGCGTGGTTTTCAAAGCAGACAACTGCCGTCCGCTGTGGTTGCCAGGGCCCGTGTGACTGCCTTTAGCAGACCCGCGCTTCTTTTGTGTTTGTGCGTTTGTTACAAGATGGCGACGACCGAAGAATTCAGAAACGGAATGGTGAAACTTCGAGCGTTCGAACGATACCAAGATGCCGGCGTTCGGTGGCGGGAAAGACGAGTTAGGGCTCCGCGAACTGCGGTGATTTTACGCGATTTAAAGCTGTTTTCTCGCCCTATGCACTGATAAATTAATTTTTTTCGGGCACTTTTAGTGCGTTTTCAGTCAAACCATATTGATACAATGTAGATTAGGCATTGCAGATACCGAAACGCGTTGTTGCCAAAAATCGATCTTTTTTTGCGATTTTCGCGATCTGATCCCCGCGTCCCCCCTTAATGGCATCAAACTTACGGTAATTCGAAGGGAATTTGGCCTCACACAGATTAATTCAGACAAAACATATCTACCAAGCGTGCTGCACTGCAGATGCGATGCAAAAGTGCAGAAGCAGGGGCCGTATTCTGAAACGTTCGCCTTCCGTGAAAGTTTCACCACCGCGAAACTCTCGTTCAATAAGTTCAAGGCGTGGCCAAGGCGATAGTTTCGCGGAAGGTGAATGTTTCAGAATATGGGCCCAGGGATAGCGTCCAACCGAAACAGAGCGTTGGAGTCGGCATCATCATAGTCATCAGCGGGGACTGTACGGGGATAGCAATGCTTCGCACCTCTTTTATTATTTTGTTTACCCCCACTCATGACACAGCATTGTCAGTGCGCCTCGGAACTGTGTTTTCACTGTGTTTTCATCATCTGTGATCGTATTGATAGTAGCGATGAATTCCTCTGCCGCAGTTGCAGCTAGCAGTGTTTTCGTTTTACAAAAATCTGCAAGGTAAGGTGCGTGTGATGTCACAAATGAAGAGGACGCAGTTGAGTGTGAGAAGCAATGCTACGGTTTGCTACACGTTGCCATCTAACCCGCCGGTTATGTGCTCACTGATGAGAAAATAATTGGGATACGCCCATGGAAGTTTTAAAAAGCATCCCTACTCAAATGAAGATATGACGAATTGCAGCTTTGGGGTGGATGTTGCGAAAATAGAAAAAGGATTTGCAGATTTCTTCAGTTAATGAAGACATGTTACAGTGAGCATTTCCTTGTTTTCTTCGGACATTTCATCGTTTGATATTCTGATAATGCAAACATTTTCCCATTTCTGTGAAATCCTAATTGAGAGGATTTTACTGTATAGGTCTAACTGGCATACTGCCACAGCAAAGTGAATGACAGATGCTAGAGTAAAACCTCAGTAATTCAAAGGCTGCACGACCACGAAAATTCTAAATTGAGCGGATTTCGAAACTAGCTGAAATAAAGAGAGAAAGAGAGAGAAAAAGAAAAGCAAGAACTTGCCGCAAAAAGAAATCGCCTTTATTTTCCATGTCCGAGAGATTACTTCCAAGTAATCGCTGATGCAGGATTGCTTGGCGTGGTAGTTCGCTGCCCCAAATGACATGTTCTCCAGCTGGCTCACAACACGTAGCATGTCAAAATCACCACCCCTGCACTCAACAAAGCTGCGGACAATGTTCACAGAATAAATAACTGCCGCTAAAGCGGGCACCCGGATGGGTTTGTTATCATCGCCGTCATTGCCGACTGGCATTCTGTTTATTTCATCTTTTACGTCAGTATACATTGTTTGAAAACCCTTCGTTCGAATATTCCATGAAGCCTAGTTCGCCGCTGTCGTCCTTGCTGTTGTCCTTGCTGCAGTTGGTGATCCGGGCACACTATAAGAATCTCCCTCCTCATCTAGGCAGGAAGAGCTGCAAGCACCATCCTAATCCTCCCCACGTTGTTTACAAAATCTGGCATATTCAAGGCAGCACCCTATGATAGTTGCCTTGAGCTCTTTGGAGGCGTAGACACTCAAGCAAATCACACCGAGGAGATGTATTGAGTACTGCTTGCTGTTGTCGTTGCAGAGCAGAATCCGCTTCAACAAGTGGTGGCAGTGAATCTTCCTTGTCTGCAGTATCACTCCTTGGTCCATCGGCTGAGATATGGCTGTTGTGCTTGCAGGGAGGAAGACAATCTTGATGGCTTCCAGGTTCCTGATGTCAACGGGTGCTGAGCAGTTATCAATAACAAAAAGAAGTTTTTGCCCTCCGACAGAAAACTTCTGGTTGGGAAGCTGCACGTACCCCTTGAATCTTGCTGCCGTCATCCAGGCCGCCTTATTATGTTTGTAGATGATGGCATCCCTCGGAGGAAAAGGCACATTCTTGAAGCATCGAGGCTTCTCGATGCTTCAGTACTGGAAGCTTGCTGCTTCCAGACAGGTTCGCTTTGAACAGGATTGTAATTCTGTCCTTTGGCTGCTTCCTGGTCTCCTTGGCAGCAAATGATTTAGTAGGAAGCATCCCGTAAAATAAGACTGCTTCATCTAAATTCTACTCGTCATCTCCATAGTCCGGAAGCAGCAGAGCCAGCATATACTTCTGCTAGTTGTCATCGTTTGCATTTGTGGTGCGGCTTTCTCCACACACCGTCAGGTAGGTGAGGTTGTTTGGTTGTTTAAAATGGACGAGTCAACTGTTGCTACACTTGAATTTGTGGCCCAAGCACAGTGCCAACTCATCAGCTTTTCTCGTAGATTAGTGTCGTTCATGGGAAGATGAGCAACATTTGCATTTTGTAGCCACTTTATCAAAGCGGCTTTGACGTCGGAGTAGGTTGGGAAGCGAATCTTTGATAGCGTTGATTGATGTGTCTTCACGTATGCCTCAATAACTTATGCCTTGTTTTTCAAGATGGCCAGAAGCATTGTCAAAGGGACTTTGTGTTCATCAGCAAGTTGCGTCTTCGTGCATGTGGACTTTTCTGCATTCTCAATGAGGCACACCTTCTCCTGCAGCATCAGCGACTTGTACTTCGGCATTCTGTCTTCGGCAGACGAACCCCGTACAAGCTGCTCACGCAGCCGAGCAAGTGACCACCGACTAGCACTGCGGTTGACGAATGACGGTGCAGGTGCACAGGCGATGAAGCATAGAGGAATGCCAAAATGTGATTCCGCTCTACACTTGGAGAACAACAAACTGAAAAACAATGTCGATGGCGATGCTATGTATTGGTTTCCTGGGGTTAGACCTGGTTAGGCTTGTTGCTGCAAACCAGAAACAATGAATTATCCAGATAGAACTATGCAGGCTATTCAAATTATCCTGTAGAATTTGCATTGAAAATGACAGGAGCACTCATATTCTTCGAATTAACCAAAATTTCGAATTAGAGGTTTTACTGTATTTCACTTCAACCAAGTATGTAAATATGTATGCATGTGGGTCACATTAACAGCTGTGTAGTGTTCATTCCATGCTTCATTGGCTGGTAAGGATACTGCCTTAGAGCATCCACTGATTTCCACTGGCATCTCTTGCGATGAATGCCTGTGATACAATTTGGAGTTCCGTAAGAGAGCATGCTGACGATGTTGCAGTGGCTCATGTGGCAGAATGTGATAACCACATCACAGTGCTGCCTTGCCAGCAAGCATAAGCAAGCCAAAATTAGACTTTAGGAATTTCATTCCCTTCTGTACCACTGAACCACACGCTTCATATTGTCTGAAGCTGGATTCAAACATTCAAAAGCATAAAATTGATGTCTGTGTTGCTTAATAAAGAATACTTGATGTTACTTGAGGCCGATGGGGTACCTATTGGTTGCCTTCATAAATTGTAGGTGCTAAATGATTTCTTGACATTTGTGTTACCATTCTTTTGACTACCATGTGTACGACTGCAGATTTATAGCGTGGCACAGCCCTAATGCTGTGGCCGCTCCTGAGGTCTGCTAAAGTATATGCCGAGTTGTTTGAGCGGCATGTGCCTTATTACGCACATGGACGTATAGAAAACTCGGACAATGCTTGTACGAACTGTGTAGCTGAAGGATTTCTTGTGCTGCCCTCAATTTTTTATTGGTTCAATGCACTATTCTGACGCTCTTCAGGTCAGCCTGACGAAATCATCCGAAAGGTTTACAATGGTTTTGCTTCATTTTCTGGTAAAGATGCTGCCATAGAGCATGCGCCCATTCCTGTTTCGTTGGAGTGCATGCTGACAATGTCACATTGCTTCATCTTGACAGAATGTGAAAGCCACATTGCATCGCTGTCTGCTTGCAAGCCATCAGATGGACTCTTAAGATTTTTTTCTGTGGCCTCTGAGCCATATGTTTAATGGTTATTGTAAAATCCTGCCACGATTCAATTGACGAGACTCCCAAAATAACTTCATTTTCGCAGAACTTCAAACCACGAAATTGAGGTATAGCCATGAAACACGTGGTTTAGTGCCACAGAAAATCAGTTTTAATTCCAAAAGTGCTATTTTGGCTTGCTTCCCAACCAGCGGCGATGCAGGTTTTGCATTCTGTCAAGCAAGTAGTCTTGACAGTGGCACGTGCTCCTACGAAACAGAATTCTATAAAAGGTGTCCATTGCACGAGGTGCCACTGCATAGGGCATACAGTTTGCAACTGATCTTTTGGACATGCCCGCCGATTCGTATGCCTTGGCCCCACCGCCATGTACTGTACATAGCCAATAAAGATATCCGACATTTCGTACCCTGGAGCCCTTTGCTGACCAATCTTTGTCTTTTAGCCGTGATGGCAGGTCCGAAACAATAATAATAAAAGCTGCCATTGCCGCCATTTTGATTATATCGCAGCATCAAACCAGCACACTCATACACCGATCCACTGGCAGCCATAGTAGTTTTGTTCTGTCATTATGCCTAGCTGCTTTGGCGTTTGCTGTTTGGCACTGTGCTTTTGATTTAAAGGATTTTCCGCCTTCATCATCCTTGCCAATGGCATCGACGTGTGGAAAGCACGGCTTAAGTAATAAATGTTGCATAATGCCAGTTCCAGAGAGTCGGCTTTGCCACAATACAGCTGTGTTATGCAATCAAGCATATGCAGTGTATTGCGGTGAAGCATATTGAGTGCTAAAGGCTGATGCCAGGGGGATGTTAACATCAGTTCCTTAATTACTTATGCGCTCGACCACACTCTTATGTCACAGTACGAGCACCGAAGCACCTGATAATAACAGCTATGTTGTGCAGGGCTATGGAGATTTGAGCCCTGGAGGGCAGTTAAAGGCATGCATTTGCTTTTTGGGATATTTTCGCAGACCCTAGGGAATCCGCAAATCTGATGTCGGCTGTATTCTGTGGCAGTGTCCTCACCATCTAGTGAAGCACAATTATAGAGTCGCGTAGTAGTGAGGGCAAAGAATACAGTAGCAATACTGTGAATAACGCAGCTAACTCCTATTGGGGCAAATCTGCCCACAAAAAACAGGCTACACTTAAAGCACGATAGCAGCGATGGGGGCGAAATCTGATATGCCAGTCAAGCGCCTTGGCTTTTATACATACGCCATCGAAGGTTCCAGGGTAATCGCTTGAAGAAGCTTTTCTAACAGAATGGCACATCATTGTTGAAAATTATGAAAACTTCTCACCATCTTGCGATTGCAATGGCAGTAATGCTGGCTGTTAGCAATGCGTTTTTGGTTGTTAAGGTAATGGATATTTGCATTTTATCCAGTCAACATCTTTTTTATTATCGGTACTGGCAAGAGTAACTCTTGAATTATTTTATTTTCTCTCTCTCTTTTTGGGGTGGTGGTGTCCTCACTTTCTCCATGATAACATCATGGAAGTGAAAATATGCCAGTCGCAGACTTTGTTGTGGCATTAATTTTGATGCATTAATTCTTTGGGACACTGACGAGGAAAAAAAAGAAACTTAATTGTGCTGCAAGTTGAATTAGTATGTTATGCTGGGATTAAATTGTATTGAAATTTTGCAACATATCTTTGCTGCAATAAACTTTTCTCTTTTATTGTTTTACTAATTTATGTTGTCGCGAAGTTCGAATGTGTATTCTACAGCTAACATTTTATGCTTTAAGATTTTCAATGTCTGTTAAAAGCATAGAAGTATGGCATTCTGTAGCTTCTTTGTGTACTGATCATTTGTTTTTTTTTTACTGGTGCTGTCTTCACTAAGCGCTTGTTTACCAAGTTGTGAAATTTTGTACTGTGACATTTGGTATGTGTAGAAATCGACTGGGAGTTGTGCTGAAAGGATATGCCACGGTGTCATCTTGTACATTCAACTGCAGGTGGCCAGTATCAGATGCTGGCACCTCCCTACTACGACCAGAACGGATCACTAATGATGGGTAACACACGAGCAGTCCGCCTTATGCCACCGGTGCTGGTAAATCCGGCTGCACCAGGAACCAGCGCTCCCAGCCAACCTGGTGAGTTAGTTGAGCCGCACTCACTAAAGCCCACTGCCCTGTCATTACTCATGATTGGGGGGATGCACTGATGGGCAGGCTATTAGTAGAAGTGAACTCTGCATGCCGTGTTAGTATCGATTCAGGTATGATTGTACTAATCTGCTGCTACCTCGGAATTTCCTCATACCTCTGTTT
Source organism: Dermacentor andersoni (assembly GCF_023375885.2). Lineage (NCBI taxonomy): Eukaryota > Metazoa > Arthropoda > Arachnida > Ixodida > Ixodidae > Dermacentor > Dermacentor andersoni. Next base: position 66,278,012 of record NC_092817.1, on the reverse strand, counting down.
CCAAGTGCATAAAAGAGCATGTGTAGAATGAATTAAGGCCAGACTTTTGTTTCAGTTGTGCAACAAAGGGGAGAGGAGGTGGGGTTAACCTAGTAGAAAGCTGACAAATTGGTTCAATGTGGCAGCACTAGCGAGTTCTTTTGCAGGCTCGGGCACATACTCATTAATGCAACTCCAGTTCCCATACGTGCTATTTGCAGTCTTTCGGTGACGAGAAGAGCACAGGAGGCACACAAGCATGCATCTATATCGGGGGACGTCAGCATTGTGAGGTAGCCAGATAAAGTTTACAACACAGTTCAAGTACAGTCCATTCTGAAGCATTTCACTTGTGCATTACAGAATCGCAACCAGCTTTAGTAAGGGACACTGGTTGTTGCACGGGGCTCAACAACAGAATGCATGTGCTCACAGATGATGCAGCACTTGCAAACTGTCCGCAATTTTGGCTGCATTAGTGAATTTTGGGGTGTACAAATATGCAAATAACTAATTTACTAGTTAATAATCAAAGAATTCTATTTGTGAATCAAACGTCTACTAGTATTTGGTTTTTCAAATATTCAATAAAAGAAACATGTCTTGCTGCATGCAGCCTCTTTGTGCTGCACACTCGCAAGATTAGTCTGTATCTACAAAGCCAATCAGAAAAACTTGTATGCAGTGTGGACGGAGAAAATGTCTACAGCAGTAGCATGTATGGATGAGGAAGTAGTGAAAGTCCAGTGTCTTGTAGCTTGTATGTAGGTCTGACCAAGCAGGCACAAGTAGGTGCACAGGTTGTAGGATCATATTGGATTAGCATGTTCACACGTGCGAATTTCATCGCGTCAGCCGTCAACTGATCTGCAAACCTGAACGTTGTCTAACCCTGAACTGTCAGTCTAATCTGTGTGCACGACCTATGCCTTAATCAGCTATGAGCCACTCGTTCGAATGTACCTTATTTACTCGAAATCTAGGCCGGCCCAATTCTAAGCCGGCCCCCACAAGTCCAAAGCCAGGTGGGGAGAAAAAAAGAAACTTACCTTGAATGTAGGTTAAACGAAAAAGCGACGATAGCGTTCACAAAATGAAAACAGCCTTTATTAAATATGAACATGCCGAGACCATTTTACATGGCTATCTTCCTTTTTGCTGTCATCTCCTTGTTGTGGCTGGCGCATGCAAAAAGCGTCTCCTGTAGCCCCCTGCAACGACGGACGTGTTTCTCATCGATGCCAAAGTCCCGCCCGGCTTGAACGTTTGATGATTCCTCTGCGGCCAGCACAACTTTTCATTTGAAAGCTGCAGCCTAAGGGCATCGCCTGTTTGGTGCATTTACAATAACACCACGCCACACACATGCCAATACGACAAAGGTCCAAATGGTGACGTTGCTCGTGTACTTCAGTTGACGACTGGCACGGCTAGTAGCAGCTGCGATACCTACTTTTTTAGATGGTGCTAGCTAAGCATCATGTTTATCAATTTCAATTAAATATTGGCAAGTTTCTTCTTCTTCTTTTTAAATTTTCGAATCTAAGCCGACCCTAGAGTTTTATATGATTATTTGAAATAAACTATTGGCCTAGTTTCGAATAAATACGGTAACAGCTTTAAGCTTCCTGCAACACTATGCCAGCATGGCACTATACTGGCCAGCTGCAAATTTTTGTAGGTCAAGTCTATAAGGTCTAACCAGCACACATTGGTATGTCAATGACGGAAGTTGTATTGTGGTACATTGTCTGTGTGAAGCTGCCGCACCGCACTTGAAAAACAGAGATGACATTTCGCCAATGAAAGCGACAGTACGGGCAGCAAACCAAATGGCTTGAAGAAACTTTTTTTCACAGCCACGATCTTGGCAACAATTGTACGCAAGCAAGTGTGCCACTTTAGCGTTTCTGTCATTGCTATTGGTTCTGTGAAGAAATTAACAGTGCCGTAACAAAGTTCGAATAACCAAGCCCAAAAAATAAATTTGCAACGTGCATAAGAATTGCAAATCATGGGAAGTAGCGCACAATATAAGTCAGTGGCTCCGTGAATACAGAACTAATTAAAGCACCCCGCATGTGGCATTTGGAACACAATTTGACTAGCCAAAAGGCTTGTGTTTGTGCAATGGCCCCTAGTACAGTAGACTTGTGTTAAGGGGTGACATGGGGATCAAAGCTAACTTTTTTTATTTACCAGCCGATCTTGATGAAATTTCGCGCAGGTGTTAATAATATCACATAAACAAAACTGTGAAAATATGGCTGCAATATCTGAAGTACTTTTTCGTTTACAAAATTTTTCTGCTTTCATTTTTGCAAAATGCCTGCACACCTGTTTATTGATGCTAGGAGTTCAAGCAAACATTGATAGCACTCCTATATGTATCCTCCACGCAGTGACATTCCTGTAATTTTTTTAGCCTAACAGAATTTTTTTATATTCTCATTCTTTGGCAGCTACTTCAGTTGCATGAAAATCTCGACTGTGAAAACAAAAGATAACAAATTATTGAAGCAACCATTTTGAAAACAAAACATGTCACTGTGTGCAGTGGTGCACAATGAGTGTAACAAAACAAACGGTGTAAAAATATTCATAACGGCGGCTGAGATATTGGCTTTGCAAGTTGACCTTGGTGGTAGAAAAAAGTTTTGAGAAAAAGGTGTTCGAAGTTTTGGACCATGTTTATTCGACTAGAAACCACCGGCCTTGCAGGTGCAGGTGTCAGGTTGATCTCTTGGCTTCTTAAATCATTTATGCTTGCTTTCATGTGCTTTTTGTGCCCTCTTCTTGCGCAAGGCATCTTTCTCAGCCGCTCGACTTGCTTGAATCCGTTGTCGCCACCAAGCATGCTCCTCCAGCCGTAAACCCTATCTTCCGGTCGGCTGCCGGCACAGAACCAAGTGACGCGCGGACAGTGGGGGCGGTCATATTCAACACCTCCGACAAGATGAATTGTGACTCAAGATGCGACTGTATGGTGCGACCGTTGCTGATGCACGGTTCGTCTTCACGGCCGGCAGACGCACGCGCTTGGACCGCACTTTCGTCGTTCATCTCGGTGACGGCGGTGGCACAATCGGGGTACGTCGCGGAGCATTTACGGGATGTTGCAGGCAGGCCCGGAAGCATCGGAAAAGGCCTTATTAGTTCGGTATCATCACCACTGGAACTCAAGGCTGCAACAGCCTGCGAACTGCCCGGCAATGGGTCAACAGTCTCTCTTGCAAGCTCGCGCGCGGACACATCTCTGCTAGGACTACTTATCCTTCGGATGTTTGGCGGCTTGCGCTTGCGGCTGCCGAAGCGGTGCTTGGTCGCGTATTTCGTTGTCCACGTCCGCCCAGTCATGCTCGAAACCACAAAATGAAATAGAAAACTCAAATCTGAATAAAGCGATGAAGTGGCAGGCTACCTCGAATATCCAACACGTAAACAAAGGGGCAGCAGCCAGCGCGCGAAGAAACGGGAGAAGCAGACGCCGCAGCAGCTCGTTTCCAGACCCGGCCAATGGGGAGGCTCATAGAACGCACGTGACGGAGCAAGCCAGTCGGCGGCCGTGACAAGCGGCTCCGCGATCTTCAGACTTTTTATGTTTTTATGCTTTCTCTTCTCTCTATCAGGAAATGAAAGAGAGGCGTCAAAAGGAAGAGGTGCGCTTTTCAACGGTACCAGCATGGCTGCGCTGCGTACTGCCGTTTCGGAGCTAGGGACGCTCGAAAACCGCGACTTTCAATAGATTTTCACGAAATTTTCACTGTATTGCCTTATGTATATATTTATATATGGTGCTTAGCAGTCGTTTTTAGCGGAAATACTTAGAAAACTTATAGAAAAGGGGTCAAAGATTCGAAATCTGCAACTTTCTAAAAAGTTATTTTTGGGTCATTTTTCCAGAGTTGATCCCCACGTCCCCCTTTCAATGTAATCCAGTTATTCTCGCAGGGTAAATAACTTTCAAGAAATTGAAGAAACTGCATTATTGCATAATTTGCTTGGAGGTGAGCTCTCTACCAAACTATGTATGGCATAATAAATATCTACATACAAAAATGATGTGGAACTAACAAAGAGTGTAAATAAGCAAGTATGGTGTTCTAACCCAATTTTTTTATCAAATGAGAACATTGAAAACTTCAGTGAGAGAAATCCATCTAACTGCTGAAAAAAGAAACTTTTTTTTTTTTTAATTTTCTGATAAATGCAGCAACATTGTTTCGTATATCTGCACTCTACACAGCTTTGCCTTTCTGGAAAAAAAAAAAAGTTGCAGTGATAGCACAAATAGAGGCAGAGGTAATGCACCTCCAGTATGGCATCATCAAAATTGTGGTTTTGAGAAAACAAAAACATTTTACAACTGACACATTGAAAAAAAGTTTGGAAAAACGGCACCAAAGGCCATCAGTAGGCACTAGGTATAATTCATGGCCGTTTGGCCGTTGCCTGTGTACGACATAGCATGCACTGCGAGTACGTTCACTTCAAAAGTATTACACATTTTCGGCCCTCAATTCCCCGCGAGCTCAATCCCGACGCAACATCACCGCAGATCTCGCAAATCACAGTCAGTTTGGTAGCGAGACCGTAATCCTGATCGCTCCGCACCAGCTACGCAGAACCACCGCAAGGGTTACACGAGAAAACGCCGAGAAAATTGTTCACTGCTGCAAGTCCGACGACAACGTACGGAGTAGCGGGTTTCGCAACCAAGGCTGTTGCACTATCAGTGGTCGGATCTTCAACAAAATGCCAAATCTTCCGCTCTGCGGCCGTTGTAGATGCAATCTTGTTGATCGTTGGTTTCTTGCATGCTCTTACCTTATCCACCTCCTCTTCCACAACAGCCGTGTTCAATTCTTACGCGAGTGTAACCAGTGTGTGGATTGAGGCGTCTGAGGCAGTTGAGGCGTCTACGTTTGGCGGTGAGCTGCCGGGTATCCAGTGCAGACTGCAACGACGGAATCGCTTTCGGAAGTTTATTGCATCGCGTATGTTTCCGCCCGTAACGATTCACGGAACGAAACTTTGTCGGACCTCCAGCATATCCAGCGTCACAGTCGCGAGACTAAGACAAAATGGCGGCTGTTTTCGTCATCTGAGCGCTCGTGGTCCTTGGAGCCAGTCATAATTCTCCATCTTGGTCACATACTCAAACTAGCCGATAATAGCATGCTTAACGAATTTCTTTTTCTGTTGATTTTTTTGTGTGTGTGTGTGTGTTCGTGTGCGTGTGTGTGGCCACAGCGGTGGCAATGTTGCTGACTGACGAATAAAGAAAGCCAGAAACGTGAGCTTTCGAACGATACCAAAATGGTGCTGGCAGAGCGCGTACTTAGCAAGTTATGTGCAATGAAAATAGGACGCGATTTGCCCCCAATATAAAGGGCAACGCTTGGGGATTCGCATCTTTTGATCACGATAACGGAAGAACTATGCAGTATTTTGTAATCACATTTCGGAGATAGGCACAGAAACGCATCAGGAACGTGGAAAATAAAAATTGAAAATTCAAATTTTTGACTGATTTCCGGTCCCAAAAATCCAGGTCCCCCTTTAATGGCCAAACAATAACCCATATAACCCGCCTACCATAAAGCCGGGAAGAGCTTTTGGTTTTCTAAAGAAAAACTGCAAAGCAAAATTTTCTTAGCATTAGAAGGTCGGTATGAAGTGCAGTACGGTCCACTCTCGTGGGTCGAATAGCTCACATAAACGATTTATGTGTCTGATAGTGAAGTTGGAACGTCAGTTCCCAGCCCAATGCTCTTACCATTAAGCCACAACTGTAAACATACTTCTCTTGTGTCCATAACAAGTAACTCTTTGAGACAATTGGCGCATGCCAGTTTTCACCAGAAATTTCTAGCACCCAAGGGTTTAGGTGCTTTGATTGGCGGTGGCACTACATCATGTTTCACCGCTGCTTGGCTGATGGTTGCAGGGCATGTTTGTCACCGAAGTACGCTGCAGATCTCTTACCCAGCTGTACCATTTTCTCTTGCCTGTTTACCTAAGATTTGCTTACACCAGTTCCCACAGCATATGAATTAATTAGTTTTTACTATATTGTAACTTTGAAGCTTTAATAAAATGCAAAAACAAGTTGTGGCACTAGTCATTTCATGTGGCACAATGATTATGGCTTCGTGCGATTGATTAGTATGGACTTTATGGTTAATGTGGACCTCAGCAGTAAAACAATCGAACCTTCTATAATGCCCTGGCTTCACATCAGGAAATGAATTTAAAATCATTTTATGTGGCCCTGTAGAAGGGCAGACACAGGAGCCTACATTTGCAAGTGCTAGGAAGAGCCACTTTTTCAACTGGCTCTTGGCAGGCACACTATGCCTCTGACTGCAGTCTGCTGTGTGTACTTGGGAGATTTTGCTTATAAAAGGAAGCACATGGCAAGTTCACTCACCATTGTCGTGTTGTTCACCTTTAGATAGGAGGATGGTAACTATCTAAGCTATTGTAATGAAGTTGAACAAAGCCAAAAGCATTGTGGAGTTCTGTTAGCACCCACTCTAATAAATGTTGCTGGTAATTTACTCCTAATTGCTTAATACATCACCGTGCAGGAAGTACAAAACGAATTTTTTCTAAGTGCATCTTTTGATGAACATGTGCTCATGTAAATACAAAACCACTGAAACGTGGTATGAAAATGGATTCAGAAGCAAATAAACAAAGTATAAAATTATCTTTAGTGTCTCCTTAAGTAGCTTCTCTCCCTCAGCACGTAATGCTATAGACAGGATACCTACTGGTTTCATTGTCAAGTTGTAGGTTTGAAAAGATTTCTTTGCATTTGTTTTACAGTAAATCCCAATAATTTAAAATCTATTATTTCAAGTTGACAGATAATTCAAACTGCCCTGTTGGTCCTGGCAATGCCCCACATTATATTAGAGAAAAGCTCCTCTAAATTCAAACTCCAAAAACCGCACACTGGTTATTTCTAACAAAATTCCTCGCTCCCATGCACTGCTTTTCGGACAAACCCTAGCCAAAGATGAAGGTTCAATGCATAGCTGGCTACCATAATGTCACGTGCCGTAAAAATGACAAAGGTGCCTGGGGAGTCGAGACTAGAGGAGGCATGTGCACCCTCCTTTCTTATCCGGGAGGAGCAGCTAGGAGCCCCCATTCAAACACCGATGCAGGAAAGGTACGGTTTTTTTTTTTTCATTGCGAGCCCAATGACTGTTTTGGTTTCGCATGCTGGCACACACTATTGATTGATAGGGCCCGTATTTAAAAGGGGCTCTCCTTAAATAGAACTGCATTTTATACAGTTAATTTTCCGGTCCTCTTGGAGTTCAAATTGACATGATTCTGCTGTACCGCCTTTTGACTTCCATATGTATCACTGCAGATTTATAGCGTGGCCTAGCACAGACCTAATGCTGTGGCCACTCCTGAGGTCTGCTAAAGTATGTGCCGAGTTGTTTGAGCGGCATGTGCCATTTTAAGCACATGGCGTATAGAAAGCTCAAACACTGCCTGCGTGAACTGTCTGGAGCTGAAGGATTTTTTTGTGCTGCTCCATTGTTGGTTTAATGCATTATTCTGATGCTTCAGATAGGCTTTTTCTTATTAGATGTTTCAGTCATAGTAATGCGCACATTAGGTGGCCCAGCCATTGGCACAGTACTTAAAAAAAATACCACTGCACAGGCCTGTACCTGGCCTGAGGCTGAAAGTGCCATGGGCTGCCTGCACGAGCCTGGTCCCGTGGTTTCAAAGCATGTTTCAGTTCTTGGTGGATGACATGATACTAGCTGCACACAGATTATTTGCTAGACAAATTTGTGTCTGGCAAGTTTTGTACTAACTTATTGCCGACAAATGAACAGGCATTCAAGGAAAGGAAACATTACATCCTCTGTTCATCGCACTTATGCATCGCAGGGTGATAGGAATTTTCTTACCAAATTTGCCAACTGGCAATATATATAGAAGGGTGTCTACCAACTGGGAGAACCGGGAATTATCAGGGATCTTGAATAGTCTGGAAATACTCGGGGAATTTTGTGCTTCTATCAGTGAAAGGTAGCCGCAATTTTGTTGAAAGGGAATGAAAGTCGCAGTAATGCTGGCTCGAGTAACAAAGAGGAGTCGTAATTTATCATTGTTGACGCCGTGTCGTCTGCTGGAGGAGTTGCCATTGTACAATGACCAACTTTCTGGATGCCCTATAATTCAGACGGCTTCACGGTACCAACATGTACCCCATAGAGTCAATGTATAAGAATGCCTGCAATTTGGGTGCTTTTCCGGGCATTTCGCCTTGACCGCAATGGCATTAATTAAAACCACCACCGCCGCCACTTTAATTATGTTGCTGCATCGAACCGGTGTTCTCACATGCAGATCCACTAGCCATAGCCACCACCGCGGCAACACTAGGCCTAGCTGATTCGACATTCGTTATTAAGCCTCTTGCAACCAACCTGCCATGGTTGCTCAGTGAGGCTATTGTGTTGGGCTGCTGAGCACAAGGTCATGGGATCAAATCCTGGCCACGGTGGCCACATTTTGATGGGCGCCAAATGCGAAAACACCCGTGTACTTAGATTTAGGTGCACGTTAAAGAATCCTAGGTGGCCAAATTTCCGAAGTCCCCCCACTACAGCGTGCCTCATAATCAGATCATGATTTTGGCATGTAAACCCCATAATGTAATTTTTTTATAAATTTAAGCTTCTTGCAGTTCTGTGTCGTGTTCTACATTAAAGGAATTCGCCACTGTCAGCAATGGCACCGACTCCGCCTTTGTGGTGCTCACAATTGGCCTTGAGGCTCTGAAAGCACGGTGCGTTGCATAAAGCTGGTTCAGAAAGTCAGCTTCGCCTCAATATAGCAGTGTTACATGGTGAAGCATACGCAAAAGTATTGTGGTGAGTCATAAGTTTGAGAAGGGGCAATTGTCACGGGACACAGTATGTATTCCGTAATTATACACACGTGCACTAGCCATCTCCTGTCACAGTACAAGCACCGACACGCCGAATAGCTTTTCGGAAGGCCTTCAGAGCTTTTCTGTATGTGCTTGTGGCGATTTGCGCCAGACTTTTTGACGTTTTCGTGGCCCCTTAGGGAGCCCAAAGAAACGGACATTGACTGCAAAACTGATCAAGAGGATGCTTCAAATAGTCCACTGGGCGAAAGCGCGGCGAAAGGTGGACAAGCACAGGAAAGACCTATGCATTTAGGAATGAATAAGAAAGGAAGCGTACCACCGCTTTTTTGAAGGAGCTTGAGCTCATAAAACAAAGTGTTGGCTGACGCCGCAATGCAGGTGTTCCTCATCCAAACCAATATAAACCCTTTTAAGCAGTGAAACGCAACACTGGGGCATTGTGCATAGACTGAGAGCATGTCAGGACAGTTGTGGTTGATTTTCCAGCTGTCGAGAGAAAATCTCACTTGTGACAAAGTTTGGGCCTCATACCAGTGAGCTTGCTATCAGTTGATAGAAATAGCTCATATTCGAAATTATTTGCTTCTGTCTGGATCTCCTTTTATTCGCATATGAGAATGTTAAACTCGATTTGCAATGGGTTTTACCATTTTTTTAACATTCCTTATTTGTGGTGCATTTTACTAACCACTCCGTTCTGTTTTCTTTTTGAATAAAGTAAACACTACTAACTTTTAAAACTGGATTGTCATTTTTATTATTATTTATTTTTTTATCAAGCTTACTAGAGAGTGACAGCATCAGGGGCGACTAGGTGTCATCCCGTCTTGACATAAAACAAAGTTCTGTGTTATCAGGAAATTTTGTAGAGGCTCTCGGGGAAAACCTGGAAAACTCGGGGAATTTGGAAATGGCAACTTGGTAGACACCTTGATAGAAGACATAGGTGACTACTCATGTATACACTGCTAGCCATTCCATCTCACTTTTGAACTGCGAAGAACCATTGCCACATACAGTGTTAGAACTCTAGCTTTTAAACTTGATGAGTATGTTAATTTGAGTAGGCTTATCAAATGCCTTTCAGAGTTCTGTAATGGTCTGCTGCTACGTATTCTAGTTCCATTAAATATAAGTAGGTGACATGCAGTGGTAACTAACCTTCATGTGCAACTCTTTTGTCACATGGAACCAGCCATATTTATTGACTTATTGAGATAGATTTTAATTGCACCAATTTTTTTAGTTGGCAATTTCGGTATCCGTTTCCTGATTTGAGTGAATTTAGTCTCTCTACTTTTGTTGCATGTAGTGCACGCACAACATAGACTATGTAGTTTCTTACCCATTCTCCATAAAGTTTGGATGTGATAGTTTGGAAAACTCGGGGAATTTGGAAATGGCAACTTGGTAGACACCTTGATAGAAGACATAGGTGACTACTCATGTACGCACTGCTAGCCATTCCATCTCACTTTTGAACTGCGAAGAACCGTTGCCACATACAGTGTTAGAACTCTAGCTTTTAAACTTGATGAGTATGTTAATTTGAGTAGGCTTATCAATTGCCTTTCAGAGTTCTGTAATGGTCTGCTGCTACGTATTCTAGTTCCATTAAATATAAGTAGGTGACATGCAGTGGTAACTAACCTTCATGTGCAACTCTTTTGTCACATGGAACCAGCCATATTTATTGACTTATTGAGATTGATTTTAATTGCACCAATTTTTTTAGTTGGCAATTTCGGTATCCGTTTCCTGATTTGAGTGAATTTAGTCTCTCTACTTTTGTTGCATGTAGTGCACGCACAACATAGACTATGTAGTTTCTTACCCATTCTCCATAAAGTTTGGATGTGATAGTTGAACTTCAGTATAATGAACACTGATATAAGAATTCTCATACAACAGAAATCAATCTAAAATTTGGTTGGTCATGCTATGATTTCCGTGGAATATTCTCCTGCTTTAATGAAATAAAAAATGTGGGGTCCAAAGCGGTATTGGCTATAGCAAAGCAAATTTTGTTTGCGTGTCACCTAAAGTATATGTTCTGGTAGAAAAAATGTAAAATACTGTCTCCAGCCGATTTTTGAGATGCTGAATTTTTGGAACGTGCGTAATTATTCAGACTTTCATGTGGCACAGCCACTCTTTGCTCTAATGTACAACAGTAATAGCCCAAATTTCAGATGCCACACAGTGATTCGGGCATAAACTGCTTTCAGCAAGTCACGAAACTGCAACTTTACTTGCTGGAAGCAGCACTGGTTAGGCATAAGCAGTGTGGCCGGTGGATTGGCTGGTGACAAATCGTCATGGGAAGCTTGCCATCGATATGTTTGCACTGGTAGACCTTATTGGCTATCAGTTGTGCGATCAGATTCACGGGCTAGACTAGCAGCCGTAGTAGCTAAGTGCAGATTCACAGGTTGCCTCCTCCCTGTCTAAAAGTCTCCCAGTGGCGACCGCTTGGCTTGGCTGCGCCACAATCATCAAGCCAACATACCGACCCCGTGCGATAACACCGATCACATGGTTGCATCTTCTCATTGGTGCAGAGCGGGTTTATGTGCTGACATTCCCGTGTTCATATCGGCGCGCCAAGATGCCGACGGACCTTTAAAATTTGCAAGGGACCCTTTGCTCGCCCCATCAAAGGCATCCCTCTTCTGTTTCTTAGGCATTGAGCTTATAGTAATGTTCTGTGCTATCAGCGTCTATGATTGTAATGACTGTTTGGATATAGCAAAGGCATTTTCGTGGCTGATGTGACTTCATTATAACAGGGTTCGACTGTACTTATGTGTGAGCACTAAAGTGAAGACACATGATGTGAATTTGCAAGCGATCCGTCATGCAAAATGTCGCAATCCAACTTGCTGCATGCGACGATTCGGCACACATGGTGTGAATGAGCAAATGGCATGTAGGCTTTGTCCAGAGCCGGTGCCTCGGCATACACGTTTGGAATACTTGGCAAGGAAGGGGGGAAACAAACATCTTTGCACAGCTTTTTTGTTTTACATAAATACAGTCGCTGACCGTTTATTCGGACCTCACGGGACTGCGAAAATGTCCAAATGAACAGGTGTCCTTTATTTATTTCCACGCACTTATTCCGGCTCAGCAGTAGGCTTGAAGAAATCGTGAATGCGCCGTTTCACGCTGTTCTGTTTATGTGCAATCAGATAAGCCTGAATCTTGGAGAGGGTCGTGCGGTCACTATAGGCGGCTGAAAGCACAGTCAGCGTGTACACGCTCCGCATGCGGCAGCAGCGTAGCACATGGTGCGTCATCGTCCGGCGGTGCAGCAGAAACCGGACGAATGATCTCGCCGTCGTCGAGTTCTGCGCATGTCAGTACTGCAGTGTCAGCACCTGTGAAACTATCAAATGAGACGCTGTCCGGAATCGCCACGCAACCACTGCGCAAGTCTCGGCAGAACATTTTCCGCGTCGGTAGGGAGCACATCTGAAGGCGACAAATCTTAGGCCTCCCGGCACCCGCTTGCCGGCATTCCCCAGTGCAGTCTGCGCGGGCACTGTCGGCGCCATTAGACACTTGACGCGATGTTTCCGTATGCCGCGTTGGATCACCGGAACCTCGATACAGCACACAAAGCAAACACCACCACGCCGACACCAGTCGCACAAACGAAAACATGGCCTACTCGCAGCGTCGTGCGCAAAGAAACAAATCAGCTGGTGGATTGTCTTGACATGGCTTACTAAGCTGAAACCGGAACTGCTGTAGAACCACTGTATCGAACCAGGCAGAAACGATGATGATGAGCGGGGATTTGCAGTAGCGCCACATCGTGGGGCAGCAAGGAGGCTCCGTTCAAAACAAAAATGGTGTTCAGCAAGTCGAACCATGCACCGGTCAGAGTCGGTGCATGGTGCTCTCGATCGACTTGGCTCAAGGAGTGTCCAAAAAATCAGATGAGAGGTTGCAAGGTGTCCGAACTTTCGGCAGTTATTATACATTGTGGTCTATGGGGAGAATAGCGGTGCCGCGAAGCAGATCGAATAATCGAGCATGTCCGAATTTTTGGAGTCCGGAAAATCAGTCGGTGACTGTAAATGCTGTCAATAAAGACTTGTCTATGCGAGCGGCAAATTTTCCACAAGGTTGTCCTTGGTGTGGCTCCGCTGTGACGGCCACGGATGGCTGGGAGCTGGCACGCCTAGCTCGCAGGGTCATTGGATCCGAAGCCGGGGCTGGTGGCAGTTGCGATCCGACCACAGCTGTAAAAAAGACTCACGATCCGCCCGGGTTCGTGAACGAGGGAGGGCTCGAGGAACCCTCCTTTAGACAGACGCTCAGCAGCGTGGTGGTGATGAATGATGACCGATCGTCAAGCATCTGTGGTCGTCAGTGTTTATTGGGTGCGATAATCAATGTTTCCTATTGAGCCTGGCAGGCCACCAAGCCTGGCGGGCCACTGAAGATTATGCCCGAGGGGGTGTCACATGCTTGTTACAAAGAGCTTATGTTCATCGGCACAAAGTTAATGCAATTATGTTGCACTTACAATACATTTGACTTTCTTGACACTGACAGTAGCGAAACGCAAACAAGCAAGCCAGGCAATGTGCCGACCACTGGGAGACGGACCTGACTTGGCCATCGGATCTGCAGCCAACAGTGCCCGCGATCTGGCTACTGCTCATAATGAAGCACCAATATTCCTCAATTCAATGTCTGCACCCATATGTCGCTCTTAGGTGAAAATACTGCCTTGTACATTGTTTTCATAAGAAAAACTTGCGGATAAAGGAAAGCTCGCGAGCACAATTTGCAGCCATTGCCGTTGTGTATGGCACTTGAAGTGCCTGATTCTTTGCAGCAGTGCCATCACAGTGCTCATGCACGTTCGAGGAGGTGTGAATGTCATAAGTTGTGCCTTGCATCTTTGACATGCTCCCTCTCCAATTATGCAGGGTCCTTGAATGGTGGCAGCTTACGTCTGCTAGGCTCCGGCAGTGCAGGAGCAACAGCTGGCAGTGGCCCCCCACAAGGTCCCCAGGGATCGGGTCTCTTCTCTGCAGCAACTGGGGGATCTAGCCACCCATTTGGGGCTGCTGGGTCAGGTGGTTACAACCCGAGTGCTGGTGCATCTGCCTTCTCCGGCGGATTTGCATCTGGTCTGGGGGTCGGCTATGGAGGATCCTCATCTCTCGGACCCATTGGAACATCACCTGCTGGCCCCGTGGGCATCGGTGAGTGCACTTTTGGCATGCTCATTGTTGAACTACTGGGACATGTTCATGGGAGTGACACCAGTAAGGTACTTACTGTTTCTCATATCAGGAAGAGGACGAAAGGCTGGTGTGGAGCGAGCTACTGCAACATTCTTGGCTTGTCATGAATAAGAGCATCACGCTGAAAAGAATGCGGCCGCATTACCGTTGTTACAGTTGCTGCAGAATGAAACCCAGCAAATAGTCCATTGCCACATCGTCATGTGCACCTAAAAACAACCTAATTGTGTGAAAAGTGTGTAGCAAATCCTGCTGGTTCGTCGTCTTCTCTACATGGTTTGCGTCTCTGTCTTAATATCATCTGTTTTGCACTCGCTCTTTATGATGGTATGGCAATGATGGCTCGCCATAATGGCTTTGTCAATCGCTTTCTTGTGTCTTCATCTGTGCTAACGAAGTTTTTGATACCAACATGATCTGAAAGCAGTGTTGTTGGCAGCACTATGTGTGCCCCCATGTGTCTGTCAGCAATAGCAGCACTGAAATGATCTGCATCTTTAGGCAAATCTTGTCTAGTGACGTCAGATCTGTACATGTGCCTTCTGGGTGGCACCATAATTTGCATGCGTGAAACAGTTCTCAATTATAGTGGCAGCTCATGCTGCAGCCACCATCTCTAGCTCCGTAAACAAACCCACATCATAGGTATGCATTCCTTGGCAATGTCCATCATCTTCCTGCCTTTTCATAGTTCTGGTGATAATGGCCATCTTGTCCTGAAGCATCGAGAACTTTAGCTTTTTGACCGGCAGAGATATTATGGCAGACTAGCCATGTAAGGAGCAAGTTGGCGATCACTTTGGTTATGCTGAACACCACAGAACAGTGGGGACAGCTTCAACACCTGCCGAGTCGCAGAGTATTGTGTTGCATGTCAGCATAGGTCTGTGAAGTTGTGGCCATGCCATTTGAAATGAGTGATGAGCACTGAAAATGAAATGAGCACTCTCGGTCTGCTTACACCACTACTCTCTCCTCGCAGTTTGCTTGATGACATTGAAGCAAACATGCCTCTGGAGCACATTCTTTGATAGAAAGCAATAGCTCAGGTAGGTAGAGCTGTGGGAGGTTACTGATTAATTTGCTGGCCAGAGCAACTAGTTCAGTGGGCAAATCTGCTGCAAGCAAATCTGCTTGTGCTTCAAGTGCGAGCACATGTTGTAAGGTATCCTAGGTGGTCAAAATTAACGTGTTTGGTAGATTTCGTAAAATTAAAGTGTTTCGTAGACTCGATGTTGCTTTGGGGTGTTAAAACCAACCACTGCTATGCTTGACAAAAGCAAGGTAACACTGGTTCCTGACATGTTCCCCTTGCAGTGAAAATGTGTATTTCTCCCCTGTGTAAATGGTTCTTCAGAGCTGCACGTGCTTAAACGACTGGAATTGGACCAATTTGCTGCAGGTCTAGGTGGGAGCACCGAATCCCCTCGGCGGGACTCGCTGGAACGACGTGATGGTGGGGCAAACATGTTGGGAGGCAGTCGGGGCCCCTTTGCTGCCACCCTCGAGTCTGCCTACTCGGCGGCAGCAGCAGGGGGGCCCCTGGGTGCCAAGGGAAGCCAGTTCTATGGGGCCCTCGGCACAGTGGCGGCCTCTCCAGGCCCAGTGGGCATGCTGCCCCAGAGCCTGACACCTCCACCACCCTCCCTCAATGGATCCTCTTCCAACCTCAGCTTAGGTAAGCACACCTGACAATTTTTACTATTTTAGCCTAAAATGCCAGATTTTCGTAACTTTTCTGCGAAGGAGAGTGCTGTAGTCGTACAGAAAGCTATTTGCCTTTATGAACTGCACCACTAGCCCAGCAGTTTAGTACTTTTATAGAGCTTGCTTCTGGTTGTCATATCAACAACAATAATCTTATAATCTATGTGTCCAGTAAAGGCCAAATTAATTTCAAGACAATGCAAGTACAGTAAAACGTCTTTAATTTGGATTTCACAGGACTGAAACAAATGTCCAAATTAACCGAACGTTGAATTATTGAGGGTACAGTGAAACCTCGTTAAGGGGGGACATGGTTCCTAAAAATATCTTTCTTATTGTTTGCTGAATCCTTAACTCCACTGCCTGGGGTAATTTTTCGTGCTGATTTCAAATCTGTGATTAGATTTTTGATAGCTGTAGCAGTTCAAAAAATATTGAGGTCTGAAGTGAAATTAATTTCAAACTCGTTACGGGGCTTTTTGACAATTGCATCTTGCTAAACCAAAAACTAAACGCATGACACCATTGCTAAAGACCTACTGTAGGGGGTGATGCTATCTTTATTCATTTGGAAGCAACGGACAAGAAAACAATATTGCATTTATTATGAAAATTTTTTTCTAATTAGCAGCGAGTACTATACCTAAATGTAATTTTCATGACGGTGTAAGAGTAATAAAAATGGCATCACCCCCCAGATCATTTCAATGCGAATAAAATGATACCACCCTTGTCATTTTTGGCCAAGAACAACCCAGAAAAAACACCTGTAAGGCTGAGTACGGTGTGCAATAACATCGAACTGAAATAAACACATTTGAAGTTTCAAACAAATGTAGCTTTTGCTGAAGTGAATCTACAGCAATACAAACGGGACCGTTTTGAAGCTGAATGTTTTGTAAGAATGGCCATACTAAATGTGTGACTGTGTGGCATTTTTTCAATTGGTAGAATTTACCATGTTACTGACTGAAGGTTCTGAGTTTCAGAACCTTCAGTCATGTTTCAGTCAGAGGTCATGTTTACTTGACAATGGATGTAGAACTTAGGATCAGAGAGCCAGTGATAGATATGCATCTGCTAGGTGCTTTCGAGAATTGTAATTTTGTATGATGTCTCGATCACTTCTGCAGCCAGATATTGTGCCAGCCCAAGGGGCCTAGTGAACAGAGCTCATGATGAGGTTCTCTTTATGAAGGTTGTGTATGATAGATATTGTTACTAGCTGGCTTGACAATATGATAATAGAGTGAATGCGCAATATTGTGGGTCCGAGGTGCTGACGCGCGAAATGCCTTGCCGCAGATGCAAGGAGTCGACACTCGATGAGCTTAGTCGCGTAGTCCGAGGTGCCGACACGCGAAATTCCTAGCCGCGGGCTCGAGGAGTCGACACTCGATGCTCTTATTCGCGCTGCGCCGATGCACAACATGCTTAGGCGAGGGCCCGAGATGTCCGCGTGCGATGTGCTTGATCGACGAGTCAGAGACTCCTATGCGCAAAATGCTTAGCCGCAGTACGAAGATTGCATGCGCGATGTGCTCGGTCATCAATTCCGAAACACCGAGTGCTGAAAGGCCTAGCCGCATGCCCGAGGATTCCGCATGCGAATCTTGGTCGCGAAATCCATGTCGCCGATACTCTGAATGCTTTGCCGTGGGTCTGAGACGTCCACAAACGTAGGGATCGGTCATGCTACCGCAATGTCTGCGTAGCACCCGTTTTGACACGTCGAGATTACAGCGAGCGGAGACTTCCAGGCTCGCGAGGTGCAAAGAGCTGAGCAGACGATGCGAGCACCGGACCAAAGGCAAACCGCGCTGAAGTCGCGTGGCAGGCGCGGCCAATCGCAGACTCCGGCACGACCTTCAATCATTTCCTTTTGTGTGCTTGTTTCTGTATGGAGGAGATGGCTGAAGTGGCAAATTTGAAGACGTAAAAATTCACTTTCGAACGAGACCAAGATGGCGGCGCTAAGTTGCACTGTTCCAGAGATATTGTGGCTTGAAAAATGCTGTTCTTTCTTGATTTCTGCAAAATTTTTCGCCACCTTGGCTGATGAAACAATTTTTTTAAAGCACTTCTACCGGTTTATATGGATGATATTTCGGAATCAGATAGAAAAATAGTTATAGAAACTGAAAACAGGATATTGAAGAAATCAATTTTTTGGCCGTTTTTCGTGATGTAAAAACCGCATCCCCCCTTAAGAATGTTTGGCGCATGCAGACTGCTTGGTATGTCTTGAAGAGTCGTTCGCATAGCATTTGACAGCATTCGACAGATGGTAAGTGTGATCTTTACATGAGAAAGAAAAAAAAAATCGAATTTGGACGATAAAATTGAGGGGTGCGATCATTACGCGAGTGTGATCATTATGCAAGTAAATACGGTAGTTCTCTCGTGAAAACATGGATGCCATCACTGACACAATTGGTACACAACTGAGCAAGTTGGTTGTTTATGCGGTGTCTCTCGTTTCGTGTTTGACGCAGTTGTAATCAGTGCTTCTCTGAAATTGAGAAATGTGTCAGCATAAAACATACAAACCCACGCATCTGCGTAGTGGATGTAACCGGCGGGCTTCGGTAATGCACAGATGTTGGCACAGCACTGTGTCACCGCTAGTCTCTTATTGTGTACGTGCCATGCGAATCAAGCGAACAGTAGTTGATATCAAATCACTGTAGGCCCACTACTGAACTATAAGAGCAGTTTCCTTCGTCATAACTGCTTATTTTTTAAGTTCAGCTCCACCGCTAGCGGGTGCCCGAACTCGACGGGGCCAGGCCTAACCCAACCTTTGCTAAAAAGAATACTTCAGGAAACTTCATGTGCATGGCTTGAGAGGATTGAAGCTTGTGCATTTCAACTTCGAAGGCATGTTTCAACTCATGTTGAGCGTGTTTAATTATATATACAAGCAAAGGTACTGCAGCTATCGCGTTGTCGATGCCTGATCGCGTGCGCCTTGGTCAAATGATCATGACGGTTGGCACGCTGATTCTGTCAGTGCGTCGACAAGAAAACCTGTCGCGCTATATGACAGCTCGTGCCTTTCGGGTCCATCATTGTCGGCCTTTTATGATAAAAATGGTCCCAGTGAAACAGTGTGCTGAGTAGTCCACCAATCGTCGGCATCAGTGTCTTGTAGGCCTTTTATCAAACCAGTATTACCGCGCCTCAAACACGTACATGAAGTCAGGCACGGCTGCCACCTTCAACAAAAGCCGATGTTGCAAAAAAGGACTTCACTGGCAACGTGATGTTTTTGAAGTGTCACCCAATTGTAACCAGGGGTTTTTCTATAAATTTACTAGCCATCAAAGCATGGCGGTAACTACGTGGTTCATGGTGCAGACCGGACGAAGCCCTGGCAGCTTTCTGTTTTAAAGTGAAGTTGCAGTCTTACACTACACGTTTTCAGCAATTCACTGACGTAGAGCTACAATTGAATTAAAAGAAGTTCGAATTAAAAGGGTCTGTTCTTGAAGTATTCGTGCACCATAGCTCGATGCACGAACTGTGCGAGTCGCGAAATAACGCGGCGTGCAAGCACAGAGTGACAGAGGACCATGAAACTGCCCACGCCAGCTAATGCTCGGTTCCCGATATTGGCAGAAAATGATACTTCAGGGAGCGGGCTAAGCTGGCACTTGGCCAGCGGTGCCAGTGTGGAGGCCGGCGCATGCAGATACCATCAAAGCTGAGGGTGTTGAGAGGGGGGGCTTGGGGAGTGTAGTTGCAAAGAAGAGGAGGAGGGAAGCTCAATTGGAATAAACTGGAATTTGGAATTAATGAGATTCAAGTATACCAGTGGAGTTGCAATGTGACACACTGCACAAGTGTATGCTGCAGTGCACGTCCGTGCACTTTTTTGTTTCAAGACTTTTCTTCGATATCAGGCCGCATACGCATCCCTTCCAAAGTGTTTCACAACTAATCTGCTAGGGCAGGGCGTGAAAAAGGCAGATTATAAACAACTGTACGATGAAGGGTGCTGACAGACGCTAGCCACGTCTACACAAGTGACTCAGAGCCGTGTTGACCAAAGAAATCCCGATACCTTTATTGGACTACACCATATATAAAAGGAAATGAATAGGAAATGTATTTATATGCAGTCAATCTAAGGAAAATGCAAGTGGCAAGTAGATGTAAAAAGGGCTCAGCCAAACCGAGCAGGTTGCTATTGGTAGGTCAGCATTGCCATTATGTTGCGCACCAAGAAATTATCCTGTTTTGATGCATGGCCTGATGCATACCCTTTTGCAAGCACAAGACTGATTTTAAAGTCTGACATCAACTCTATTTTGTGTCAAGTTTGGCCGTCTTGAAGAGTTCAGTGATTGTGACTCGCTGCCACGAGGCCCTGGGAACAACGGGAAAGCCGCTTCCTCATTTCACTAATTTCCTGACTCTGCTAGGTTTACACGTACTCCACGGCATGGCTCAACCTATGCAGCACTGCAGCACACCACATTGTTCATACAGTAAACCCTCGTTAACTCGAAGTTGTAAAATCCGGGAAAAATTTCGAGATAAGCAGAGTTTCGAGTTAAGCAAAATGCCGAAAATTTCAGTGACCGGGTCACTGAAAGAGCCGGTGATAACCAGCACTGCTAACAAACGCTCCACAGCACGAGGGGAGCTAAACGCAGAATTCCCAGGAAAAACTGAATTTTATTGTTTTGAAAAGAACTTGGTGATGCTTGCCTGCTTGGTGTTGGCATTCGGCGCGAGAAAAGCGTCCTCGAGCTGCTGAATGCACCGCATGAGCCGTTGTTCGCCGCCGCTGCATTCAACTTTGTTGCGGAGCAAACGTAGCAAGTTCCTTGTTTCTGCAGTTGTCGGCACTTCTCTAGGTGGTTCTTCGTCAGCGTGATCGCCGTCGTTCACTGCCATTTGAACAATGTCGGCGTCGGACAACATTCCGGTAACGGGCACGTCAGACTCGTAGAGCGCGTACTCTTCAAATCCGATTTCGCCGTCTTCGGCATCGCTGGCGCAGCCGGCAGCTTTGCGGACTTCGTCGCAAAGTTCATCGCAATCACTGAACTCGTCAGTGTCTGGCTCGAGCGATTTCTCGGCGCGCGAAAATCCTGCGTGCGCGAAACAATTGGCAATCGTCAATGGACGTACTTGTCGCCAGGCTTCGGCGATCAGGTGGACTGCACCCAGCAAATCTATTTCGTACTTCTTACCACTGTCGTATGAGCACAAAATGCGGTGCAGGAGACTTCCGATAGAACTTGCGAGCAACCTCAATGACTCCTTGGTCCATCGGCTGGAGCACGGACGTCATATTAGCAGGCAGGAACTCCAGCGTGACTGCCTCCAAGTTGTTGATTTTTCCGTGGCCGGGGCAGTTGTCCACAACGAACAACACTTTCCGGCCGTCCCTTGCCATTTTGCGGTCAAGAGCACGTACATACTCTTCAAAGAGCGCTGCAGTCATCCAGGCCGTTTTATTGGCGCGGTAAGTCGCATCTCTCGGGAGCCGTGCATTTCGGAAGCACCTTGGATTGAGCGACTTACTGATAACAAGCAGCAGCAGTTTTTCATCGCCGGTGGAGTTGGCTCCGAAAAGTATCGTCACTCGGTCTTTGCGCTGCTTAGCGCCTGAGCACGCTTCTCCCTTCGGCGTGTATGTGCGGCTAGGCAGCATCTTATAGAACAGTGCTGCTTCGTCGAGGTTGAAAATGTCCTTGTCCGCATAAGCCTTTTGCAGCTCAGCGAGGCGGTGATTGCGCTAGGTGTCTGCAGCCCCTTCATCAACAGTACCGCTTTCGCCGTGGATAGGCTTCGAGGCCACGTTATTTCTTTTTTTAAATCGTCCGAACCAGCCATTACTGCAACTGAAGTCTGTGTGGCCCATCTGCAACGCCAGAGCGTCGGCCTTCTCCATCATCATTTGGGTTGTCACGGGAAAGTTGGCTGCCCTGACATTCCGGAGCCACAGCATGAGTGCTGCTTCGACGTCCGGGAATTTCGAGGCCCGAATCGGCTTCCGCTCGCTGGAAAAACTTTGCTCGAAGCCATCGAAGACCTTCTGCCGATTTTTTAAAACTGTCGAAAGCGTCGACAAGGGGATGCCGAATTCTTTGGTGATGCTTGTTTTCGATCTTCCCGCCTTCTCCACTTCCTTGATTAACGCGACTTTTTTCTCCAGCGTCAGAGACTTACACTGCTTGGGGCGGGACATCGTCGTCGTCCGTTGACCACACACCACACTCACAACAAAAAAAAAATTGCAGTCAACGCGTCGTGCGCACAGCGCGACGAAACAAAGAACAGAATCGCACACGCACAATAACGTCCGCACGTGCGAAATGCGGTGGCGCGACTACCCGATAAAACCCATGAGCCCCCGCGCGCAAGCGGCGCACACCACGTGACTGCTTCCAAGGTTACTTGACGTGGTTGACGGAAAACGGCTGCATCCGCGGGAATTTTGTATTCGCCCTTCGATCGTGACCGCGTTCGGCACTTTAATAGGAACCAAGCGCTCGATGCCTGATTAGCATTAGGCAGGTGTCGTGGCTTTCTTATGATGGTACACTCCGTATCCTGCAATACGGCAGATTTTGCTTCACCTTTTACATGTATCTATATGTGTTCTGCACCACTGGCTGCATTTTACAACAGAGGTTGCTAAAGCAATGGATTCACATCCTGCAAGGTTATTCATGCATGCTGCTTTGCTCCCTGGTAATTCAGGAACATTTGGGAGCCGGATGATGTCGGCTGCACCTGGGGCTGAGGCCAAGTACCTGGTGCGAAATGGGCCACTCAGCAGCGTCCTGGGTTCTTCCAATGCACTGGTGCCCGGCCGCACGCTCCAGAGGAAGTGAGTGCCCCCTCATCTCTTCTGGCTTGTTTGACTACACCTCCTAGGGATGCGCAACTCTTCTCGGAAACAGTCCGCTGTAGTTATAGCTGCTGTGTCAGAATCGTGCTTACTTTCTTTTATCTGCATTGCTCGATTGTGAAGATGGCACAGATGTGTTGAAGCACTTTATTCTTCCTGTTTTGCTGTGGGAATGTTAGCATCGTTGTCTTTGTGGGGCTGACCAGTGGGAAGATGTTTTGCTGTATCTTGCTTCGAGCAAGTTTATCCAGAGAATTTCCACAAGCAGGTGAAATCGATATCGAAGAAAGTCACTGATATTAAATTTATGTGTTGCTTGTATCTCATGGAAGGTGTGTACCCAGGCAGAACTTTACTGAAATGCTTGCTTTTACCCACCACCCTTGTAACGTCTCCAGAAACATCATCAGTTTTAATGTTCAGAGGTTGGCAGGTATGCATTTAGTCAGTACAGATAAATAACAAGGCTTAATAGCCCTGAGTGCAAGAGTAAGGCAGTGTGATTGTCAGTGATTGTCAAAGGGTATTACTTTAGTGTGCTGCCTAATAACTGAGAATGGAGCATTATGGCTACACTGTTTTCGTTACTAAACGCAGTGAAAACAAGGGCATAGCTCGAAACCTATTGTACCCGTTGTGGTGGTGTAGTAGCTTTGGAGTTGTACTGCTAAACTCGAGGGCGCAGTATTAAGTCCCGGCAGCTGTCAGCTACCGGGACTTAATGCAGCTGTCACAGCAGCTGTCACAGCAGCTGCATTTTGATGAGGACGAAATGCAAACGCTTGCGTACCATGTGTTGGGTGCACATTTAGGAACCCCACCCGGTCTAAATTGATTGCTGTTCTGGCAAGTAAAACCCCAGAATTTAATTCAAATCTATAGTAGCAGCTCACTTCATAGTAGCAGTAGTTACACAATTTTGAAAATAGTTGTTAGGCAAGCAGTTTAGAAAACATAACACAGGCAGGCTCAGCATTATGTCCATCCTTTATTGCGTTTTCTTGCACTGCTTGCCTCGGTAATTGAATACCAATTCACCTGTTAACTATCTTCCTTGGAGACAACTAGATGGAACCTGCTGTTTCACTTTGTTGTTCCAGCTCGAGCCTGGAGAAGCCCCCTGGCCGCAGCCGCCTCTTAGAAGACTTCCGAAATAACCGCTACCCCAACCTACAACTCAGAGACCTGGCCAATCACATAGTCGAGTTCTCCCAAGATCAACATGGCTCCAGGTAGGGCTCTCTCAGCAATGAAGTTTTCATTGTCTCTTTCTTATGCGATAATAATTCCTCTGCTGCCCAAACTGTCAGCCCAAAGGCATTGCATATTAGCCGTACTTGCCTCCACCAGTCTCATCTACTTGGTTGTTCCGTTTGCTAGTGGACAACAGTGGCATGTACTGCACTCCACGCTTGTTACAACAGACCCACGAGCAACAGGCCTTCAGATATAACGGACCATATTTGAACCTTAGTTTGCTCTATTTGATTAATGCAACGAAGTTCACTTTTAACGAGCCATGGTACAACGGACTATTGTCTACAGTGGATGAAATTAGTGGCAATTTTTGTCAAAATTGGGCATATGAAACGGACTTTAGCTGTGTTGACGCAGGCTGGCAACTGATTTGAGAGGGTCAGTCGATGATCATGGCACAATATTGTGCGTGCGAGGGAGGGAGGAAAGCGGGGTGGAAGCGCACTGGCTTTTGTGCGCAAGGTGAGGGAGAGGGCATTCTACTCAGATGGCTGCTGCTCACGGCAAAGCTGTGATTTCTTGAAAGCGTTCTGCGATGTGGACAAAGTGTGCCCAGTGCTGGTAGCTTCGTATGCACTGTACTTTCGCCGTTTAGTTCACGTTGAAGCAAGACAGCACGAAGGTCAATCCGCATTTTTCACGGCGCACGCGCCCTCCCTAGCGGATTAGTCGCAAAACGTTTTGGAAGGGACGAGCACGCGGCCGTGCGGCCAGATATCGGGGGAGAGTACACCGGAATTTAAAAAAAGCTCTTGGGTGCGCGCTGTTGCAAACGCTCGTGCCATGTACCGCGTTGAAACTCTGCTGGTACCTCGACGTCGGTGTGGTGCCAAAAACGTGTAAAGACTGAACTTCACTTTGAAACAGAAAAGGGCCAGGGCTTGGTCCGGACTGCACCGTGAACCACGTAGTTGCCGCCTTGCATTGACGGCTGTCAAATTTATAGATAATCCCCTACGTTACACTTGGGTGACACTTCAAAAACACGTTGCCGATGCGGGCTTCTTGCAGCGTCGGCCCACTGTTGCAGGTGGTGGCAGCGCCTGCCTGACTTCACATACTTTTTTAAGGCGTGGTAACACTGGGTTGATGCGAGACCGACAAGACGCTGACGCCGACGATTGGCCGACTATTCAGCACTGTGTCACTGAGACCATTTGAATGTAATAGGCCGACAACGACGCAACCGACGGGTGTGAGTTGTCATATAGCGTGACAAGATTTCGTGTCGACGGCACCGACAAAATCAGCGTGCCAACCGTGATAGCTTGACCGAACCCTACGTGATCAGCCATCGAACCGACAATGCGATAGCTGCAGCTCATTGACTTGGAAATATAATTATTCGCGCTCAAGATGCATCGACATGCCTTCAAAGTTGAAATGCACGAGCTTCAGTCCTCTCAAGCCGTGCACGTGAAGTTTGAGTCAATGTTGATCCTGTTTAGCAAAGTTTGGGTTCGGCCTGACCCCGTCAAGTTCGTGCGCCCACTACTGATGGAGCTCGACATTAAAAAATAAGCAGTCAGGACGACGGAAACCGCTCTTATAGTTAGGTTGTGGCCCTATAGCGATTTAACTACTCTTCACTTCGCACAGCACGTACGCAATAAGCAGCAAGCAGCGACACAGCGCTGTGCCAACATCTTGTACTTTGGTCACCGTTCCTGAACGCTGCCGGTCGCATTCCCGTAGATGGTGGCTGTGTATATGTTGTTATGCGTTATGCTGACATTTCTTAATTCCAAAGAAGCACTGTTTCCCTTTATGTCAAACAGGAAAGAAGAGACAGTGCATTCGGTACAGCAGCATAATCTCGCTCAGTTGCCAGTGGTGTCAGCGATGGCATCTGCGTTCTCGCGAGAGAACTACATGGCCTATAAGTTGTCTCTAGTGATACTTTATGGCACGCGCAAACTGTAAGTATGACAAAGTTAAACAAAAGGAAGAATCAGTAGTAACAGCCCGTAATTTATATGTGTCTGGATCATAGTTGCAGTTGTTTAAGGGACTCGGCCGTTCATACTGACTCTTCTCTATGTTTTGCTACGTTTTGAGATTATTTCACATCAGCAATGTGCCGTTTCTACAATAACCGAAACAGCGATCTGAAGCTGTAGAGATAAACAAATGCACCGCTTTGGCAAATCCCATGTGGAAGGCTGCGTTCAAAGGCTTCTTGAATATGCGGAATGTTTAGTGAATGTGTAAAAGGAATACAAAAAGTGATGTGCAATCGTAGACATCAGCGACAACGAACTGAAGGCAGCCGCATTGACAGACGGAACTCAGCGTGCCTTTATTGGCCGCGCTATTACCACAACAGCGCACTCGGGCCTGTTCACCCACTATACTCGATGGGTGAACCACGTGCTGCCCCGGAGAAACTATTAATAATTAATTCCGATCCACGAACCGCACAACTGACGCACACAGCATGGGCGCAGGTACACAATTCAACCGGCGAAATCCCCGACACCCTTCCAAAACGTTTCCAGCGGTGTGCGTCAGAGGGCAGCACAGGAACACGAAAGAGGCGGATTCGCTCGCTGTTGCTGCCGCTCTTCCTCACCCTCACGTTTTGACAGCGACTTTCCGTTGTCATGGAGCAAGATGTATCCATGTTTATCTGTGCGTGCGTGACATCGTGCTTGTTAATTTAGTTAGCTAATGTTTACAACTTTATATGGCCAATAAAACTACTACAGTCGAGCCCACTTGTAACGGCCCCACTTAAGACGAACGCTCGCTTATCACAAACAAGTCCGGCGTGACCGTCAAAATATACGTTTAGGCTATGGCGCTCGGTCTCAGCTACAACGAACGCCCGCGAGCCTAGCCAATCGGCTACAGCGAACGCCTTGGTGTCGCGGACCACTTTCCACGTGGCGAGATCCGCCGACCCTGTGCTGTGCACGCTCCGAGAATTGGCTTTCCCGCGGCGTCTCGCCGGAGGAGCGGCGATGTGGCGAGGGGATCGCCGTGATAACGAGAGAGAGAAAAAAAAAAATGCCGGCCCAGCACGCATCAGCAACGTGAACACACAAGTCAAAAGTGCCAGCTCATTCGCCACGGGACCCCACTCGCCATCGTCGACGTCAGGGCAGCGGCGAAGTTTTCCACCAATTGACAACGTAGCACGTGCTTTCGTACCCCCTCTTCTCCCCCCCCCCCCCCTAACGCCGCGCCTCACACCTCGCACGACTGCGGGACTGTATTTTTCTTACTTGTGGTTGTGCTAGCGTTGTCGGCGTTGTTTCCTACTGGTGTGCTCCCGTGCCTATCCGAGATGGCAGATTCGCCGGCGTCTACTTCGACAGTGAAGCGAAAAGCTTTGGACTTGGCCACGAAACTGTTGATCTTGAAAGACCTTTCCCAAGGCGCAAAAAACCATGAACTGGTGAAAAAGTGTGGTTTGTTAAAATCGACAATATCCACGATACTAAAAGAGAAGGACAAAATCTACAAGAGTGCTGCCACGGACTCCGCGATGAGGAAGTGCCTGCGGAAAGCCACATATGCAGACGTTGAAGACGCGCTTCTAAAGTGGTTCCTTGATACTCGAGCACGCAATGTTCCCATCAGCGGGCCGCTGATGTTGTCCAAAGCAAAGGACTTCGCGTTCCTCCTGGACTTCCCAGATTTTTCTCCTGGCAATGGCTGGCTCCATCGCGTCAAGCTCCGCCACGGAATTATTTTCAAGACCATCAACGGCGAATCGGCATCGGTAAGCGACGAAGACATCAACACGTGGATGTCTAAAAACTTGGCCCGTGTATCAAGTTATGCTGAAAGGGGTGTGTATAACGCCGATGAAACGGCGCTATTCTATCAAATGCTGCCTGGCAAAACGCACGCTATGAAGGGTGACAAATGTGCTGGCGGTAAGCACAGCAAAGTTCGCATAACTGTGCTTTTGTGCACCAACATGGATGGAAGCGATCGCTGCTTGCCATTTGTCATCGGTAAATCAAAGAGGCCACGTTGCTTCCGCACATATGTACCAGTGCGTTACAGGCATAACTCGAATTCGTGGATGACACGCGAGTTGTTCGCGGAATGGCTTATTGACTTTGACAGCAGCATGGCAAAGAAAGGGCGCAATGTTCTTCTGATTCTCGACAACTGTACCGCCCACCATGTCCAAGCTGTCTTAACGGCAGTTGAGTTGCTTTTTCTGCCGCCAAATGTAGCTTCAAAAGCGCAACCGCTGGACATGGGTGTAATGCTTTAAACGACCGAAACGTTTGTGCAGAAACGTTGTGCAGCGGATGCTGATTGCAGTTGATCGCCCCGCTGCCAATGTGCCTCTGCAGGTCTCGCTGTACTCGGCGATAGAAATGATCAAAGCGGCGTGGATCGAAGTGACACCCGAATGCATCCGGAATTGTTTTCGCAAGGCTGGCTTCGCTGACGCACCTGAAGCAGGCATTGAAGACACTGAACAAAGCCAGCCTGACAACGACTTGTGGCGACACGTTGTTGACACTAACCTGGCCGGCTGCGATCTTGATTGGCAAGATTTTGTTGATGTGGACGACGCTGCTGAAGTTGCGGAGTCGTTTTGCGACGAGACCGCCGTCCGGGAAGTGCGGGCATCAAGCGACGCCAAAGCATTGGACGATGACAACGATTTGTCGGAGCCAGCACCCGTAAGCGCGACCACAGCAGTGAGCCATATTGAGGCACTTAGAAATCTTGTGTATTTTAAGGCCTTGGGTGACAAACACATCGCAGCTTTGAACAAGTTTGAAACCGCCGTCATTGGGTGTGCTCTGACGAGGCAGACAACGATCACCGATTTTTTTTTTTCTCAATAAATTTTTGTTTTGATTGATGTCAATTTTTGTGTGTGGCCCACATACCACGAACTTCTGGATAGAACGAACGAATTCCGCGTGATGCTCGGGTTCGTTATAAGCGGGCTCAACTGTATCCTTACTTCGCGTAGCTGTCTACTAATTTGCTATCACAATTGATGCTTTGCCTTTCGGGCAAAACTGCAACTTTCTTTAAAATTTACTTTGGACGTACATTACTCACTCTTTGCAATAACACTGTTACACATGGTGACCAAGGTTTCGGAAGTGAGGCGTTTCGGACATTACGGACTTCAGATAAAACGTGACGTTTTTCGTTGGATTATCAGTGTCTGTTATAACGAGAGTCGGCTGTACAGTGAAACCTTGTTAAATCGTAGTTGACCGGAGCTCGGAAAAAGTACGTACTAAACGGTAGTAGTGTTTAACCGAATGGCATGAGATCGCCCACTTACCTGTCGAAAACGGAACTAAGAGAGAGTGCGATAAAAGGGGGAAAATAACATGCAGTATTTATTCACTTCACGCGACAAAAGTGTTATTTTCGTTTGATGCCGCGGCGGCCTAGCACGATGACGACAGCGGCCTCAAACTTACTGAAGCTGCGTGCCAGCTTTTCAGCCAGCCCCCTCTTCTCGGCAAACACTCGCATGGCAGATTCCTCATTGGCGTTACGTATTCTCCGTGCACGCGCGCAGTAGGGCTGCAGAAGTCACGGGGCGCCTTTTTCATTGCCGGGTGCCGGAGTTTGCAATACTTTTCGTTTGGAATAGAGTTACGTTATCGCTCCCCTGCTCTCGTCGCGACGATTGCATTCATGAGGCTGGCGTAACGAGCAGCTTCTGCCACTGTCGGGCCTGAATCGCCCGTGCTGTCGCTTTCCATGTCGTCCTCATCACTGTCGCTAGTCGACACTTCGGCAACAACAGAGGCAACGATGGCGAAAAGTCGAACCTCATAGCTGACATCTCTTCGCGGTCGCAGCAGCGCTGCCGAGCAACTTCTTCGCATTCCAAATGCCACACACTGTAGTCAACAGCAGATCCCTGTTGCGTGCCAGCGCCGAATTTTTCGTGTCACGTTCGACAGCACGGACGAAGTCTAATTTTTCTTCGATTCTGAGCACCCGGCGTCTTTTTCATCCGAGCTTCGGAACGACGCGAGTCCTCGCTTGCACAGCGCCACAACACTCTCTGGCACGGCGTCAAAATGATATTGATGTTGATGTGGCTTCACGCGCAAACGCACAGGGCGCTTGGAGGCCGTTGTTCCGATCTCTCAGGCTTGTTTTTCTGCCGGTTGCCCGATGGAGACAGCGCACCGCCGTGTTTGCGCGCCGAAAAGTTGAAACGCTATGTTTTAACTGATGCGTATGCAATAAGCTGGTACGGTTTATGCGGATACAAAACACATTATGTTCAATGGCTGCAGAGTCGGGGATTTGACTTTACTACTTTTAAAATGAAACTACTGTTTAAGCGGGTACGGTTTAACGAGGTTTTACTGTACTTGCAGCAAGGTTCATGGCAGTCGTGCATTTATCACCTTGTTGTGCATAGTGCATGCGCCAGTTCCTTGGCTGCATTTTCAAGCAGGGAAGAGCTCGTGCTTTTTCAGTTAAACTGCATTCCAATAAATTTATTAGGCAGATATACCTAACGAGTGGCATTTGCATGGACATTTGCAATAATTTGAACATCTTTGGTTACAGGTTCATTCAGCAAAAGCTTGAAAGAGCGACACTGGCAGAGAAGCAGCTGGTGTTCTCGGAAATACTAGGAGCTGCGTACAACCTGATGACGGACGTCTTTGGCAACTACGTGATACAAAAGTTTTTTGAGTTTGGCAGCACAGAGCAGAAGCAGGCTCTAGCGCTAAAGGTCAAGGGGCATGTGCTGCCCCTGGCCTTGCAGATGTACGGCTGCCGTGTCATTCAGAAGGCCCTCGAGTCCATCTCACCCGATCAGCAGGTGTGTAAACACATTTTATTAAGAAGGGAAAGGAGAGGTAGGGTTTGACCTATTTTCTCATGTTTTCTTATTCTGTATCTTTCTCTTGACTGATTTTCTCTGAGACTTTGGATTGCTGACATCTTGGCATTCAGGAAAAAATGCATACAGTAGGGCCTCATTGATTGATAGGATCCCGTTTCATTCGTGACGAGCACACAAAATGGCCCAATATAGCTGCGTTTCTTTTTTTGCCAATTGATGCGTTCTTGGAAAGCACTATCTTTCGGCACTAACATTGAATACGTTGCCAAACTGTGATTGTATAGTACGTTTCGTGGCTGCTAAATTGTATGTGAGCTTTCTAGCCACGAGCCGCGCATGATCGAGAGCAGTAGGCGCCCGCCACAGTGGCTTCCTCACAGTACCCGGCCGCACATGTCACATAAAAATACCAGTGTGCACTCTGTTTTCTCTTCTGGCACCCGCAGATCTCTTCGGGGGGTCGTTGGCGCCAACGTTATCACGATAAGCATCTTTACCTATTTGTTTAGAGTGCATCATGAGAGTCTGGTGTCTTAAACATGAAAGGAGCAAGTGGTGTTGTAATTTGAGAGGCAAGGTCATATGATGAACATCCCCAAACACATTTACATTGGAACCTTTTTATAATGTAGTCGCATCCGATATGACAATACCTCTGTCATAGCCGACATTCATTATAAGAATATCTTCGTAACACTAATATCAGCATAAAACATTTAGGAAGTTATATCTGTGTTTGTTATATTGCGATTCGGTTTTACTTCTAGAAGTTTGGAATCATGTTTTCAGTTCCAATAGCTAGGACAAATGCTGTCATGCTCTTGTTTTGATTGTTTTTTCCCCTCCCATGCCATTCTCAATTTTTCTGTTCTTTTGCAGAAAGAGGTCGTGAAAGAGCTGGATGGCCATGTGCTGAAATGTGTAAAAGACCAGAATGGCAACCATGTTGTACAGAAGTGTATAGAGTGTGTGGATCCCTCAGCACTACAATTTATCATCAACGCCTTTCAAGGACAGGTGAGGAGGCATCTTCTGGTGACAATTGAGGGGCAGTCGAGCAGACGTAAACAAACTGCCCAGCAATTTGGTGAAACATGCCACTGTTCGCATCGATGTTCGCAGGTGTTCGGTCTGTCGACGCACCCATACGGATGCCGGGTGATCCAGCGCATACTGGAGCACTGCACGGGTGAGCAGACAGGCCCTGTGCTGGAGGAGCTCCACCAGCACACGGAGCAGCTGGTGCAGGACCAGTATGGCAACTACGTGGTACAGCACGTACTGGAGCACGGCCGGCCTGAGGACAAGGGTCGCATCGTGGCCGCCGTCCGGGGCAGAGTGCTGCCCCTCTCCCAGCACAAGTTTGCCAGCAACGTGGTCGAGAAGTGCGTCACACATGCCTCGCGCTCAGAGCGTGCCCTCCTGATTGAGGAGGTGTGCGCCTACGTTGATGGGTAAGTAGGGGATGCGGTTGCTTATGTATTTTGCCTCAGTTGCATGTGATGAAAGGCTGTGTTTGAGGGATCATTCTGGATGCATTTGAACTGCATTTCGTGATGACAAGCATGTAGCATATTTACTTGAATCCAACTTCATGTGCTGTAGTACGTGGGCTTAGGTTAGTCCACCATCCGCCTTGCAATTCTCTGTATCTGCTTTATCAGCATCGTAGTGCTGATTGCATACCTGCCAACTCTTCTGAATTTTCCGTAAAATGCATGAATTTCAAGCAGTCTTATGATTTTGCTAGCCTTGCTTGAAATATTACGGAAAACATTTGATTTGCAAAAAAAAAATTGAATATGTAGTAAAACTACACTCTGGTACCTTGCGCCGCCACGAGAGGGCAATATGTATACGTGGTAGCATCATCAGCAGCTGCAAGGTTGTAGTGACTTCTGACGTCTACTGGGGGGGGGGGGGGGTCACGAATCCATATCCAAAGCTCGATAGTCCCGATAGTGCCTCTAGCGCCCCCACAAACTTTTGTTCGCGTGGGCGCGCAGGTTTAGATTTCAGTCAGCTTCAAGCACTGCAGTGTTGGCCTCGGCTTTTGTTTGACTACTCTGGCCTTTAGTGGCTTCGCAGTGCAATGGTGGGCTCGAAGCCCTGACAGTACTTCCAAGTGTTTTTGAAATCGTACACGGCAGAATTTTCGTGCTTCGTGCCGTTGAAGGAAGGGGAGAGGTTCGGATTCTGCACCACGTGTGCCTGATGTGAACATCTGACATGGCGGCAAGTCTGGCATCAAGGTCCCCATCACTTCGAAAAAGCATCAGGGATACGTGCGAACCGCGGACAGCCAGCCAAGCCTAGCAAGTTTTGTACGCAGCAACGACCTCGGTGTGATTTGTGCAGAATGCCTCTTCACTGCGTTTTAGTTGAACACAACATCCCCGCTGAATGTCAGCGATCGTGCCGGACCGCTTTTCCGGAAGATGTTTCCCAAGTGCGAAGAAGCAAAACGCTACGCCTGTGGATCAACAAAGGCAACGTCAGTTGTTCGGAAAATGGCTGCCAACACGGAGACTCCCTTGCTGTGGATGGCAGTAACAATAGGGAGACGCAGCTTTACCCCATTGTTGCGGCATATTTCGTTAAAGAAACGAGTAGAGTTGAAAGCTGCCGCCTTTGCATAGGGACAATCCAAGAGGAAGTAACGGGTCACAAGATTGCAAATCTGGTTCTGGACAAAATTAAGTCTCAGAATTTGCCTGTTGGAAACCTGTTGGCTATGTGCTCAGACAATGCCAATGTCATGATCAGCAAGAGAAACGCTGTTTCTACTGTATTGAGAAAGGCTCAAACAGGTTTGATAGGGGTTGGTTGCCTGTGCCATCTCATCAATTTGGCTGCCCTAAAAGGAGCTTCGTGTCTTCTCGTAAAGGTTAACAAAACTTTGGTTGACCTGCCCCCCCCCTTTTCTTTAAACCTCGAGAGAAGCTCGAAACGGAAATATCCACTTGAAGAGTTAAAAAAAATGTATGGCGCCAAGGTCAGAAATATGTGGAAGCATTCGCCGGCACGTTGGCTGTTGGGAATGTGTTTGAAGAGGCTGCTCGACCTGTGGAAACCATTACTAAGGTTTTTTTATCTGAAACAAAGCACTGCAACAAGCAACGCTTGTTTTTGGAGTCGTACCATATGGCTAACCAGCTTGGCGACGGCCGATCTAGAGCAGCGCCGCGCCCTGGAAGGTGCACTTTCCCCAAAGCCCCTCGCATCTCCCGCCGTTGTTTGGCGCGCGGCGCCCTGTGACGTTCGCAAGCCACATGTCTGAAGGAACGAGAAAACCAGTTTGGCGAAGGCCAGTACGGAGCAGACGCAGCCAATGGAGCCGCAGTGAGGGAGACAACGCGAAAAAGCGAGCGGGGGTGTGAGGGGGCCACGGCGCATGCGCCATTACGGCCATTAATGCCGAGCGCTGCTGAGCTCTCCTTCCGCTCTCTCCGTCCTTCCCTCATTTCTTTTTCTCCTTCACAGCAGTACACAAGCACCAAAAAGCCAGATCAGCGCATGCCAGGCAGAATGCCCGTTGCTTTCTTTTGTGTGTGGTGAATGTTCCGTGGGTGGTGTGTGTGATGTGCGGCTTTGTCATGTAGTACAAGCTATGGCGACTGTGAACCTAAAGAAGCGGAAAAATTTGGACTTTGCAACCAAATTGGCGATTATACAATGTCAAAAAGGGTGAGAAGTCCTCGGTGGCTGATACATTTGGCATTCCATGGAGCACTTTAGGTACGCTGCTCAAAACCAAGGAAGATGTCAGGCTCAAAGCAGCTGAGCAAGGTCACTCTCGAACGTGTCATGCGTGCCCCTCTGGCTTTTAAGAAAGTTGAGAGAGCATTGTATGCTTTGTTTCTGTAGGTCCGAGTTAAAAACATTCCTGTGGATGGCCCATGTTGATGGGAAAGGCGAAATGGTTCGCAGCTGCTCTCGGCGAGGAAAACTCTTGCGGTGGCACTGGGTGGCTGCAGAGGTTCGAAAGTTGTGGGAAAAGCCATTTCAGGCAAAAGAGAAGCTGTCAGCAGCCAGGAAATGCAATAGTGGCTTTTCGAGGAGTGGCTGAGGATCGCCGCAGAGTTTCTACCACAGAAATCTTCAGTGAGGATGAGACTGAACATTTCTGGCAAATGCTGCCATGCAAGACTCTGACCTCCGAGGGAGCACATGTCACGGTGGGAAGATGAGCAAAGTGCGCATTACGGTTTTGCTCGCAGCAAATATGGATGGATCTTGCAAGCTGAAGCCATTTATGATTGGAATAAGTATGTCACCTCGGTGCTTCAAGAACTGTAAGCAGCTTCCAGTATGCTACGGCTTTAACAGGAAAGCGTGGATGACATGGCAGCTTCTTTCTGAATGGCTTCAGGTACGGGACACTGAATTGGGCATGTCAGGCCGCCGAGTCTGCCTTCTCGTCAACAACTGCTCGGGCCATCACACCACTTGTGAGCTGCAGCATATGGAGTTGAAATTTCTCCCGCCTAAGACAACAGCGAGGTTGCAGCCACTGGACCAGGGCATCATAAAGGCACTGAAGGTTGGCTACAGGAGGAGGCTTGTTCAGTGGCTCTTAAGGGGGGACACGGGTCTTTGCGGCGAAAAAATCGCGAAAAAATCTATTTTCTGAAAATGAAATTTTCGAATTCTGCAGCTAATATTCCTTTAATACACCAAGTTTCGAATCTCAGGGAGGAGTATTTCGTCCGTAATATCAATTTATAACATCACTGTGAGCTGAATTCCGCGCAAAAACAGCCCTTTTTATCGCGGCGCGTAGCTCTTTTTCTATGCGCGCGATCGCAGCCATCTTGGTCTCGTTGGAAAGAGGAGCCTTCCTTCTTTAATTTCCCGCCAAAAGTGACTCCGTCGGTACGCGAGTGACGTTGAAATCCGGGGAAGAGAGAAAGCCCGAACGCGACATCCGATTCGTTGACTAGCGCACGTGACCAAAAACGCGTGCTGTGGTTGGCTACGCGAGGTTCCCATCGTCTGCTCCACTCCGCAGGCGACGCGACGGCGCGTCTCGTAGCTTTGTTGGCACATGCTCAACGATGTCTAGTCCACCGGGGAAGTTCACCACGAGGCACAAGTTCGGCAAAAAGAAGAAGCGATCAGCTTATAACTTTCAAAAGCGCTCCATTGCTTCTGAAAGCATCGAGAGTAGCTCGCCGCCAACCGCAAATGATGCCGAAACCGCGGACGATGCCGAAGTAGGCCTAGCCAGCTCACAAATGAGTGAAATCGTTACGGACAGCGGCCGCGTTCGGCGTGACGCTGCAATGTTGCAGCGTGCGGATTTTTTGCAGAGGGAGATGAATGCTCAAAGAAACTTCAAGTTCTTGCGTCAACGCCAGCAACAAAGCGGGTGTTGGATTTGATCACTCGCGCCGACGGCGCTGCAGCCGCGCCAGTCGACGCCGAGGCAGGCTTCGCTATCCTCAGTAGGACTCCGTGAACGCACGGATGTCGTTTGTCAAGTGCAAGGTGTGCGGCGGCAGCGTCGCAGGAGGCAAAAGCGAACGGTAATCTGGCCTCCCCATAAAGATCGTTATCACTTGCGCGTGTTGCGGCGATATCGCGTCGACGTGAAGCTCGACCCGTGTGAACGACAACCTTGCCGCGCGCGCGATGCAAGCCACCGGGAATCGGCGAAAGGTGCCAAACGATGTTTTTGCCGCATTTGGGTGGCCGTGGTCAGAGTGACTACATTACTGGTGGCTTTTAGCCACTTTCACTGCAAACTAATGCAAAATAATTTCTGTACTTTTGATTAAAAGTGAATGTAGTCCTTTTTTCTCGTTTTCTCGAAACGCCGGCTTTTGACTTGTTGCTGATTTGCCGCGGCGATATCTCTGCCTTCAAAGCAGATAGAGCCATAATTTTTGTTGTGGCTTGTAGCTGAGTGTGCAAAGTACACAATGGTAGGGTCAGATTTTGGAATTTATGCTTTAAAGATTTTTTATTCTGCTTTAGAACAGACAGTGGGGTAGCCACAATTCGAACAGTAAAGATTGAATTCCTATAAAATTGCTAATATTTGATGTATCAAAATAGTATTCCTACCATTGTGTTCCTTATGTTTTCTAGTACCCAGGCATGTGCCAATATGAATTTTGTAGGGCATTTTTCCCCCCTATTGTTTGTGCAAATTATGAACAATGAATTTCATTTATCTTCAGAACTAAATGGTCTATTGGAAAAATAATTACATATTTGAAATCGGCACAAACGTCTTAACAAGAATGGAAAGTTTCATGAATATTGATGGAAAACATCATGAACATTATTTGAAGAACAGTGTCCCCCCTTAATTAACCACCGCATGGGAGTCTGTCGGTCTGAAGGTTGACCTGTTGGGGGCCATTCAGATGATCGCTGGCACCTGGAACGACGTTAAGCAGGACACAGTGGCCAATTGTTTCTGCAAGGCAGGTCCTGCAGTGGCCGTAGACAAATGTTCAAGCTATAGCCATTCTAGCTGATGAGGACATGGTGGTAGTAATTGCTTGCACCCAAGAGGAAGGCAATTACAGTGGTGACGAAGGTCACCCGTGGTCACGAGGAAATGCACCCGTGCACAACCGCTGAGCTGGTGTCGGCGTTCAGCCTGATTTGGAGTTGTTACTGTGAAATGGAGGGCACCGAACTATTGCACCTGGAAAGTTTCGTGAAGATCGAAAGCAGCATTTTCAACTTTATTTCCCAGAGCAAGAAGCAGTCAAAAATAGCTTTTTTTTTTTTCTTTCTTTCTTTCTATTTTTTTCTGTTAATAAGGTGCGCCTTCACGTTGCACGTATGGATTTCGCTGCTCTTGAATGCTCCGATAAGTCGCCATTTGTCGCGACCGCGAGCGGCATCTCAAGCCGATTTCTGTACATCGAATTATCGATATATTGAACTTTTTGCGATCCCCTTCGAGTTCAATATATCCGGGTTCGACTGTACAGTAATACCTCGTTAAACCGTACCTGCTTAAACAGTAGTTTCGCTTTAAAGGTAGTAAAGTCAAATCCCCGACTCGGTGACCATAGAACATGATGCGTTTTGTATCCGCATAAACCGTACCAGCTTATTGCGTATGTATTGGTAAACACGTAGTGTTTCCTCTCTTTGTCGTGCAATCACGGCGTTGCATCGTCCCCATCAAGTGGCTCGGCAGAACATCAACCTTGAAGCGCCCTGTGCGTTTGCGCGTGACGCCACATCAACATCATTGCAGCGCCGTGCCAGAGAGCATTGTGGCGTCATGCAAGCTAGGACTCGCATCATGCCGAAGCTCGGATAAAAAAATTGCCAGGTGCTCAGCATAGACGAAAAATTGGACATCGTTCGTGCTGTTGAACATTACACGAAGAAGTCGGCGTTGGCACGCAACAGGGATCTACCGTTGACTACGGTGTGTGGCATTTGGCATGCAAAGAAGTTGCTAGGGAGTGCTGTTGCGACCACGAAGAGATGATGGCTGCGAGGTTCGACTTTTCACCATTGTTGCCTCTGTTGTGGCCGAAGTGTCGCCTAACGACAGTAATGAGGACGACAAGGAATGCGACAGCACGGGTGGTTTAGGCCGACAGTGACAGAAACTGCGCGTTACGTCAGTCTCGAGAATGCAATCATCGCGCCGAGAAGAGTACCCTGTAATGAAAAAGGTGCCCTGCGACTTCTGCAGCACTACCGCACGCATGCACAGAGAATGTGCAACGCCAACAAGGAATCTGCCATGTGAGTGTTAGCCGAGAAGAGGGGGCTGGCTGAAAAGCTGGCTCACAGCTTCAGTAAGTAAGAGGCCGCTGTTGTCACTGCTAGGCCGCCGCAGCGTCAAACGAAAATAATACTTTTGTCGCACAAAGTAAATAAGTAGTGCATGTTGTTGCCCTTTCATCGTACTCTCTCTAAATTCCGTTTTTGACAGGTAAGTGGGCGATCTCATGCTATTTCGGTTAAGCTGTACATGTACTACCGTTTAGTGCGTATTTGTCTGAGCTGCGGCCAACTACGGTTTAATGAGGTTTCACTGTATATACCTTATTCCATTTTTCTTTCTCCAGAACATAAGCAGCACCGCCATGCCAACACTTGTTCTCTCTCTCTCTCTCTCTGTTTATGTTCTGTGGATGCACCCTGTCCGGGACTGCAATCCCCACCGCACAGAATGGCCAGGGTTGGCGGTCACTGAGAAAGGTCTTAACTGAACAGTATATGTGAAGCGGTTCATATTAAGCCTCTTTCCCCCCCCCCTTTTTTTTTCTGTGAGCAAATGTTCTCACATTTTCAGTATATCTGAGAATTCTCAGTTCATTTTAACAGGAGTTTACTGCACTTCAACTGTTCTCAAAAATGCATGAGGTGGCCATGTTTTACAGATGCTTATTACTTCAAAATTCTTTTGCACATTTTGCCAGGGTCAGTTCACTGGAAGTCGTCTGTGCTGTAGTGCCGTACACAACTCATAAGAGACATCAAAGCCTGCAGTCAATGCTATATCTATTGCACGTTGAAGATAGGTTTGCCAAGGCATGTAAAGAATTTTTAAACTTTATGTTTACAAGCTTCAAAAGACGCTTGACCCTTTTCTTTCTCTTGCTGAAATACTCTGATAACTGACAACCAGGAGACTTGTAGATGCAGAAATAAAGATGTTTTTGTTTCGAGGTATTTCTTTGGCTCATTTGAAAACGGCTGGCTGTTGAGGAATTAACCTGATCATTAGGATTCTGTATAGCCTTGGTTTGCGTAAACTTGGGCAGCTTGTTTTTCATGTGTGTGAGGCAAAGCAGTTTGCAAGCAGCCGCTTGCTCAAGTTGGAGTGTGGTGTGACCCAGGCCTCTGTGGGCTTTGTTGCAGGCCTCACAGTGCCTTATACACAATGATGAAGGACCAGTATGCCAACTACGTGGTGCAGAAGATGATAGAGGTGGCCGAGCCACCTCAGCGCAAGCTGCTGCTACACAAGATCCGTCCGCATGTGCCCTCGCTGCGCAAGTACACCTACGGCAAGCACATCCTGGCCAAGCTCGAGAAGCACCTGCTCAAGAGCGGTGACCAGATCCTCTCTTCAGGAGGCGGTCAGAGCGGCACTTCGAACGGGGCCCTCTGAGGCACCTGCTCATCCCCTCTCTCCTCCTCTGCGTGGCCACCAAACGTGACATCGGGGTGCTGTGTGTGACGGCAGGCCTAGCTCCTTGCCAGTCATGCACCATGAAAGAAACGGGGCAGGGCGCGGGCATTCATGCGTCTGGTTTGCGCAGTCACCGCGCAGCTGTTCTCCTTTGTGTGGCACTCTCTCTCTCTCTCCATCTCTTCTGTTAAGTGGTGCAGCCTTTTCATTGAGACACAAGTGATATTGGGAGCTCCTGTGCACCTCTGGCTTTTGCTGCCTGGATCTTTGTGAGGCCAGAAACTTAAAAGCCCCAAGGGCTCCTTGTTGTAGCTAGGTGGCGCTTTTGCCTGACCTTTCTACACTTCAGCGCGCTGTGTCTTTGAAAAGTACCACCGCATCTTTAGCCCTCATCTCGTACCTCTCTTACACGCTCTGCTTTCTCCTATTGGCCTTTTCTCTTTAAATGCTAATTTCCTACACACATGCTCCGTCTCGGAAACCTGCGAGCACTTTATGGGAATGCTGCTTCCTACATTTCATTTTCTCTCTACAATCGTTGAGCATGAAGTAAGCTGTCAGGTGCAGCACATGGCGTAAGTGCCGACATCTCTTTCTATCAGAATGCCCTTTGTCACTGTTATATCACCTTTCCTTCTCACCTTGACTAGTTCTCATGCTGTAAATTATGTTAGCCTAGCTTTCTTCATTCGTCCCCCGCCCCCCCCCTTTCTGTCTTTTTGCTGAGGCTGTTGGAGAAACATTTGTGCAATTTTCCATCTCCGGCTTCTCCCAAGACTTTAGTTCGCACAAGGGATCGTCAGTTGCATTGAAAGAAGCATGTTGTACAACTGATAACTCCCTCTCTTTTCTGTGTACAGTGTTGAGGTGCTTGTTTGCCTGCTTTGCCTTATGACTCGTTCTGGGTTTCCTGCAGACTGCGCATGAAATTTGCTTCTTACTGTGGAGCCAGAAAGTTGCTCTTCCTGAGCTGACATTCTTGGGTAAGGGAACGTCCTCTGTTGGGAACAGCATCTCATGTGCAGTTCTGCTTTCTCATTTCCCTCTGTTGTTTTGTACAGCATCTTGTCAGCAGTTTGTACAGAGACACTGTCGACCATCATCCCATACTTTCTCATTTTTCACATTTCCCCATCCTCTCTCCTTAACCACTTTCTTTTTTCATCTTTCTTCAACTTCTCAAAGCTTGTCATGACAAGGCAGTACTCTGTTTTAAAGACTTCTATGTTGTTCCTTTTCCTATTTTCTCTATGCTTCTACAGACGAAGGAGCATGTTTCGTGTGCCGGCTTCTTTTGTTGGGAGCAGCGAACAGTGCTTTGTGTGCGTTTTGTACAGTTTGTTTTTGAAGCTTCAGAACTACACGGCAGGCATTGTGGCGGACCTGCGCCTCATAGGAGCACGGAGCGACTCCACAG
Source organism: Dermacentor andersoni (assembly GCF_023375885.2). Classification (NCBI taxonomy): domain Eukaryota; kingdom Metazoa; phylum Arthropoda; class Arachnida; order Ixodida; family Ixodidae; genus Dermacentor; species Dermacentor andersoni. Next base: position 66,236,638 of record NC_092817.1, on the reverse strand, counting down.
CATCTGTGCATTTGTAAATTGTGCCGCTGTGGGAGTGATGGAAGATTGAACAGAAAGGCGCGCACAATTGCAAGCACTCTAAAGCATGGCGTGGACTTGCTCTCACTCTCTCTTTTTTATTCGCTTTTCAAAGGTGTGTTGTGCAACTGCACAGCTCTATTCAAGCCTTCACATCATGTAAGCTAGTTTTTAAAGAAAAAAAAAAAAGACACTCATTCTCTCTTCTGCATAGCGACTGTTTTTAGGACACTGTAAAAAAGGAAAAAACTGTGACGAGGCATTTGCTGCCTACAAATCTTGTCTATTATGTACATTGCTGTAAATTATGAAAAAAACTAACAAAGTTAGAATCTTGCCAAATCTGTCTGTCTGCTTGAATTTTCGTTTTTTTTTGTTTTTTCTATTTTTCTTCTGACTTTTGTGCTAACCCTGCTACTGTTTTTATTGTCATTCTTGGGCAGGTTGTAGATAAAGCGGCTGTATAAGTATAATGGTCTTACCTGCCCCAATTACATAGGAGTTCTATTTCATAGAAGGGTTCAAAAGGTTTAGGGGGAGTTTTATTTCATGCAAGGGTTCAAAAGGTTTAGGGGCTTTTTCCTATTTGCCAGTAAATTCTCTGAAGCACTGTGGCAGATCAGGTTTTTTGTTTAGTGGACATGCTTAAAGGTGTCTTTCCTCCTTTTTTTCCCCTCTCACCTTAGTTGCGATCTCAGATGTGAGAAGCTTATTTATTTCCTTCTGCATATGTATGTAAAGAGTGTCATATAACTGAACATATGTATAATCCTATCCTCCCCTCCCCCCCCCCTCTTTCTTTTTTGTTGTTTTTAGCAATGTGCATAGCCAAATGGTACTAGGAGCACCAGTTTACCGTGCAGTCACTACTCCACTCCAGGTCAGCTAGACTTGTATAAACTTGATTTGGTAAACAGCTTGTATCAAACTGCATGTTTTGTACACGTTTGACTTATTTTCTCTCATGTAGGCGATAGGCCAAAGTAATTAGTTTTAGCTCTAGGTTCTTTGTATAATCAGCACCGAATGATGTCCCCGTCCATGCATGGCTAGAGAATGTGCGTCTTTCTTAATTTACAAGTGAGGCATCGCTCCCGTTTTACAAGCAGTTTAAGCAAAAACCACATCTAGGTGTTTCTTCTCTCTGTGTAGATGCACTTGAAAACTTCACACTGCTTGTTTAGCTTAACACGTGTCCGTGTCTAAATCCCTTCTTAGATTTTTCATTCTAAAAGCTTTTGTGACCCATGGTTTGGCTGGGCTGGCCATTGTTTCCTGGAAAAAATCTTGAGTTGTCTTGACGCTGGTAGCTTTGTGTTCAGCGTGCACCTTAGTGCTGGATTTTTCCCAAGGTAGACAATTTAGCTGTGCCTTGGTTAACCTCTCATAGCTTTTTTAAAAAAATAATCTCTCATCTCTGAAATTTACCACCACATTTTACAAACTTTGCCTGTGTAGTTTTGTAGCAAATGCCATAACTGCACATACTTCATAAACTTTGAATTCACCAGCAAAGTGTCCATTTCAGTTAAACTCTGTAATAGGTTGCTAGCCTGCATTTTATGTTCAGATTTAGACTGCTGTTCTGATTTGCATATAGGTTTAGCTGGCTCAGTGACCACCATTCTATATCCATGTTCCATAAGCTCTAAGAGACGAGTTATCTTGCAACATATCGCGAGCTTCTTGTATTTGTTTTATCTGAAGTTACTCAAGATGATCACAGAATCTGCCCCAATACCTTAGGTCAAGATGATTCCTCCGAAGCTGGATCATGTAGTGCAAAAGGAAACGTTGTAGCAGCCAATGCTAAGAGTTGTTGCTAAAGCAAATGAACGCTTAGTGCACAAAGAATGATCAGGATAATGTCATGGGGGAGGGAAAAAAAAAAAACAGATTTGGCGTGAAACTGTGGCACGAAGCTCTGTGTGTAATCAATTCGACACATGCAAATACGTTGGGTTTTGAAAGGAAATGCCTCTGGTCAGCCCTTCCAGAAAGGGCGAAGTGGATTGTGACTAAATGTATTTAGGTGTTTGCACTGCCACACAGTTTTTCAAACTTGTGTGTGTGCAAAGGTTGTTGGGATTTTTTTTTCCCTTTTTTTTCGTTAATTATTGTCTACTCCATGCCATTGTGCGTTTTGCAAGATGCACTATTTTCTTGTGCGTCTCTCAAATTCTCTTTTTCTTTTTTTTTTCTTTTTTTTTACTGTGAGCGTGGAGTGTGACCACAAGTTTGCATGCCACTGCGCAGTTTTATTATTTTCGTGTGTCAGAGTCTTTTGTAATGCTTTTTTTGCAAGCCCTTTTTGTTTGTTTTTTGTGGTACCACGCAGGTACTTTCCAAGTGTATTTGTGAAGCATGTGAGAATTTTTTTTTCCCTCCCGCCTTTCCTCTTGTGTGGCCATATCTATATATATATATATGTATAATGTATGTAATAATACCTGTGGATGTGCGCATACTTTGCTCCTGTGTGGAAATACCTTTGTGTGAGCATTTGGCCCTGAAGTTGTTTTTCCCTGCTCACCACCTGCCTCAAATTCCTGCTTCTGTGTTATACATATGTCTGTATAAATATGTACAACGCATAATGTGCCCTTTGACTATACTCTGTATGCGGGCAACGTTTGTAAAGTTCACAATTGCAGGCACTCCCTGCTGCTTCAAAGAAAGCTTTTTGTGCCCCCTCCCCCTTCATCTGCTGTCTTTAAGGTGCCTGTTGTACTTGGTGGAAGCAAGACTTCAGTCAGGCTTGATGTGTTGTAATTACATTGTACAGTGTGTTTGCCCTAATTATACTTATTTTTCTTGTGTGGTGGTGGGGGAAAACAAAATTTGCCTCTTTTCTTGAAGACTGCTAATGGTTCCCTCTTATCTCTGCCCTGCTGTGGCTCTTGTAAAATGTGGGGAGATCACACACGTAAAAAAAAATGAGAGATATATATAGTTTTAACTGTAGACAACACGCACTCACTATTTCCACGTATAGACTATTTGTGTACGTAAGCCGCATTCAAACACTGTGTACCATATATATATATATATATACATATATATATACATATAAATATACTATACATACATTTCAAGCAGCAGCAACCACCACCGCGGCAGACAGATGTGTCCCCAGTATTTCTTTTTCTATACCATTCTTTTAGCAAATTGTACAAATGTAAATTGTATAATTTTTATCACCGACACTTTTGCAGTGCAAAAAACAGTAGGACCCGCCGACAGTGATCGTTGCGTCCCCATAGGGACTTCAGAGAGAAACCACAGTTGCACAGGTGGCATTGCAGCAATTCGAAGGGGGGGTTGCTCATAGTGGTGCATGTACAGGGTGTTGTGTTGGCTTTAGGGAACAAATCCAGCCTTGGACAAGAGTTTAAAAGTTTCACGACGCTATTCGCTGAGGTGTTTGAAAAAATGACGTCAGCAACTGTGCTGCAACAGCAGCACGGTTGATTTTGTGTTGACGTTAACTGGTGTGCTGTTGTGCAGTTCACCACCAGACAGGTTATGGCTGAGTTCTGATGGTTTGTCTCACTGGAGGTGATGGGAGCATTAGGTTGGCACAGGTGTTTTCCAGTTCAGAAAACAAAGCTTTCTGTATGCATTTGAGTACAGCCTTATCTGATAATGAGGGCGTTGTGTTGGGTGACAAACAAAAAAAAGTAATTTTGGTGGTGTGTTGTCACGTTTGACTTGGCATAACTGTGGCTTTTAAAATATTTCATATTAATAGTTGTGTCATCAGGTGTTGAAGCTGGGCTGCACATTATACCAAATATTGTATCAGTAGGGGAACCAGGTATACATGGCCTTTCCAGCTCACTTGCTGGCTTGATTGCACTAAAATTTCATGCAGAGGTATCAGTTCTTGATGTATATTTGTTTATTTGCCACATCTGGGTGCAGTACCTAACATTTCCCATCTGAAGCATATTGGAAGCGATTCCAGGAAAACCTTTCTGGATTTTCTCAGCAAAAGGAACAGTAGCACAATCTGTGTTTACACTGACACTGCACAACATTCCAGCTTCTCTGCAAAAGTTGTTTTGTTGTCAGAATTGCTGATGTAGCTATTGCTTTCACTGATAAAATTTGTCCACAGTAGGTGACACATACTTCAGATTTATTCTAAATGGTAGGTGCAAGTATTGCATTCAGCCATGTCACTTAAAGAAAAATGCACTACAAGAATGTCACCTCTGTGTAAAAAAATTGAGTAACAATGTTGGCAGTTTAGCTTGTGGAGTCGTGGAAACCTGGCTACCTCATGGATGCAGCATTCTGGAGAGACATCAAAGTTCTTGTCACAAGGCTTGCTGCCTTTTTTTTTTCCAAGTTTCCTCGTGGCTTTTAAAATAATTTTTTATCTCAAGTTTGTCTTATCCTGGTATGTGGCATTGCATATTACCACAAAAAAAGAAAGAAGGCTCTGTGTGCATTTTGCTCGTCACCCTGTACATGCCGTCATTGGTGGCCCATCTTTCACCACATGCAGCCAGCCTGTCGTTTTACTAGGATCCTGTGCATACCACTTTTGTGACGTCTGCCCATTCAAGGCAGATTCAGATCATTTTTCTCTGTTTCTTTTTCTTCAGTGTTCACTTGAGGGGGGAAGCATTCTCTCGAATTGGCGGTTGTCCTTTACGATTTCTCTTGCGGCCTGTAAAGTTTGCACACTTGACCCAGGGAAAGATGAGATGTCGACGAGCTTAACCTGTTGTATTATAAGGAAAAAAAAACTATTTATGAATGATGAGGTAACTCTTTGTAAATGTGTGTACAGAGCTTGCTTGTGCGCTCGTCGTCGCAGGCATCTCAAGAAACCCTTGGTTTTTCTCGTGGCCTGGCGTGCCTCCTCCTTTTTTTTTTTTCCCATAAGGTTGTCAATTTTTTCTCTCCAGTTCTTTTTATCTGCTTTTGTTCTTCATGCTTCCCACTCGCTTTTTTTTTTTTTCCCTTCTATGAAAGCCCTGGGAGCAAACTGTAGATAGGTAGGCATTTAAGAACTTGGATACAGAATGTTTCTGTTAGTGTATATAAAGGATAAAAAGTTAACCAAGTGAGGCATAAAATTCTTGGGGCAATAAAAAAAAAACACTACAGCTCTATTTAATGTTTAGTTTTTGTTGAGGCGTGCTGGGAAGCCCTAAGTCCGGCCAGTGCATGCCAGCACTTGTAGTACCTGTTCAGAGCTGCTCCTTTCGGAAGGTGTTCATGGGCCTTGTTTTAATTCATTGGCATGGTTTACTGTGGCATTATAGCTCCACTGTTGCTGCTGCTACCATTCACACTCGAGTGGCATCCACAGTCGGAGCAGCACAATGGTACTGGGACTAATACAAGTGTCACACGGCACACTTTTGATTGTTATCAAGCCCAATCCGTATTGAATTTCTCTGTCGCATTTGGTTCCTTTGCGCATGCTGCATGAGGGAGCCAGTGGCAGTCGAGAATTTCGATCCTGATCGGGCTTGATCGTGATCGAAAGTGGCCGTGTACAGAGGGAGGCAACAGTGCAGAGCACTGATTAGTGACTGGTCCTTTTTTTATTATTTATTTATTTATTTTTGTGTAGTTACTAGCCAGTGTTGTTTTCTTGCCTCGGTCCTTTTTTTTTCTTGTCACCCCGTTACCATCACGCCACTCCAGTCGTGAATGCACACCGACTTTCCCAATTCTTGGCTCTTCCTGGGGTTGCTTTGCAGTAAGACAGACTGGTAAAACTGTGCCAAAGCCATTTCATACCATATATATGCTTGACTTGACTTGGCTCTTAATCCTGGACCACAAGGAACATGTCTCCAATGAATTTACGGCACTAGCCAGAGTTCTTGATTTGCTAGGCACTTTGACCGTTGGTGCTGTAACCTGGCATGGGTAAACTTGGGTACCGAGGGAGCGTCACCCCCAGCATCGTCTTTTTCTTAATGGCAACAGCATGGTGCCAGCCTACGCCGCAGATATGTCGGAAACTAGTATCTTGTGGTTGGGACTTTACAGCCCGTGAGCAGCATGCCTGAGCAGAATGTTTTTTCTCAGGTGTGGCAAGTACTGGCATGCTTAGGCTTCAATGGCACATTTCCTGCCCAGCATTTGTATTTCGAATTGGTTTTGTGATTCTGGGCTTGCTTGCCCCCACTTTTGTAGGTGTACAGTTTTGGTGTATTGTACAACGCCTTGGCCAATGCCTTTCTTTCTTTGTAATATTTCTCTGTAATAAAAACATGACGAGAATAAATTTCGAGCATGTAAGATAGAATGTCAATGGCAGTGCTGAATGAAGTTGCGATTTTGATACATGGTTTTCTTGAAATTGGGTCTTGGATATATCCATTGTAAATGGTCATTAAATCACCTGTCCATAGGAAAAGGTTTACCATTCACAGGCCCAGACATGTCAGTTTGTCGGTCTCATACACTAAGAATTTTTTTTTTTTTTTTAACTGTGAACATTTAGTGTTTCTTTTCTCAGAGGAGGTTTTTACTGGGAGCCAATAGAATGCCTACCTCAAATGGGTGACTAGCTTCAGTCTGAATTTGACTCGTCATTGTCTCAACTGATGTGCATATTCTAATGATGTGGCCATGTTCTTGCTTTCATCTGGGAAAGTTTTCTGATTACCAAACGCTTCTCTTCAAGCTGCCTCTTATCAGAGAATCTTGGAGACATTAAAAAAAAAATGTCTGACCTTTTGGTTGAACCCCAGTTTGGGCAGAAGTAGCCCACATGGCCACTTCATCAGTGCACACCGTCTCAGCTTAGTGGCATATGAAAATTTCCTCTGGCTGCTTCTAGGATTCATCACAGAAGTGATCCATTTGTGGGTGGCAAACTTCTGTTCTTGGTCCCCCTCCTTCTTGCACATGTGATGTAACTTGGGACGCCTCTGTTCTTGAACAAAGTGCTTTACTTCCCTTTTTTATTTTTACCATATTTCCACCACCTTTATTTTCACCGTATGTTTCACTTCAGCTCCCAGTGTATCCTGATCACTAGTTAGGTACACTATGTCCAGGAGAAAAAAAAATGGTAGGCCTCTGATTGTTTTTGAACAAATCTTTGCGAACCATGTGTATCCCTTGTGTGGCAGCCCGCACCCCCCAGTATACTGCAGCACGCGCTTTTCAATGGTGTTCCAGCCGGGGGCGAAGCTTGTGTGTTTTGTTGCCGAAAGTATTGTAATGGCCCCCGTTGTATATTTTTCATTGACTTCTGGTGCAGTGACAAGAGATGTGAGGTGGTGCTTGCAAGTTCCTTGATGAAGGCATCGCCTCATCCCTTTTCTCTCTTTTCCCTCTGTGCACTGCGATTATCAGACCAGGTGTGTTTTACTTCAAGCCCATTGTGGTTGTGAAGAAAAAGCATCCTCACTTCTGTTCGCTTTGTTAGAGTAACGGGAACACCTTTTGTGTAAGCAAACCATCTAGAGAAGTGAATATGAAGTATGGCTCAAGGGGCTTAAATGTTTCGTTTTCTCTCCTTACCGTTTTTTTATGCAGGAATTCATTAAGCTTAATTTGAAATCGCAGATTAGAATTGTGTGCTAGGTCTGTGGTAGAATTGAGCTGTACTTTCATGTGAAGAAGCGTTTGTGATTGGATGGCGTCTTGGCTATATTTTTGTCTGCCATTGGCCACAGCACGGATGCCACTCAGTCGCTTACCATTTTTTACATGAACGCAGCCTGGTGAGGGATGATGCTCTCATTGGCTGGTTCCGCGAAGAGTGCATGTAGATTTGTTGCTGCTGGACAAGGGGTTGGCGTGCTGCGCCAAGGGAGACACTGTGCCTTGTCATTTTTGCTGCTGGGACAGTCACAACAAAACCGCGCTGGAACAGCGGTGGCCGTAGTGGTCCGGTGGTTCTTTCACATTGCAGTCTTCTTTTGTCATCTGGGGCTTGTGTTGTATAATCCATTTCGCGTCTGATGTTAGCATATTGTGTACGTCGTTGTACCATACTGATCTTGTAAACGTTTGTGTTTGGATACTGTAGAAGAAAAAATAAATGACTTTGGAGTAAAAATAGGCACTCTTGTTTTCTGTCGTATCTGATGTGCCCAACAAAACACTGTCAAGAGCATGTGCTATCCTATAGATAGACTTGCAGGCGTAGTCCCGAGCCTGCTGAAGATCTCAATACCGATTTCTTCGGAGGCTTCTTGATTGCTTCATTTCTTTTGCATTGCCAAGTGTAATTAGGCGTTTTCAGTATAACCGATCGCACGACTTATGCCCCAGTCATGTGCATTTTCAATCTGATCAACTTTCTCGACAGTGATTGGCCCCTTCCGCAGCTTGCTTAAATTAGTCAATTGCGATAGAAAGTACACCCGCGTGAAAATATCGCCGCTGTCTACCCAGAAGTATGATCAAGGATGCAAAAATTTTTTTACGTGTTAATTTTTCTGGTTGAAAAACATGGTATGTAACGCCAATTGCCTGCAGCTTGGCAATTAGTTGCAAGGGCGTGCCGGAACTGTTTGGCGATTCTGAAAACGAGCGTTGACATGAAAGGCTAGTCGTGGGTTCTTGTACATGCGCTCCAAGTATCTCACCGTCGCTCTAAAACAGAGAACACGAACGGTATGTACCGATGCAAACGCCTGGTTGCGTGTATCGATATTTCTTGCAAGAGCTGCTTCGCGAAATTCACTGGCGTTTATTATTATTACTATTAATTTCAAAAGCGTGCAAGCCGGAGGTTGTCTGGACTAAAGCCCCTCCATACACGTTTCCGCCGACCAGGAAGCGGCGGTGGCGCGTGCATGCAGGGGCTTTAGTTTGGACCGGCGGTACTTGTCACCAAGGGGATTCAACCGTGCGTATTGGCGGCTAGCTCCACCACTGGAAAGGCTGGCGTCGCCGTCGGCGTGACGTGGCATGAGGGATCACGTGGACACAGCCGCCGCGTCGTCTGCTTCGGAAGCGCCGAAGCGAGCTCAAAACGAAAGTTTAAAGTCCTACCTGCGCCGCGGTTCTCATTAAGTGGTGAGGCTTTCCCGCCTTGCGCGTCTGCTTGACAACATTTGAAATCACTATAATAGGTAGTGGCTGCCTTTGGAGGCGTGCAGCATGGTAGGCTACTGCTCGGTGCCGCAGTGCCGGGCGTACGCAACGGAGCCACCGGTCAGCCTTGTTAACGCGTAGCCGCAGGACAAGGAGCTGAGTGAAGCTTGGCTCGGGAAACTAACCGGCAGACAGCCATCGGCTACAACTCGGGAACGTAGCAGGCACAGACGCGAGGAAGATTTCTGCTACGGCAACTGCGATGTTCGGCGAGTAGCGAAAAACGCGCACTGAGACGCTCGCCCGCGCCCGTTGCCCGGCTAATGTCATGACGGTTTGCTCTATGAACTTGGTGATGCTAGATACTGGCAAGTCGTACTGGAACGGAAAGGGAGCGGTAAGACGCACATTAAAAAAAGTCGTGGTATATGGTCATGTTTGTGTTATGAATTAATGCACTGGCTTACAAAAAAGAAGCAGAGGGAACTCGCACGCTGAGAAGACCGATAAACATACAGTGCGACGCAACTTGAAAAATAATATTGAATTGTCCAAGAATTTAGAAGACAAAGAAAGATTGAATCGTCGCGACGGCACATCGCAGTCGCCGTAGGCGTCGAAGTCTATAACGAAATTATTTTTGAACAGTTCTGACACCGTCCACGCAATATTGGCTGCTAGCGTGCTGTTAAATGCTCATTTGCTGCGGCCTAAAGCTGACGGCACGGTGCGAAAACGCGCTCACAGTGAAAGCAAAACATTGTGCGCGGACATGCATGCAGACGCGCAGTCGGTCGCTGCGAACCCGTGCGATCGCTGCATTGAGGTTTCATTCTGTTATGCCCCATTTGGTTATACAGACAGCCTACTGTAAGAACATATTTCACATAGTTTACTTTCAGCGTTTGCCTACCTTTCACGCAAGAAGCCGGTTCGGGAGGCTGCATCGCTGCGACCGCGCGTAGTGGCGTTCGCTGTACGTATTCGGTAAAGAGACAGCGTCTGTAAACGATTCTGTGCTTTAAGTTTGCCAAAGATTATTATATCGACAGCCAAAAACTTCCCTCGTTTTGAGAGTACCTACATAAATGTCCAGGAGGGCTGCCGCGTGGTGTTTTTATTGAGCACCGTGAGCGAAACCTATGAGGACCGCGCCACGTGATCCCTCATACTACGCAAGGGAGGCGTTTCCGACAGATGGCGACTCCGTAACTCTTCGCCGCCAATATGTGTTTTCCATTCTGTAAATTCTGGTATGATCACGTTAGGTCAGCACTCGTCAAACTTGCGCTGAAGGGCTCAAGTTATTGGTCACCCACAAGTTGGAGCCTGCCGTCGGATCTCAAAGGCCATGCACGAGCATTGCCTGTCGGCAATGCTATCATGCTGATAACGCACATGCCGTTCGTTACTGGGAAGTACCGTGCTCGCAGCGTTAAAGAAAGGAAACGCATCAAGGCAGATGACGATTGTCGTTGTGTGGCAGAAGGGGCACTCCAAAGGCAGTGAGGAATCAGACTTATTGAACGTCAGTTTTAGAGCTATAGACTTGCTATGTTGTATACTGCCCATAGAGTTTCTCACTATGGTACTGCCTGATGTATGGATGTTATGAGCGGCCCCTTTCGGTGGGTTGCGCCACCAAGCGTATAGGCCCCTAATATTACAGGCAGCGCCTGCAGCGGCAGATGAGAGAAGTGTTGTCTTGCAGCGCCACTATGCTTTTCGCGGGCATAACGGGCAACATACGCTTCACTCTCCGCACTCGTCGCGTTTGTGCTGTTCAGCTGTCCGTGACGGGTCTGGGAAGGCGAAGCCGGGGATCGTCGGCTGTTGACGTCATGGTCGTAGTCCGTCGGGCCGTATCTGTTGTGTTTTGTTGGGTCCCAAGAATGTGATGTGCACACCGGTGCTGTAGCCTGTGCCAGGCTGCGATCTTCGTGTGGGAACGTGTGTGTGTGTTTGCCTGTGTGCATCGCGTGCTTGTGTGCGCGCGTGTGCCATGCCGGGGTGTGCCGTCTCCTGAGGAGCAATGTTCCGCTGTATTCCACTGTTCCGTGGGTGCAACCGTCAAGTCGAGTACATCGACAAGAGACACAGTAACTTGTTCAGTATACCGGACGATGTGCTGAGGTACGCGAGGACGTTAGAAGAGCTGCTTCTAGATGCCAATCACATTCGCGACCTGCCGAGAGTAAGTAGCGCGCATCTTGCACACCTGACAGAGCTGTACGACAGCCCAGCGTTGGCTAGGCCTAACCGGCCGACTAGGCTTACGCCGCTGTTTTAAACGCTAATGCTTGCCTTTGCAGGGTCTTTTTCGACTCACGAAGTTGCGGAGGTTAAGTGTCAACGACAATGAAATCTCCCAGCTTCCTGCGGACATTGCCAACTTGATGAATCTGGTCGATTTGGATGTGAGCAAAAACGGTAAGCAGACATCATTACTGCTTCGTCCTGGGAATTTCTGCTGTAAGAAAGCGATGCGCGGTTCCTTAGGTAAATAAACGATGCATCTAATCAGAGCTACCGAGCAGTGCCGGTCAGGTGACAGTTGCCGCTGTACTGCAACTCCTGAGTACTGCCAAGAGCAGACGGAGTGCTGAGAAAAGCCAAAAACGCAGTCACGTGGTGTCAGCTGAGCTAGGTTGCGCCGTGACAGACAGGATCGCAGGAATTCTGCGCTCGCGCTTTGAAAGGTTTCCGACGGAAATGCTGTGGTACACCTACGCTACTGGGCTGCATACCTGGCAGATGCATTACGCTCTTACTTTTTTTTTTTTTTTCAATCGGCGGGAACTGAACAGCAAGTTGCGGCTAGCGTTCGTACAGGTGAAAGACCGGGGACAACGATGTGCGTTCGGCCCCGCCCTTCTAAAATAATGCGGCGCTGACCGATCCCATTTCCGTATCTTGAAAACTAGTGTATCGCCATGTGATTAGTTTGTGGTGACGCCTCAATTAACACTTTCTTGCGTGCAGCGCCCGGTAACTATTTGCTCCGAGCAAGGTCTCCGGAGGAAATGGGTGAGGCCGGGTGCTTGCTCATAAGTGATTTGTACGACGTGCGCCGTGCGTTCATATCTTTCGGTTGCGCAAGAAGTCGGTCACGCCTCCTAGAAGCTACATTCCTTCGCGTCGCAACGCATGTGTCTATTTTACCGTGCAGCACGCTGAAAAGGCAAGATTTCTGCGTTAACTTCCGGTCCATGAAAGTTGGGCCGGAGCTAGAGTGGCGATTTTCTTGGTTCATAGAAATTCTACAATATTTTAAAAGCCGCTGGACCATTGTAGTAGTTTAGTTAGACATTATATGGCGTCACACTTTCCAAACAATATAATATGTATAAACCACAAGTTACTATTACCTGCATTCTTAAAGCTGGAAAAAGAACGTACTCAGGCAGTGCTGCTCACTGTGAAGTATTGCGAACCTGTTGTAGAGGAAAAAGCAACTGGTACCTGTAGAATCAAATGGTCGGCATAATTCGAGCAAATAGATATATTCTGCCATTTTTTTTTTCTAACAGAGAGTGAATTGCATGTATGTAGCTCCTTCACATTTTCCATGGCGTGTTTGTTTTTTTCTTAACAACATGCTGCTTTATATGCAATTTCAGTGTTATAGCAAGCTGACTGGCAATAGTTACTGCACTGGAGATGTGTTTAGTGCCCTTTCAATCTGACTTGCTGTGCAGGGTGCTTTATACACTTCCGTACATTCATTCAATACTGGTACGCTGTTATCACTCCTCGATACATTTCCGTCATCTCTTCACAAGTTTTCAGAACTACCCACCCAGCGGCCGTAGTATTGTGCTGCTAAGTTCGAAGTCAAGAGTTCAATCCCGGCCGCGCTGGCCTCATTTTGGTGGAGGCAAAATTTAAAAATGCTTGTGTACCATGCATTGGGTGCACATTGAAGAACCACCGGTGGTCAAAAGTAATCCGGAGTCTCCCACTATAACATGTCTCAATAAGCCCCCAAATTTAATTTAAAGTCCTCGCGACTTTCAAGAACAGCTGTTTGTAAAAGTGCTTTCTAAAGGATTGTTCTGTACTATTGTGGATGTCATCAGTCAGCTCTCGGAATACTTTACTATACCATGTTTTACACACTGGCCCAGTGGCAGTGGCTGCCCACCCCTGAGGACGATAATTAATAGAAGAGGGTAATTTTGAAGATAATTGTTTGAACAACAAGCATGTTTCATTGACGATGAGTCCACAACTGGCAAATGCCCTTAGCAAAACCGTAATGTGCACATGCATTGGAGAAAGGGCTAAAAGACCACATATTTTTTCATGCCCTGGTGAAAAGGCTGATTCCCTTTTCACACAGTTTATACATTTTGTAGTGGTAGTTTGATGAACTGTTCTAAATTTCATGTTTGAATTTTGTTATCATGGTGAATGTGATTGTTACAGCCTTCGTTAGCCTTTTCTGTAGTAATAATGCTACGTTTCGTGAACTATCTCAGAAGAGCTCCGCACCAATAACTACAGCTGTGTTTAAAGCCAACCGGAATGAAACAGAAATTTGTAAATCTCTTTCTAGTGAAGTTAGGCCATGCTTGTATGTGTACATTTTAACTTCTGCCAACTGTTCACGCACATTCAACACCAAATAGGAATATTTCCGAGGGACGTCTGAAATGGAGAGCTGTGCATTCTCGCAGCTGTGCTTGTGAAGCAACCTGCAGGAAGATAACTGCCATGTTATAAACAGAATTCGCACAATTTAAACATTCTAAGTTTGGATAGTCTTTTGTTTTTTGTGTTCTGTTTCTTTGTGCCGTAATAAAGTTTGTGCACTTAGATTTAAGCTGCTCTCTACTATCTTTAGCTGTTGCTAAATAGTAAAGTGTGCATATATTTGAAATTGTGGAATAATGGAATGTATAGTCACTGCTCGCAAATTCGAATGTTCTTCAGTTTTTTAGCACTTCACATTGACTGTGGGGGAAGAAAATATAAAACTGAACAGAAAATGCAACTGCCGTCATTGCAGTCATGATGCACATAAGGACCAAAAAATGCATAGGGGAGGGGGATTGGTGACATGTTGCATTGCTTTAAGAGCCAGACTTTTTAGGCTAAACCACCTTTATTTGTGCTGAAATTTCGGTCAGGCATGGCATTCAGCACTCAGTATTGCTTTGGTTCATGCCATTTATGAATGCTGCACCTGTGTATCCATGCTTCAAATTAAGCCAAATACAACATCATTTCATATAATAGTGGCAATGTATGTTGCGGCCATTTTTGGACAAGAAAAAAAAAAAGAAGTCTGCTTTATTGCACACTGCCATTATCACATACAATGCACATCTTCCATTTTGTGTGAACTGTATGACGCATATGCTAACTCGCAGAAAGGACTGCCTTTCAGAATTTATTTTAGTAATCCATAACAATGGTATGCTTCGAAGAGTCCTCAGTTTATCAGCAAACTGCTTATTTGTTCATGTTCATTCCATTTGTGCTTTGATATAAACCTGATTTCCTAAGGTGCAGCATAATGACAGGCACTTGCTAACATTGTAAATGCTAGGATATAAACATTGGTGTACATTAATGGTGAAAAGGCTATTAGAAAAATGTTTGATCCACATATTTGATGATATTCATTATTTGATCAGCTCCTGGCACTATTTGGTTCAGTCTGAGAAATTGCTATTAGCACATCCTTACTAAAAAGTAAAACACAATTGTTAATCGCACATTTTGCCCATTTTCTGTCGCTTGCAATCTCAGTTTCCCCTTTTCTGTCGTTATACGGAGTTGTTACATGTAAAGAATGCTTTTTGGGATGTTCATTTGCGTGACCTCCAAGAATTCATCGATGATTGTTGTTTGAAGTCGTTAAAGCAAGTTACCTAATATGTTGCACCACACTGCTATGTGCGGCGTTTGATGGTTTTCCTTAATGCAAAACACGATTTGACTTTAGTAGTGTAGGCAAATGGCACGATTTAAGCATGATGTGACTTAAAGCGCTTACACTGTATAATTCTGGTCATGTCTGCTCAACATTTTTAAAATAAAGAACATGCCACAGTGTAACATCGGTCTGAAGAATAACCACCAAGCAGCCGATGAGGCTGATTCTGTACTTGGCATTGCTGGTGTCCTGAAAAATTGCTGTGGTGCTTGCAAGTTCTGAGAGTTTTTGCACTTCTACGGGGCAGCTCACTTTGGTTAAGCGACAGATGTGAAGGCCACTACCATTGCATGATGTTGCAGGCTTGCGAGTGAGAGCTCCCAGAGATGGGCAGGATTAATGTTTTTACTAGGGCGAGCTTCCTCATCGAAGCCTGACAGATTCTGCTGATACTCGATGAGCTGTAACATTGAGATACAGCCATTGTCTTCAAGCAAGAAAGAACACTTGTGTACCTCCTTTGATGTTGCATCCTCCAAGAGCTCAGGTATTATTCAAAGGGACAAGTGCAGACCTCTGTAAGTGCGACATGTCTGTCATAATCATGTACTTCGAAAAGGCCGTTTGTTGTTGTGGCCTTAAAATTTGACTCGTACGCATGATAAATGAAACAGTGGGTGATAAAACGACAGCAAAATTTTGATTTGGCATACTTCACAAAAGGAGAAAGCTGCACCACGGTCGACACTGCTAGCAGCTTAACTTTTCGTGCAGTTCGGTGAACTTGTGAAGATGAACCTGTGGAGTGCACTTAACTGGACATGCACCGAATTACCGTAGGTTCGTTGTCGATGAAGTTAAACGTAGATTAGCAGACGGAAGTACGAGGAGCAGTCTGCAGAGGGAGAAGCGAAGCGGCGGTGGTTTGGTTAGTCGGTCCAGACGCCAGCTTTTGTTTTCGAAAGCATTTCTTTCGTTGTGTGGCATGGTTATGGCGAATTTTAGTGCGGTATGGTCGTCCAGTTGAATTATAAGCGAGCTCGTCATTTGTCATTCTGGACGCGACGATAGAAACTTAGACGGTGCCCTGTCTCCCGGTACGCCGCCCGTTGGCGGCCTCCTCTATACCAGGAAGCAAGCGAGAAGGGATGATTTCCCTTTTTTTTTCTTATTTCTTCCCCCGTAATTTGCCACCGTGGGGGGGGGGGGGGATTGTATGTACTACCTGTGTGTTTGTCTGCGACTGCAGCGAGAGATCATCGCTTTGATGGTGTTTATTTACGAGGATCGCGGATGTGTGCTCCCAAGGCGCGGCTATGCTTGTATCATGTAGTACATGGCCACTGCGTGTTTCTTACTATTCCTTCGCTCGCTGGCCTCGCCTCCTAATCCTCTCTTCGATATCTGAGGGCGTGTCCACGTAGTAACCCTGGCATCAGTCTACCTTCACCGCCTGGCTGAGACGACTTTAACAGGGGCAAGGAAACGTCGCCACATTGAGCTAGCGTTTACGTTCCCGTGGCTAGCCAACGCCTAGTTCTGAACCTTAGCCACTGTCTGCTGCACTCATGATTATTCAGCGAGAAAACTGAGCCATATATATAGATATGCCTCTGGTTGGGACTTTCCTATAGCCGGGCGTAACTGCTGTGTGCCGTAGCTGAGAGTCACCTTAGAGTTTTGTTGGCTCAGCTGCAACTCGGGCAGTACTGTTAAAGACTGACGACCAATTTTCATGGTACCCATTTCCTTTTTTTTTTTTTTTTTGTAGTGCAATGGAAACCTTACCAATCAGTGTTTAATCATGAAGTGCTAACGCGGAAAACGCCGAGAAACATTTTCTATCAATTTTTTGGTCTGCAGTGAGAATGCAGTCGTTCGCTAGAAGCACGCTTAAAAAGAGGTGAGCGCTATAGCGGTTACATGCCGGCATTAATGGGAGGCAGACGAGCGTGGCCATGCTGTAACAAAGTATAATTTTGTTTATCAAATCCATGTTCCTGCGGTTCATGCTTTCCGAATTGTTAAATGATTTCTGCGATAATAGCTACGTGTTTTCGTGGTTTCCTGACTGACTGTTTTGGTATTTAACCAATAAAAACGAAACCAATTGGATCGAAAACGAAACGACGCCTTTACACGTGATACAGAGTTCAGAGTGTTGCCGTCGCCACGTGTGCGTTTTTTATTTCCTTAGCATAGAATAATGCGCGAGTGTCTAATAATATACGAACTGCAATTTTAAGCAATAATTATGATGTACTTAATAGCAGTCGACTTACGTACAGTAATCTCATAGAATGCGTCCGAAGCACCAGGATTTCACCGCCAGCTCTCGCCACTTACTGGTTTTTGAGACTTTCTTTGCAAATTTAAAATTATAATTCTTACTTAAATCGCAAATAGTGTGCTGGATTCTATCACTATAGTCATGGTCATTTCATTTCCATCAAGGTCTCGCAACACATTCTGGCCAGTTGTCAGTCCCTTTAAGTAAGGTTTAGCCTGACCACAATTTTCGTTGAAATAACGTAAGTTTGGGCATGTTGCTGTTCCATTACTACATCTGGCGCACAAGACAAGGACAGAGTGAAAACTGACGAAGACAGGCACGAACTTCCAACAGATTTATTTCAGACGCATCACACTATTTGTGTAGCTTTATAACAGCCTAAGTATGACGCGTCTGAAAATAAATCTTTTGGAAGTTAGTGCCTGTCTTTGTTGGTCTTTCACTCTATCCTTGTCTTGTGTTGTGCGCTAGGTGCAATAATTGCGGTTGCACGGGCTGTTACTAAAACGCCATATATACAAGTGTGACGCCTCTGAAAATAAATCTGTTAGAAGAAGTTAGCGCTTGTCTTCGTCGGTTCTCGCTCTGTCCTTGTCTTGTGTACTAGATTCAGTAACACAATTTTCAAAGTTACCTGCCGTGGTTGCTCAGTGGCTATATGGTGTTGGGCTGCTGAGCACGAGGTCGCAGGATCGAATCCCGGTTACGGCGGCCGCATTTCGATGGGGGCGAAATGCGAAAGCACCCGTGGTACTTAGATTTAGGTGCACGTTAAAGAAGCCCAGGGGTAGAAATTTCCGAAGTCCTCCACTACGGCGTGCCTCTTAATCAGAAAGTGGTTATGGCACGTAAAATCCCATAATTTAAATTTTAATTTTCAATGTTGCGCAGGCGTAGACGTGTTTTAAGATTGCATAGAAGATTGCTCTGTAGGGTGGATTGGAAAGTTATTTTAACAGGCCAGTACTATCAATATTGCAGCGTCCACGGGCCTACAGTAAAGTGGTGCATAGGCAAGCCGCATGGTTACATTTCAAAAGGGGCGTTGCAGCGCAACACGTTTCGAAAGCGATGCTAGAAAAACGCGTGCAGTCCATCTACCCATTCATCCCAGTACACGAGTGCATTGTCAGATACAGACCGCAAGAATAAAAAGTAGACTGATACATGGACTCGGTCGCCTTGAACGCAAGTTTTCAGCAGCAAGATTACGAATACCGATCCCCAAATGCTATCAATCTTGCTTTTGTTCAATCCCTTTGGGAGTGAATTATCAGAGACTTTGGATTAACGGAAGCGCTTGAACGTGTCCGATTTAAAAGGAGTGCACATTAGTTGATTTTAAATAATGGGAATACTCTATTCCGTTTCGAAAAAGGGGAAAGGGACATAGCCAGGGGAGTTGTCATTATGGTGCTATAGTTACGCGTGCAAGATTATTCGCGCGCATTCCATGTTGCGAATGACTACCTCGTTTAAAGCCCTTATTTAGAAAGTTTTAGCCAACGTGTACTGCGCACGTCTCCAGGCGAAGGTTATTTAGTGCGGCCATTTTGTTAGTGACCGGGACAGTGACGGTATTAGCAGGCGGTGGCTCTGTGCTATAACCCTCGATTTGAGGGCAGCGCCATTGCATTAACTGTCGGTGAGCTGGAAGAGATGCGGTCCTTTTGGTTAGCGTAGAGTTTTCAGTGACGTAGATAAGTTGTGCTTCGTATCGGCAGTCCAGGCCACACGGTCTGGAACCATATACCGTCTTGGGCACGGCAGTCACATGTGGCGAAACAAATATAAGCGAAACTTTGCATTTCTGGGCGTAATAACACGCCTGCCTTGCCGGTGGCAGGACTTGGGAGATGGTTTTTTATTACGGATAGATAAATGAACCGTAAGCGAGAGTTTAAAGAAAAGAAAAGAAAAGGATAACTAAGGCGTTTGGTATAGCAGCACGGACCGGAGGGGATAGCCGAAAACCATTGGAGCGATCAGACCGACAGAACACGCAGGACGTGCTTTTAGTATGTGTAAACGCGTGCTTTTTAAAGAGAGAGAGAGAGAGAAGGCGTGTGTTGTGTGTGTGAGAGAGAGAGAGAGAGAGAGACTAGACAGACAGCAGTCGTGGTATCGCGCACGCGTGCTTTGTTGAACAGCAAGGGCTGGTGCGTTCCCTCGGTTGGCCGTGTGTCATGGCTTCGTTGCGCACTGTGGTCCAGCCAGGAAGGTAATCTGGCGGAATGAAGTGAGGGCTGAAACCGAGCTCTACGTACCTCTGCATATGTGTATACCGCCCAAGGGCATGGTGTTCACTGGACAGCATCAGCACGCTCAGATGGTCGCCACTGCTTGCGGGGACATTCCCCTTCTTTTTACGTACATCCATTTCTCCATCGCTTTCTTTCTTGGAGGGTAAAAAAATAAAATAAAATCCACCATCTGTTTTCAGCGTTGTCGTCTTACTGGCGTTGAATCTCGTAGCTTTAGGACGTGTTGACCCGAAGAGACAAGTCTCTCTCCCTCTTTCTCTCTCTTTATCTCTTTCCAGAACTTTCGACGGGTTACCGTATTAAATTCACTGCAGTCTTCACGCGGTGTTGACCCTCCCTAACCACTGAATAGTCGAAGTTGCGTTAGGACAAAGCCAGGCGCTGCCTGAATCCAAACTTTTTTCCTGCCTCTAACCGCGCTGTGGCGCGCCCGGTTTAACTGTCACATTCCCGTCGACGTGCTATGGACCTTTTACGCTTGTTCCGTTTTTGTTTGGCGTAAGCTGTCGACATGAATATAGTTAACTAATTTTGTTCGTTTGTCGTGATTTTATTCTTGTTCAGTAGCACCGCCGCTCGATGGCACACACTTGAGTGTTTTCACCGAGTGGCCGTGCCAGTAGTGTGGCGGAGCGTGAGAACGTCATATGTACTGGTGTGCGCACTAGCACAGATTACGTCGCCCGCGTGAGCGCACATATAGCAGTTTATAAGGATGTGCACGGGTGCATGTGGATCTAATGCTCTTAGTGCTGTAGGGAACGGAACGGTTGCGGGGAAGAGGATACGGGCATTCCAAATGGCGATCTTGTGTAGGTCGCCACGTATACTCCGCGCTCTTCAGCGAGTTTTGTAAACCTGATTCGATGAAACTTGAGCGAGCTCTGGCACGGTTTAAACTCAGAAGCATAAATCGTTTTCGGAGAGGCGTAGGTGTTGCAAGCATTTAAGTGAAGCTGTTTGCCGTGTCTGCGTGGCAGATAACGCGCGCGCGTGTGTGTAAGCGAAAGAACGACAGGGATCGTGTATCACGAGCCTGAGTGAAGAAGCGCGAGGTTATAAACGTATAGTTAACGGCGTCGGTGTGCAGATTAATGCTCGATGGAATTCGAAAAGGAATGGTTCGAGTGAAATGATGATGCGGCTGTGCCGTTCGCTTGTGCGCGACGACGTTCGCAGCTAGAGATTGTTTTGTCAGCGTGGTCGACGCAGCTTAGACGGCAGTTCGTTAATTAATAACATGGGTGGCATGGTTTTTTTTTTTTTCCTACAGGAGTTAAGAGCGCACCCACGCCTTGCCGCGTCCGTCCGTAGGGTACTCGGGTGTTTCCAGGGGCGGTTGTCAAATAATCTGCACTGACAGCCACATAGAGATGACAGCCTGTTGGTGCTTGCAGATAGTGATTACTAATCAGCAGACACACCGATGAGTCTGTTAAGCATTACCTAGTAAATCCCTGAACCCAAGAAGGCACGTGCGTGCATTCACCGTGAGTTCTGCTCCTGAACGTTAGCAAAAATTGTACAAAAGAGAGCTCTCAGGCATGGAGGCGTCAAGATGGAATGGACCTTGGTGTAAACTGTTTCTCCCTTTTTCTTTTTTTCGACATATCTCCGCGTGAACTGCCGCCTCACGGGCCACTTAAATCTCTTCCGGCTGGCTGTTTTAGTGCGCCCTGACGTTGCCCGACTGCGCTGCGAAAGTCGTTAATGATGAGTCCCAGTGTTCGTACACCTCCTTGAAATCCTTGAATTCTGGGGGGGGGGGGGGGAGGGGGGGTTCAGTAGTTAAGAGCCCCCTAAACCTTCTTGAAGATAAATGTGCTCCTTGAAAACTGGGGTTGGGGGCGACGTTTGAACATTCAAACTAACAAAATCCGCTAGGGTCTATGGTATGGACACTGTCTGTCGGGAAACAGTCCTAGATAACCTTGAGAGTGTCGCTAAACGGTTGCAGTGTGGCGTGCCCGCAGCCACCTGAGACGGGGTTTGTTATATCACCGTTGCCATCGTGGAACTAGTCAAAGCCAGATCAAGCGTCCAAGCTGGGCCACCATTTTGTTGTTTTGCTGGTTGGTTCACACTGCGGCCATCATGGGTCCATTTTCGAGTCCTAGGCACTAGAAATACCCGGCAAGGAAGTACGTTTCAGCTGTTTGGCTTGAACAGGACGAATGTATCTTTGGCTGAAGTCGGGCACTGCTAACCTTCATGTCAGAAGGCGTTTCACGTCATTGCCATGTCAGAAGGCGTTTCATGTCATTGCAAGGAAAGTCAAGTTAGAACAGCGACCTGAGAGTTTGAAACGTGTGTCTAACGCAGCAGCTGCTTAACTACAGTAAATTACAGCTAAGAAGGAGATTTCACTATTCTTCAGTATATGTCTTCGTCTAAGGTTTGTTTCCCCATCCTTGAATTTTGGCCTTTGCCATCTTGAAGTCCTTGAATTGGTACTTAATTTTAAGTCGAACGTGCTGCACGAATCCTGGATGATTTTGCCGAGGTGTGTTACAAAGCTACAATTTGGCTTTATGATCGGCACTAGAGCACTCTTGTACTCGCACTGAAGCCTAATTATTGGCTTGCACGGTCCCGCCCCCCCCCCCCTCCTTCTTTTTAGAGCGTGCTGGAGCGCTCCGAAATAGCCACTCGAACGAGCCACAAGATTTTGCACAACTCTGCTAAAGTTTGTTTGAACTATATTGTAAACAACGCACGGAGTTTCGAACAACATGCGTTAGCTGCCCCTGTATGCTGTGATCGAATGCGGAGTGGAATTCTTGTCTATTTTTTTTTCTTTAAATCACGTTTAAAAGCGGCGCTTTGACTATTGCTCTCTCTGTACTACATATAGCGATCTCTTCGTCGAAGTTTCGCATCTTTTTTTTTTACCGTCCCTGCGCTACTTCATTATTCTCACTGTCATGGGTACCATTGTTGAGGGCAGTCGACAACTGGCGGAAAATTTATTTACCACGCCTGGAGCATCCGCATCCGCTTTTCAATAGGCACGCCCATCAATCATTTACCGTTTTATCCGCCAGCTTCTACGCCGTGCCGCTGCTGCCGGCGAAGAAGGCCTAAGAGAATGCTTATGCTTGACCAGAGCATAAGCATTCCGGAGGAAAATATTTTTCGTTTTCGCCTAACTGTTTTTGTCTGTGATATTTGTTCGTAGTGTGCGTGCTCACCGTTCTCCGGACCTCAGCAGTGTACGAGATGCACCGCGAGTTTTGTACGGGGTATATACAGCGCCCTTGCTGTTGCACGTGCGTGTGGGCAGTTTATTAGATAGCTTTAGCTTGCCCGTGTACGTCTTACCGTTCACGGATTACCGGGTTACCGAAGCCGTGGACACCAGTAGCACCGCTGGTAGCGACGTCTTGTGGCGCTTTACCCAACCACGACGCGTTGGAAATGGTATTGTTTAAAGGGGTGTTCTCGTCGAGGGCAACTAAGAAAAAACGGGCTACATGTTAATGATTATGTCGCAGCTGGCTCTTTGCACCAGCAGCTAAGTAGAAAACGGTTGGTCACTGTAACATAGCTGTGTCCCCTGTGGTTAAAATCTGAGGCACAATGTGGCTCCACCAACGCGGCCACTCACGCAAATGTCTCCGGTAATCATGTGTTACGTAAACAGCAATACGTTTGTGGCGAGGCTAGAGGTAGGGAGATTTAGCGTGTCGAATATTCCGGTATACGCAATGGCGTTTGCGTAATACACACCGGGTTAACGGCGGACTGTGGTACAGCGACATCTTGTAACGCTTCGTCTAACCACAGCGCCTTACAGAGGTCGCATGTTCGATCCCGGCATCAGCGGCCCCGTTTCGATGGGGGTGAAATGCAAAAAATGGTGGTGTAAATTCAGGTGCGCGTAGAATAACCCCTAGTGGTCAAAATTAGCCCGGAGACCTACACTGCGGCGTGCCTCGTAATCACATCGTGGTTTTGGCGCCTAAAAACGCCACCATTTTTAGAGAACCCGTTCGCATGCCATTTGAACATGATTTATCGCAGCAGAAGTCGGCGTCATGATAAACATGGCTCACTGCATGCGCTTGCTGAACCAAGATACCATCGCTATCAACATGGTTCTCCTCCCCCCTTTTTTATGTATGTATTTTGCTGCTGTGTGTCAATTGAGCAGCGCAACATGTTTCACCAAAGCGATTTTTCGTTTGGGTTGCACCCACAAGCGTTACCAGCATCCATCCAAACGCCCCTGTCTTAAAGCTACGCCAGCTGGTTAGTTCCTTGGGATCGTCGTACACAAGTGCGTCGTTAACGGCACTGCGACGTGAGGACGGCGTCCGATTAAGTCGTAACAGCGCCATGTATATATATATATATATATATATATATATATATATATATATAATGTGTTCGCGCGCGCTGCTATGTACGCGGCGTTAAATGGGTCGTGAAAACGGCGTCCACTCTCTGCAGTGCACCGCGCCCATTAAAGATCAAAGGCGGTGGCCGCGATTGGGTGTCGCTAATGATCGAGCACCCGTGTTAGGGGTCGCGCCTTGTTTGCTCGCCGAGACGATTGATCGGTGTGCCCCGCTGCCCCCTTAGCCCCCGACGCGCTTGCGACGAAAGTTTAATGGCGCTTTTTTTTTTCTTTTTACACGCTTTCACGCGTCGGTTCCCAGGCCCACGCGCGAAACGACCACCGATCGAAAGTAGCGCGCGTAAAACTGCGTTCGTCAACCTCGCAGTGTTTGTTCTGCAGCTGTTTAAAGACTTGTTCGAAAACTGAAGGTGAAGGTTCGTGGCCTCCTCGCTTACGCCTGTCGTTGCCTGCCGGTGATAGGTGGGGTCCGGGTGACAGCGGTAAATCTGTTTCGTCGAGTGTTCGCAGTCAATGATGATGTGTGTCTCTGCCCTCTAGAACGGGGGGGTGTCTGATCCAGTGCCCTTCGCGTAAGGCTTAAAAAAAATGGGTCGCAGAAAATAATTAACTAAATACATAAAAAAGGTGTATCACGGAAACTGAGAGTTAACACGAAAAGTTGTTGGTGAGGAAATTAATGAATGCATGCTTAAAAATAGATAACTGAAAAGTAAATGAATACATAAATGTGGAAACAAAAATAAGTTGCGCTAGCTCAGCGCCATCTTTCGCATTTCGAGAGAAAGTTTCACTGTGCTCGTAAAGGTCGCCTCCTAGTCGGGGTGGTCGGAAAAAAGAAAGAAAAACTATCGAGCCTGGCAGCCGCACTTCGCTGCAGTGAAATGCAAGAACGCTCATGTACTTAGGTTTAGATGCACTGAAATGGATCCAGTGGTCCAAATTAATCCTGAGTCCTCACTGCGGCGTGCCTCGTAATCAGATCGCGGTTACAGCTTGCAAAGCTCCTGGATTTGATGTAATTCTTTAAGGCGAAATTATTATATGCCCCATTACCCGAAAACCTGGCGTCGGCGCCACCTAGCGATGGTACGAAAAATGGCCGACGGCGCGAAGAGTTAAAAGAATATGTCATAATGCTTGAATTGTCGTCAGATTTCTCAGGGAGGTTCCTGTATACAAAGTAAATCAATGGCTTTGAACGGACAATTTGGTAAATTTTGGTCTGGACGGGAATCGAGCTCTGGCTACCAGGGTGCGAGACGAACACGCTTCTCCGACGCCACGCTGGCTGCGCTGTTCTGGTTGAGTAAAGGTGCAGCCTAGTGCGTGCGTCATAGGGCACGTGATGGCGCAGCCAATGGGGGGGGGGGGGGGTAGTGGCGCCACGTCATGAGTTTGTAAAATAATAAAGCATTAACGTCCAACTGAACGCCACTGAGTGGTCCTTCGAGTTATGAACTCCTCGCGTTCAAGCCTGCGCGTTTTGATTTGGCCTCACCGAGGCGCAGTTTAGAATGCAGGCGAGAGCTCGCGCGGACAAGGAACGCGCGAAAAAAAAAAACATTTCACCAGAGCGACGACTATAATGAATTCACATTCCCACACGTAAGCAGTCTCAAGTGTCTCTGCCGAATTATTATTATTATTTTTCAAAATTCGCTTAGCAGCGATTATGAACGTACTTATCCTGGATATAAACCAAACGGTACAGTGTGGAAGGAGTATAAGCAAATTGTTGTCTTCAGCTTTTGCGAAAATTTTCACCAATTTGGTCCAGACCGCTGCCTCGTCACGGACGACGAAATGCACGCGTGAAGTGCCTTTAGAATTTCGCCAAGTGACTTGAAAACTCATGACACAGTATCAACGTGTCAATTCCTAGCACGTTTTGTTAAATCTTCCCGTCTGTGTTTAGGCCAATGAAAGTTTTTTTTTTTTTCAGTAGACGGTTGCTTTTTGTCCACTTCGATAAAAAAAAAAAAAAAAAAAACTTCAGCACCTGACAGCATTTTAACTAAGAATGCGTTTTTCGTGTTTATGCCAAACCAGCCGGTAATAAGAAGCGACTTGAAAAGCCAGTCGTGTCCCTGACCGGTATCCCGGTCCTAGGAGGCTGTAGATTCGTAGTTCGGGTAGTTTGTTTTTCCTTTTCGCCTGCTTGGTGAACTATGTGGTGGTTCCATGAATCGGCGTTATTTACTGCCGCAACGGATAAGCGCTATACGTGTGCTAGAGTCTGCCCGCGAAGGGTTAAATACATTTCGAAATGGCTACGATAGGCTTTCCTTCGTGACCACCCGGCGCAGCGTAGCCGTAAATCTCGCCACGAGGACTCCCGCATCCCAACTCTATACCGGAGCGCATGCTATTCTAGGCCAATCTAACTGCTGCCTCCAATTTCCCCGGGGTGGCTTAGGCGGTTTCACGGAGTTGTTTGCTCACCGCGGCGCAGGCGCTGTTCATCTTCGGGTTACTCTAAGGATTATTCTTGCGGTGCAACCCGCCGATTACACGCGGCGTGCCTGCGGGCGGCCGCGGGCGATTTCGCAGTCGCGACGCGACCGAAGCTCTTTTTGCACATGCAGTTCTGCTGCTCTCCCAGCACGAATGACGATGCGGACATAGCAAAGCCGCAAATAAATGTTCTCTTCTTCTTCTTCTTTCCAACACGAGCGCAGCGAAGACTTAAAGTTAACCCATGATGTTTTTGACTAGTCATCTTCTTTTGTTTATTGCGTAAAATGAAGGCCTATGTCATGGGAATCACGGAAAGATATTGGCTAGAACCAGCAATTCTTAATTGTGTCCATCGCGTTGAGCTGCTCAGCGCGGGTCGCGGGTGCGATCCTTACCGCGGCGGCCGCATCTACCGCAGCGGAGAGGGTGGGGAGGGGGGAGGAAAATGCTAAAGCGCTCATGTACATCATAGATTTAGGTGCACATACGTTGAAGAACTCCAGGAGG
This sequence comes from Dermacentor andersoni, assembly GCF_023375885.2. Taxonomy (NCBI): domain Eukaryota; kingdom Metazoa; phylum Arthropoda; class Arachnida; order Ixodida; family Ixodidae; genus Dermacentor; species Dermacentor andersoni. The sequence continues at coordinate 66,209,825 of NC_092817.1, read as the reverse complement.
TCAAGGTTAGTTCGCGGGTGGGGGGGGGGGGGGGGGCACTTCAGCATGCCTTATAATTGCACTTCGTGCGTAGAACGCCAGAATTTCATTTCAGTTGCTGTAATACTTGTTTCTGTTAGCGAGTTTTGATTTGAGTACCGAGGAAGTGGTTGCGTCATGACGTCGCAGTACATATTGACTCGTTCCTCTCTTGTGATCGCTGTGGCTTCAACACGCAAGTGCAGCACTTTCGTATATTATTCCTGCTCTTTTTATGAGCAACACCAATATACGCGTCGCTGCACAACGTCAGCAAATTTTTAACCTCGTCATACGACGTTAAGGTAACGTCGCGATGACGCCGGGTGCGGCATTTCAAGAGCAATTTTGCTATCCAATTAATACATGAGTATTTCCAGACAGCCATACTTAGTGAGTGTCGTCATTTTACGTGCTAGAAGCGAGCGTTAGTTTCGCCAGCTTCCAAAATATGCCAGTACACCTTTAAAGGACCGCTCACCAGGCCACATACCAAAGTTAGCTTACGTACTGGAAGTTGTTACGTGCCCTTTAAGGAGTGTTTTACTGCAAGAATTTTCCAAATTAGTTCGTTAATAGCAGATATAGAAATATTTGAAGTGCCGCCAACCCATGATTTCAGGAGGCCAGCCACACCGCCAACATAGGAACTCTCTCCACTTTCCCTGCATATTCTCCGCAAGCGAAACTCCTTCCCTGCGTTCTCCCATACCGGAGCCGGTGGACCGCATAACCAATACGTCATGAGCCCCGCCGTCTACTTTTCCTCGTTCTTTGTGAGTGGCGCACTTCCGGTGACGGTCTCGCGCGCGTGAGATGTTGCTTTCGTCTCGTTTCGCGCAGCGGACGATTTTGCGCGCTCTGCACGAGAACACTTGATTAACGTTTAAGTCAGTGCCACAGTCACGAGCACTGAGGCAGGTGATAGAGCATGAAAGAGAAAGATCGCATCGCTGGAACACTGCAGAAAATTGCATAGTTTCGTTCTCTGCGCGCAAGCGAGGGAACAAGCAGATGAAACGAAAGTACACAACTCTTGTTACTGTGCGAAGTATACAACAAAATACGCAGACTTCGAGTTGTATGCTTTATTAGTTCTCAAAACTTGGTCTATTGAAGGAACAGGTTAAACAAATAACTGATGTGGCTTCGAATGATTCTCAAAGTCACGTGTCACTGTGAGTGACGTCACAAAACCGCCATGTACGTCGGTACACTTGCACGAGTACGTCGACTCCTCGGCAGGGAGCTCGGCGCCCGTTGCAGAGGGGCAAACGGCGTTTGGTCTGAAATTTAAGCTCTTTCCTCAGCGCGTAGCGATGCAATATTCAGCAGACACGATCGTTAGTGCACACGTTGTATGCAGTGCGCTTGCCAGCTCAAAGTGGCCAGACCTAGTGAGCGGCCCTTTAAGAGGGCTCCTGCGGGTACCTTCACTTAAGAAGCACTCGATCGCTAGCGCATCCCACGGCCGCGCTGTTGCCGCAAGCGCGCGTTTCGCCACGTGCACGTTGCTCAATGTCCGGAGGCGAACTTGACTTGCTAATCATCGCGGAGTGCGCGTTTTCTTTTTACTCCCGCAACTCGTCGGGGCGTTACCGTGATGTCGCAGGAAAGGAGGGTGGCCCAGACGGGCTTGACTCTGCTGTCGGATAAAGTTTTCGGGCTGACGCATTCGACGTTTCGGTTCTTCGTACGTGCAGTATCGCGAAGGGGGGGAAGATTGCCGGAGGAAATCAGCGGACGCGGGTATGTAATGCGGATTTCCCGCATCGATGGAAGTTTTGGCTTGACTTGGGCGTATTACCACCGCCGCATGCATCTGCAGCGTTCACCGGCATGCTGAGATGCTGGCAGCCGCCGCCGTGTCTGTGGCGACGCCTGTGTTCGTTTAACGGGTGGCGCGAGCCAGTTCAGAGCACTTCGGGCGCCGAGATCCGCGACTGTGTTCAGCGATGCCGTAATGCGAAGCTTTCTTCTTACTTAGCCTGGCCACTCTCTTGTCTAATATTCACCGCAGGCAGCCGCGCATTGAGAACATTTTTTTGCAAAAGCTTCCCATAGCGCATCTGAGGAACGAACACTACTCGGAACGTGTATGTACGGCGTTGTGCGCCTTGGGGTGGTTGTGTCGCCACTGGTGCTGCTAGCCGTGGCAGCCTCGGGATTCCCACCATATAGGCGTGCCTTGTGCAGGCACGCGTATATGATTCCATTTAACCGCGTAAATGAACACGCGATTTTAGTGGTCAATAGCATAGCTAATTCGTTTCATAATTTTGTAAAAATGAGAAGAAAAAAAAGTTATTGGGGGAGGCGAGGGGGAGTAGCTGCAACTGCCGTTATAAGTCAATGCATCAGTCGCACTTCAGTGACTAGTAAAGTGTACGACGCCAAGCCGAATTCGTGGAAATCCAAGCGAGTTCTTTCTGTCGTCCTGTAGATGATATTACGCTGCGTGGGCGCGGTATATATGGTCTGAGTAATCGCGGACCGAAGCCGAATTTAGCATCAGATGAGGCGGCGTGGTTTCACGTTTATCGTTATGCGTTCCCGGTATTTCTCTTGCGAAACCGATATGCCGTATAGACACGTCGAGTCTCTGTCTGCAGGGCAACTTCAGCTCTTCGTTCACCACCGATCCGATGGGCGACCCTGTCGCGTAGGCCCATCAGTAACTCGTAACGTTAGTGCACAGTCTCTATGTGGTCGGTAAAACTTGAATCAATGAAAATAGGCATCTTAAAGGGTTAACAGCGCACGCAGGCGGATACAGAGTGAGGAACAGGACACAGCGCTCAACTACAACTGGTATTTTATTGGAAGAGGCAACGCATATATGTAGGCTGAAACAGTGGGCAGAGTGGGCAACTGCGCAGGAGGATATAAAGAGGCGACCTACTAAGTATATTCCTCTTGTTTCGTTGTCCGCTTTCGCATTCTTGCTTGTACATGCCGTGCCGAGGCAACTTGCTCAATACGTGCGCAGCTAAAGAAGGGTGTTCAGCGAGCGGTGAAGCGAAACCCGATAGGCGCAACGTTATTGCGGTATGCGACCAAGGAATAAATGCGATATATTTTTGAAAACAAGGTCTTCTTTGATGACATCGCGCCGGTTTGTCGTGGTACGTAGGTACTGGGTATATCTGTCTAGCCTCTTGATCAAAAAACGGCCCTTTCGCGCCTCCGGAGCGCCGTTTATAGCGAGTCGCAAATTGTATCAGAATGAAGATCGCGGTGAAACAAGAAAGCGAGAATTAGTCGCAGAGTAAGTTAAGCTTACGGTACGGGGGGGTAATTAGTGTTAAGATAGCTGAAAATCAACCACGTTGCACTATAGACGTTACTATCACCTGGATCGGTCCATCTGACCTCCTGGTTGAAAAAAATAAAATAAAAATAAAGCAAAAAAATGTCAGCCGAAGTTGACACGAAATACGGCAGCGTTGGCTTACATTGACGTAAATAAGAAAAAAAAAATAGAGGGTCTGTGAAAAATAAATGTAAGGTCTGACAACGGAACGAAAAAGATAATGCAAAAATATTATGCAGTTATGCACCATTTGTATAATATTTAATGCCCCAATAGCAGTACATATAAATACATATACCATGTACGTTGACCTTGTCGTATTATGCGTCGATTTTGGTTGACGCACCTTTCCTTTTTTTTTTATGGATATTCAGCGTGATAAGTGAAGCTCACGTATTGCTGAGGATAGATCAGATCTGTAATAGAAGGGGTGCCAATAAAGAAAGAGAGTCGAGTGTGACAAGCGATCAGATGACATAAGCCGAGGAAATTTTCCGGCATAGGATGCGCTTTGGCTATCTTACAGGACAGCGTTGACACGAGGTCTGCAGAAGAGACCTTTAGTACCTGCGTTGTGTGTAAGTATGCGGGGCTGTACGTGCTCGTCCGGAAATGTAGTGCTCTTGAAGGCACCCATGAACGAGCGCGGGCCGTCGACGTGTGCCCATGGCACTCACGATGGTTTATTTCTTTTTGTTATTTACTTATTTATTTATTTGGGCAGTGTCAACGCCTCGTCAAATTAGCATCGTGCGCCACGGACATTGAGATGCAAGGCACGTGTGTTATTCTGGGTCTCGCTGGCCCTCAGCTGTCGCAGTGGAGGGTATTCGGAGTCCTGTGCCCACGCCCCTGGCACCCTGGAGGCGAGCACGTGTTCGCACGCGCACCGAGACTATGCGGTGGCTAGAAGTTCTAGGCATCCTACCAACACTAAGCGGAATAGCGCTCCTTTTACATCTCTCTCTCTCTCTCTTTCTCTCTCTCTCTGTTTTCATGCCTGCGTCAGCACGGGGTTTTTATTTATTTACTCAGGCTACCCCTAGAAACCCTCTTAGGGGCGACAAATAAAATAAATTGAAAAGTGTTGTAAATATGATACCATATTAAAAAATTCGCAAGTTAACGGTGCAGGCATATGCAAAATTTATAAGAAAAAGCAAGAAAAGGTAAAAGAATGGCGCAGTACAAAACTCGTGTGTGTGTATACACAAAGTAAAATGTCGGCAAATCGGCAAAGTAAATTTGTCGCGTTTGGCCCGTATGAGCGTTCTATACAGGGTGTCCCACGTAACTTGAGCGAAGATTTTAAAAATGAAAGGCACGTCGGAAGCGAATTAACCGAACGCACACTATTCGCACTGGCCTATAGTAACTCGGGTAACTTAAGCATCGAGTGCACCGCTGTTCCCTGTAGGGGAGGAGTTATTTTTTTATTCAGTACGCGCTTGTTCGGCTGCCCTGCCGTGGCTCTCCCTGCAGAGCGGGAACATTAAACCAACCGCGCACTTCAACGTGCGATTGCGTGTTGGGCCGACAGATTTGGCTTCAGTCGCGTTGCGCGATGCTCCCTCCTAACTTTTCTTTCCTCCATGGTCGTATACCGTAAAAAACGAAACGATAAGCTCTTCAGCGCGCAAGCCTTGGGTTTTGCTACGATATCGATCTGCTAGTGCATCGAGCGAGAGGCATAGGTTAGTGGAGCGCTCGATCCGCGGTCGCTTGCACTGTCCCTGCCTGAGATACGCGCTAATTCTGATGTTGCCTGACGGTGGTGGTTTCGGATTGCCGACTTTCCCCTTGCACCGAAAACCGATCAAAAATATTTCTATTTCACTCTAAAACCAACCAGTAACGTTTAGGTTGCGTTTTCGTCCCGTTCAAAAGATGTCGCTTTTAGTTTTTTTTTGCGTTGTTGTTCCGACACACTGCGTAACTGAGAGGAGGGGCAGGTTTTAGCCGAAGCTCGCGCCGGGAATGAACTGTATTCCTCTTACCACTTTGTGTGCGAACGTTGTCAACAACTAATGTTGCTGTACTTCACAGCTTGCCTTCCGGGCGGCTGAAACAATCGACATCCCGCTCCTCGCACCATCATCCATCTTCGCTATATCTTCCTTGAATATAAACACGCCGTTTCGAGCAGTCCGTTCCACCTGCGTGGCGCAGAAAGCGAGAACCGCCGACTCGGGGCCGAAAGAAGCGCGGCGTTTGCCTTACGTGTGCGTTTAGTACGTGCGTATATCGCGCACGCACCGTCGCACCGGTCGGTCTCCTTCCTCCTCCTCGTTTTATGCGACCGTCGTAAAGGGCTCCCCGAAGAAACTGCGATAATAAAGAAAGGCAGCTGGCTGTGTCCCCGTGTTCGTCTCCATCTGTCTCGCGTGTGTTATCTGGGTCGGCTGTGTTGGCTGTGTCCCGCCGTGTTCGTCTCCTTCCTTAATCGCGTTAAGCCATGCGCGCGAGGGGAGGAGGAGAATCTGTGCGGGCGATTAAGTACATAGGAGGCGGTCCGATACGATCGCCGCCGCTCGTGCGCGCGCCTCCAGGCAGGTCTCCGCGTATAGCTGGTCACGCTATTCTCACGGGGCCACGGTCGTCTCTCGCTCGCACTGTTCTTCTTCTGCAATAGAGTTGTTATTCTTACGGCGTCGTTTTCTTTCTTTCCTTTTTTCCCCTGGCATGGCTTGGTCATCTTTTTTTTTTCTTTCACCGCAGCCTGCTTGCGGCACCGAGAATAGAAGAAAATAAAACAATGCGTGCCGCGCGTTCCGACAAGCTTGGGGGGAAGGCAGCGGCCGTGTATAATAAATACACAGCGGCCTGGCACGAAGATTCGCGTAACAGGGCCGCGTAAAGGGCCCCCTCCCCCCTTTCTTTACTCCTTGCTCTAGACTAAACTTAGCCTTCGCTACTAACGCTGAAATCAGCAGATCGGGCACACACCACTGGTGTGTGTGTGTGTGTGTGTGTGTGTGTGTGTGTGTGTGTGTGTGTGTGTGTGTGTGTGTGTGTGTGTGACAGAGAGAAGCGACGGAGCAGGCACAGGCGTTAGGCAGACGCGCGCCCATCCCTTTTCGTTAGTTCCCTTTCTTAAAATTTTTGTTTTCTCCTTGTCGTCTCTTCAATTTTCGGTGCGAAATAATACTCTCCAGTCCTGTCTGCGCGCTCCGGCAGAGCAGGCGTTTCCCCCCCCCCTTCTTCCTCCTCTGCTTCTTATTTCGCTCTGCTTCCACTTCCAGAACGTGCCCTTAATTGCTTCTAGGCCTGTGATATGCTACGTGTCATCTATACACGAGGGGATGCACCTGCTCATCTATTTTTTTTCCCTCGCCTCTCTCCCTCTCTTTATCCTATGAGCACCCTATTACGCTCCCTCGGTTGCAGCGCTATGGATCCTCGCTTTTCATTCCGCCCTCTATTTTCACTTCTGTCTCGTGGATGGCTGTAATGCCCTTCTTTATTTTGTAAGCGTTCCGATCGTAGGTTCTCCCAGTTTCTGTGCCTCTCCCCCCCCCCCTTTTTTTTTTTTCTATGTTCCATCGCGCGTTGCCTATCGGAGCGATGTGTCTTGCCTGGCAGCGGCACTGCCATGGATGGTTATATATGGATCCGTAGGGCAGTGTACTACGTCGGTTTCGATCGCCGTCGTGCGCGCTCTGATCCACTTTTGCCTCCCCGCCGGTCTCTCTCCCGGTGGCGGCTGAATATCGATGTTCGGCGAAGCGGACTGGCTCGTGTCTTGGCATGTGCGTTGAGCGACGACACCGGTTCCCTATCTTTCTCCCCCTCCCCGAGGCGGTTGAAATTAAGACGGGCGTCCCGATCACACTTCCGAATTTTTCCACAAGCTCCTTCCATCTCGTCGTTCTGAGGGAGAAAGGAGTGTAATAGAAACTGAAGATATCGTCGTCTTGAGACGGTGCCCGCAGCCAGCACTGGCTTAGCGGCACACGCGCGAGGAAGTGATAAGAAATCTTGTTCGTCTTCCACGTCGTTAAAAAAAACAAGGAGGGGGGGGGGGGGGGGCTGAGGAGGTGATCTCCGATCGACTCTGTTTTTGCGTCTGCTTTGTGGGATTTGAACTGACGTTTCTGACAGCAGGGCTTGTTTAACAGAGCGGCTAAATAAATCCGTAGAGAATGGCGACGTGAGACAGTCATGCCAAGGACCCAAGCTGTGAGAACAGGAGCAATCCTCAATCCTCGTGTGGTTGGCACGCAGGTTGGCGAGTTACGCGAATCCTTCCTTCCTTCCTTCCTTCCTTCCTTCCTTCCTTCCTTCTTTCTTTCTTTCTTTCTTTCTTTCTTTCTTTCTTTAACACAGTAAAGGATGCGCGCTCGACTAGGCACTTACATCAGGCCTGAATGCGAATAAAACTGCACAAGGCCACCTCTCCCGGCAATACGCGGCAAAATAAATATTGACAATGAGTTACCCCTATTTCAATGGCTAACGCATCGTAGTCGCCCTAACGTTGCCCCCACCGCATCTCCATTGTTTCGCGAGAGGCTGATCGCGAAGATCGTGCGAGAAGGCGCGGACAGAAATCGCGATTTGGCTCGGCGAATGTCGCAGCTTGTGAAACGACACTCACACGGGCGGCGCAGGGCAGGATCTGTGAAGGGGGAAAAGAAAAAGAGATAGAAAAGAAAGAAAGCTAAGGAATGGAGAATGGGGCTTCGCGCCGTAGAAGAATATAGAGAAAACGCTGCGAGTTTTTATGCAGTTAGGTAACGTAAATGCGCAACCTGACCAGCGCTACCCGCCGCTGAGCTCGAAGGTCGCGGATTCGATCCTGGCTGCGGCGGCCGCATTTCGGTGGCGGCAGGATGTATAGGAAAACCGTGCATCTGGATTTGGGTGCGTGTGAAAGAACCTCAGGTAATCAGAGTTAATCCGGAATCTGGTACTAACTGCGTGCCTCATGATCGTACCGTGGCTTTGGCGCGTAAAGCCCCAGAATTTAATGTAGTTTCGACCAATGCTGTCTCAAACGGACGCCGCTTCGGACCGGCTCATGCGTAACCCCAGCGCATTCTGCAAACCCTTTACCGGTGGCAGCTGTGCTACGTTCGATGTCATCTTGTCGGTGATGGCAAATATTGGCCTGGCGCTAGAAATGGAATTTCGCACAAGTCAGTTTTCTCCGAACTTTTTCTTTCTTTCTTTCTTTTTTTTTTTTGTCATTGTGTAAAGTGCTCCTCGCGACCTGTTTTTATGGCTTATGTAGGCACGTTCACTCCGCCATTTTGGATCCTCCTGTTTACCCGTATCTTGTAACGCCGAACTGTGGTTGGCGGCACCGATGCTCGGATGGGCCCGTGCGTGCTGCCGGCTATTGCCCGGCGCGATGCGAAGGGCCGGCACGGCAGCCGGGTTTCGCAAGCTTGTCTGATGCACTCGACCGCCGTACGCCTTTGTCGGTGACGTAAGCATTCGAGCAGCAGCTGTCGTTTGTTTTAGTCATGTTTTGCAGATGCGTGAAGGGTACCATTTAATGGCGTTATATATCAAGTTAAAGGGATCCCACGACTTTGGCGCAGTGACAGTCTGTGACAACAATTAGCGGAATCCGCACACATGCACGTATTGAGCGAGCGAGAGAGAGAGAGAGAGAGAGGTTGGTGTCAGCTCCGCAGTTAGTTTTCCAACACGGTTTCATTTAGGATCCAGAGACTTAAATAGGGAAACTAAAAAAAGTGTTATATCAAAACTCGATTTTTTTTTTTAATCTCGCTGTACTAGGTTGATTACTAGGTGAGAAATCGAAGCCAGAACTTCCATTCACTTAATTTTGCGCAAAAGCCCAGGTGCCCGTACGTCAGTGCGACGTCATGAATTTCAGGGAACTTTTCTCATATTAGGGCCGTTGTGGCGTATATAGCACAAGTTTTCGAATATCTCTGTAATTTCAGTCTATAGCTTCTTCAGTATACGACGTAATCCATCTTTTGCGATAACATTTAACTAGGCCCGAGCGGACGTCACGGCATTCTGGTGTGCAAACTTCAAGGCGGAGTCGCCACCCGTCTCCCGCTTTCGCGTACTTTCTGGCTTATCTGCTTTTTTTCTTTCTTTTTTGCTGTTGCATAAGCGTAATTTACTAATGCAGATGAGCTTACATTTCTCTCTGGCGTTCCTTAACCATCCCGCCACGGTACCGACGTAACCTTGCCCTGAAAGCTGCCGTTCTTTATTACGTAGTATATCGTAAATCGATGGTGGCGTCACTTGCACTATAACGGTTGTGTGCGCATGTATAGTTCCCTTTTTCTGGACGAGAATCGGTTTGCCAAAAAGAAATTTGTCTATTGCATTATCTGGACAACGACGATGGTGAGAGGAACGCCCCGCCGACACGGTCGGTTAAATGGAAACAAATGAGAACGGTCGAACTCAAATTTATTTTAATGCGCTTTCTGAGAAAGAGAATATCAAATTAGTAGCAGGCAGGTGAGAAAATAAGGAGACAGAGAGAGAGAATACGTTTGAAGGAATGGTTGTGCAGTGGGTGAACTCTGGGCTTTTGCGATTTCACCGTTTTGTTTTATTTTTTCCTTTGTCCATGATTTTACTGCGAGAATGCATTAACTCGTTTACCCGCTGGACGTAGGCGTCGAATCTCGAGAGATAAATCAGGAGAGACTTCGTAGCGAGCTGCGCGTGGCTGTTAAATGACAGCACCTCTATAAAGGTTTGTTTCCGTTCCTTTATTTATTTATTTTTTCATTATCGCTGTTCTTTTCCTCTTGTCGCACTGTCGACCATTGCAGGAGAGAAATTACATTTTTCTCTTCATTTCATTGTCTGCCGAGAGTCCAGCTTATTCGCAGATTGTGGTCCAGTTGGCTGGTTTCGTTCGCGTACATTATGTGGGCCACCAGCGGTGGCTATCATGTAACGTATAGTAGCTCTTTCTGTACAGTGGTCCAGTTTCCCCAGGTGTGCGGCAGGGAATGTGGGATGTTGGAAACGCTGTAGACTGCGGAGATGAGAGGGCGCTCTGGGGCATCATTCCCTGTGAGTTGTGATTGTCAGTACGTCCCAAGTTCCGTGAGGTCAATCTCACCGCTGACTACCACTGTTGCTAAGTCCGGGTCCGTGCGGCCAAAGAAGTTTCCATCGATGGTGCCGTGCCAGGTGCCGGGAGAAAGGGTTCCGAGCAACGCTTAAGAGAATGAAGAAAAAGGAATGTATCCAAAAAGGCACATGGTTGAGATTACAAAACGGCTCCGACTATCGGAGCACACTATGGTAGCGTCTTAGCATGTCCGAGTTTCACTGTTTCCGAGCGTCCTCCTCTACCCGTCCGGACCCGCCTTTTATGCCTGCGTCTTCATTGTTCACGGTTTCCACCAATCCGGCGTCAAGAGACAGATGGCGTCAGGAGACCAATCTCGGCGTCGGTGCGCCGATGTTATCGGTGGGCTGGTGCCTCTTTCGGTGCGCCCGATGGTATCGGTGAGCTGGTGACCTTTTCGGTAAGCCCGGTCGGAAACGCATGCACATCACTGGTGACAAACAGGAAAAATAGGGGGAACGCACGCTGACTCCGATCCCCGGCGTGGTCATGCCAGTTTGTGCGGCTGACAGGTGACACGAAGCATAGCCTTGTACTCCGGCGTTGACAGACTAATTTGGGCTGCTGACAGGTGTGCAGAATCGTAGCGTGAAGCGTGACAACTGCATGTCGCAGGGGTGGCACTCCCCCCCTTCCCCCCTTTGAACGGCCGCCGGGCACAACAGGGTATACGTATATGTAGCTCGTTGAGGGGTGTACTTTCCACGTACTTGACATGTTGGTTTGCATTGTCTTGCATTGTGGTGTTTCTTCAAGTTTATTAACTTGTTCTCTTTTCTTTCTCTCGGTCATTCTTTTTTTAATACAGATGGGGGTCCCTAGCTAAACTGTCATGGGGATTTTCTGTTAAAACGTCTATAAAAAGAAAAGCGTACTGTTAGCAACGAAACCATACGGATACAGCGTACAGTATCTTCTTGCATTATGTGTTTGGCAATGGGATGGCGAGAGGAGTCTGTTGCTTTTGTATCCCTCGAGTCGATTGCGGTGTTGTTTTTGGTGTTCCGCTGACACCTCTGGAATTCATCTGACACCTCTGGGACAGACGGTCTCTGTCCACTTCGTAGGGTTGGTCGGCCGTCTACCGCCTGGTGACCCAAGACCAACTACAATTATCCAGTGTGTATGTATATTTGGTGAGTGCAGTGTGCGGGTAACCTGAGCGTGCATTTTTCGCTAAAAGCAGGCAGCGCTCAAGGTTGGGTCGGTCGGTCGTATACAAAAGGACGCAAGCGAGTTCGGGGATTTGCATACTCGTATGCTAAGTAGCTTGGGTACGTTGTTTACATTACTCTCTACTATGAAAAGTCAGCGGTGGCGAAGATTGTTGGCGTGGTCGGGCGTGTTCTACTCGGGCTTACAAACGTCTGCATGCGTTGGTGCAGGTCCACATGGATATTTCATTTGCGAGCCGATGCGTTCAACTATGTAGCACCTGTGGTGCACAGCGGCGGTTTCTCGTTGCGTATTGTTTGGTCTGGTATTCTTTCACCGTTCCGCTCTGCTGAGCGCATGCTTGTGAAGGTCTCGTTGCTCTTGTTTCCTAGTCTGGCGTATCCTAAACACAATTAGTCGGCTAGCTGCGTAGTACTCTGAATGTTGTTTCACACGTGTTTGCGTGAGACAGATAAATCGTTACAGTATAGCCACGGCCGGTTGCAGCGGTGGCGTAGAGGTAGAACACCCGCCTCGCGTGCAAGAGGTCCGTGGCTCGAATCCCGGTGCCTCGAAATTTTCCACCGGATTAAAAAAAAAACAAATCCGCGTGTTGATAAAATTGCATAAACAGGCCTGGAGTGTGGCCTGATCCCGGTAACCAGAACCGGTAACGCACTCCCTCACCAGAGCAGGATTGGCCACCCTGGTGCAGCACTTGGCCACAACCTCCTATATGAACACAACAATCAAACCCTGGCCCTCAGTCCCCAGCAGCTGCGAAGCAACTGACCACGGCGGCGGTCAGACCTGCGACGCTGCAGAGGGTGCTAAGAATCCCTGGCTCCGGACAGGCCGCCATTGGAATATGAACCTGGCAACGCTTAACGCTAGAACGTTATCTAGTGAGGCGAGTCTAGCAGTGCTATTGGAGGAATTAGAGGGCAGTAAATGGGATATAATAGGGCACAGTGAAGTTAGGAGGCCAAAAGAAGCATATACAGTGCTAAAAAGCGGGCACGTCCTGTGCTACCGGGGCTTAGCGGAGAGACGAGAACTAGGAGTCGGATTCCTGATTAATAAGAACATAGCTGGTAACATACAGGAATTCTATAGCATTAACGAGAGAGTGGCAGGTCTTGTTGTGAAACTTAATAAGAGGTACAAAATGAAGGTTGTACAGGTATACGCCCCTACGTCCAGTCATGATGACCAGGAAGTCGAAAGCTTCTATGAAGACGTGGAATCGGCGTTGGGTAAAGTCAAAACAAAATACACTATACTGATGGGCGACTTCAATGCCAAGGTAGGCAAGAAGCAGGCTGGAGACAAGGCAGTGGGGGAATATGGCATAGGCACTAGGAATAGCAGGGGAGAGCTATTAGTAGACTTTGCGGAACAGAATAATATGCGGATAATGAATACCTTCTTCTGCAAGCGAGATAGCCGGAAGTGGACGTGGAGGAGCCCGAACGGCGAGACTAGATATGAAATAGACCTCATACTCTGCGCTAACCCTGGCATCATACAAGATGTGGACGTGCTGAGCAAGGTACGCTGCAGTGACCATAGGATGGCAAGAACTCGAATTAGCCTAGACTTGAGGAGGGAACGGAAGAAACTGGTACATAAGAAGTCGATCAATGAGTTAGCGGTAAGAGGGAAAATAGAGGAATTCCAGATCAAGCTACAGAACAGGTATTCGGCTTCAACTCAGGAAGAGGACCTTAGTGTTGAAGCAATGAACGGGAATCTTGTGGGCATCATTAAGGAGTGTGCAATAGAAGTCGGTGGTAACTCCGTTAGACAGGATACTAGTAAGCTGTCGCAGGAGACGAAAGATCTGATCAAGAAACGCCAATGTATGAAAGCCTCTAACCCTACAGCTAGAATAGAACTGGCAGAACTTTCGAAGTTAATCAACAAGCGTAAGACAGCTGACATAAGGAAGTATAATATGGATAGAATTGAACATGCTCTCAGGAACGGAGGAAGCCTAATAGCAGTAAAGAAGAAACTAGGAATTGGCAAGAATCAGATGTATGCATTAAGAGACAAAGTCGGCAATATCATTACTAATATGGATGAGATAGTTCAAGTGGCTGAGGAGTTCTATAGAGATTTATACAGTACCAGTGGCACCCACGACGATAATGGAAGAGAGAATAGTCTAGAGGAATTCGAAATTCCACAGGTAACACCGGAAGAAGTAAAGAAAGCCTTGGGAGCTATGCAAAGGGGGAAGGCAGCTGGGGAGGATCAGGTAACAGCAGATTTGTTGAAGGATGGTGGGGAGATTGTTCTAGAGAAACTGGCCACCCTGTATACGCAATGCCTCATGACTTCGAGCGTACCGGAATCTTGGAAAAACGCTAACATAATCCTAATCCATAAGGAAGGGGACGCCAAAGACTTGAAAAATTATAGACCGATCAGTTTACTGTCCGTTGCCTACAAAGTATTTACTAAGGTAATTGCAAATAGAATCAGGAACACCTTAGACTTCCGTCAACCAAAGGACCAGGCAGGATTCCGTAAAGGCTACTTAACAATAGACCATATTCACACTATCAATCAGGTGATCGAAAAATGTGCGGAATATAACCAGCGTTTATATATAGCTTTCATTGATTACGAGAAAGCGTTTGATTCAGTGGAAACCTCAGCAGTCATGGAGGCATTGCGTAATCAGGGTGTAGACGAGCCGTATGTAAAAATACTGAAAGACATCTATAGCGGCTCCACAGCCACCGTAGTCCTCCATAAAGAAAGCAACAAAATCCCAATAAAGAAAGGCGTCAGGCAGGGAGATACGATCTCTCCGATGCTATTCACAGCGTGTTTACAGGAGGTATTCAGAGACCTGGATTGGGAAGAATTGGGGATAAGAGTTAATGGAGAATACCTTAGTAACTTGCGATTCGCTGATGATATTGCCTTGCTTAGTAACTCAGGGGACCAACTGCAATGCATGCTCACTGACCTGGAGAGGCAAAGCCAAAGGGTGGGTCTAAAAATGTATCTGCAGAAAACTAAAGTAATGTTTAACAGTCTCGGAAGGGAACAGCAGTTTACAATAGGTAGTGAGGCACTGGAAGTGGTAAGGGAATACATATACTTAGGACAGGTAGTGACTGCGGATCCGGATCATGAGACTGAAATAATCAGGAGAATAAGAATGGGCTGGGGTGCGTTTGGCAGGCATTCTCAGATCATGAACAGCAGGTTGCCATTATCCCTCAAGAGAAAAGTTTATAACGGGTGTGTCTTACACTCACTCACTCACTTACCAGTACTCACGTACGGGGCAGAAACCTGGAGGCTTACGAAAAGGGTTCTACTTAAATTGAGGACGACGCAACGAGCTATGGAAAGAAGAATGATTGGTATAACGTTAAGGGATAAGAAAAGAGCAGATTGGGTGAGGGAACAAACGCGAGTTAATGATATCTTAGTTGAAATCAAGAAAAAGAAATGGGCATGGGCAGGACACGTAATGAGGAGGGAAGATAACCGATGTTCATTAAGAGTTACGGAATGGATTCCAAGGGAAGGAAAGCGTAGCAGAGGGCGGCAGAAAGTTAGGTGGGCGGATGAGATTAAGAAGTTTGCAGGGACAACATGGCCACAATTAGTACAAGACCGGGGTAGTTGGAGAAGTATGGGAGAGGCCTTTGCCCTGCAGTGGGCATAACCAGGCTGATGATGATGATGATGATGATAGCCACGGCCGTGGTATAGGCGCCGTGCACGCCGACGGACGCGCCACTGGTGGCGGCCTTGCGCAAAACACGTGGGAGAGGAGCCTGGCGCGCCCCGTAGTTTGTTGTGTCGTTGATCGTGATTCTCTCTCTTATTCACGTTTTCAGAGCAAGATAGGCAACACCATTTGCACGTGTGGGGTGGCCAAAGCTTCAGGGAATGTCGAAGAAGAATTGTTGCAGGGTAGGGGGGCTCAAATACCAGTGAAAACGTGCCGGCGATACGGTTCTAATCATTCCCGGCAAAGCCTCATCAGCGGGAGCAACGGTAGCAAAAATGAATCGTCGCTTCGAAGGGAAATTTCTTGTTCTCATCCTTTCCTTTGCCTCGTCGGTGCTTTTTCCCACTCGATCATAGTTAGGCGCGTGGGCAACGAAGTTCGTCTGCAGTGCAGCATGAGGTTTAAAGGCATTTCGCTAAAGTTCGGAATGCTGTTTGCCGCTTATATTGTTTTCCGCTTCTTTACCGTGTTGCGCTAGCTAGGCAGCACGACTGCACGAGCGCATTGCGTTGTATGTTAAAGCTACTGGAGTTTGCAAGAACTGAAATTGTTGGTTTCATGTGGCGCGGTAAATCCTCGCACCAGCTGTCGCGCACTTCATGTTTTTACATCTATTTTATGCGTGGCTTCGCACATGTTTAACTGTTGCTAGTTGCTCCATGTATAACTCTTGTAGATTCTTTTGAGCTGCAAAGTTTTCACCCTGCCTTGTTTGTAAAGGGTATAAATCACGCTGTGTCTTATCCGAATGGTACCCAGGAAGTGCTTCTTTAACAGCTTTGTTCTTTTTGCCCGAGGGCATCTTAGATATTGTTTGCGTTTTTGGAAATGTCTTTAGAAAATAGGTGGTTCAGGGCGAGAATTGCTAATAGCTGCTGCATATGGTATTTTTGTTCCATTTCTCGCTGAAAAGTTCGCGTCCCGTTTGGAAAGTCATCACACCTGGATGCTGCCTGAGCAAACTTAACACGCCGAGTGATTTGTTTGTTTCACACCGTAGTCCCTTCTTGCATGTGAGTTTTGCACTCAACTGAATTCTTTCTTATACGTACGCTGCAGACGACTAAACCGGGCCTTGCCGCCAGCGCTCATCTACTTTGACTGGCGCTGCTTTGCCTTTAAATATATCATGTGGCACCTCTCTCTAGCAATATAGAAAAGTACTGAAAGGTTAGTCAGTATTTAGCTTTGTACGTTTCCAAGCAGCTCACTTGGGGAATATAAAATTGCACAAACTGCAGCGGGAACGGTAGTTCATCGGCGTATGCAGCAGAATTGCATCGGCAGTACAGCACTAACACGCGCTTTTATTAACCCGTTTGTTTGGTGACTTCGTTGGCTAGTGTACGCGTTTCCATCAATAAATTGGCAATTACTCTTCTTGGGGCGACTTCGACTGCACTTATTCGGCGATGTCACATGTATTCACCGGCAGAAAAATCACAACGGCATATGCAGAGATTGCACCGTGCGGATTTGTTTGATATAAGTCTGCACTAACGACGGGAACTTATTATTCAGGTACAGAAGCAGCATTGAGGCAAGGGTATAATAAAAAAAAACCATCGAGAGATCGCATCACTGAACAAAATT
The DNA here is from genome assembly GCF_023375885.2 of Dermacentor andersoni. Lineage (NCBI taxonomy): Eukaryota > Metazoa > Arthropoda > Arachnida > Ixodida > Ixodidae > Dermacentor > Dermacentor andersoni. The sequence continues at coordinate 66,192,899 of NC_092817.1, read as the reverse complement.
TATCGGCTAGTGAACATGAGCTCCACGTCATGTAAATGAGGTTCATGGCGTTTGTCTGCGGGACACACCTTGCACGTATGTGGACCATATTGTCCCAAACACCGGTAACATCGTGTTCATACGCGCTCGCACAGAGGTCAGCATCGTCCCTACAGCTGTCACCGCAGAAGAAGCAGCCTGGCACCCGAACAAAGGAGAAATCGCAGCCGCGAACTTCAGCCATCCTTGCTGCAAAGGGTTGTCGTCTGCTACTGCTCCCGCTTGTACTGTTGGAAGCGTCCGCTAGGTGGCTTTCAGTGGCGCCTCTATAGGCGGTGCACGAGGCGCATAGACCTTTTCAACGGGCGAGGAGGAAAGGGCGCGCGGCGAGCCTTTCCTCCTCTCTGGCTTGCGCGATCCGACGCGGTGCTGCTTGAAAGTATTGCTGTCGCGTGCTGCGGAACGATTTGGAGATGCTTTAGCTCGTACTGTTTACGCAATGTCCATTCATACAAGGTTGTCGGGGAACCAGTGTGTATGTAGCCTTTAGGTGCGTCGGTAACTACAGAATGCGGAAATATCTCTTGGGGGCGCAAACATGTGACGCGCATCACCAGCCGTGGTTTGTGTATGTGTTTTGAACTTTTTTGGGTGTATCCGTTTTAATTCAACGAAGAGAACCGGCGTCTTCGTATTGCCAGGAAATTGAAAATCTGCTCAACATCTGATCGCTTGGCGTAGGAACTAAAACATAAGAGCACATGCTCGTGTACGGACAACCTAAGGCAACCCTGAAACACCTGAGCGCCATGCGCTATCAAGTATTTTGATACAACGGCATCGTTCTCACGCATTTCAAGTCTAGTAGACTTGCAATCACTGTGTGTCTACGCTAGCCTCCTGTATGAGGCCGATGGCTCAACACAGCGATCACTGCGGTTGGTGAACTAGCATGATACATGAGCTGTGTGATTCGGCATTGCCCTTTTTGACCTGTAATAGTCGGAATACATGAGTTACCGCATAAAAAGAATGCGACGGCTATTTGTGAAGACAAAATTTCCGTAACAGGAGTGAGGGCGTCGTAGAGAGCGGGACGAACAAAACCGAAAAAGAATTCCGTTGTCATTCTTTCCCGAAAAAGAAGAAAGAGAAAACGGGATAACACCGCAATAAGACCTCGCATGGTCATACCGCACAACGTTCGATCTATAAACGTTGATGTCGCATGCTTGAATGAGTACGTTTACTTAGGTCAGTTAATCGCAGGAAACACTGACCATGAGAAGGAAATTCACAGAATAAGAATGGGTTGGAGCGCATACGGCAAAGGTTGTCAGCTCCTGACTTGAAGCTTACCGTTATCATTAAAAAGGAAAGCGTACAATCAGTGCATTTTACTGGTGCTGACATATGGGGCAGAAACTTGGGGGCTGACAAAGTAGCTTCAGAACGATCAGAACGATGGAACGAAGAATGCTAAGCATAACGTTAAGAGACAGAAAGAACGGTTTGGATAAGAGAGCAAACGGGTATAGCCGATATTCTAATTGACATTAAGAAAAAAAATGGAGCTGGGCAGGTCATGTAGTGCGTAGGTTAGATAACCGGTGGACCATTAGGGCTACAGAATGGGTGCCAAGGGAAGGGAAGCGCAGTCGAGGACGGCAGGAGAATAGGTGGTGCGATGGCGTTAGGAAATTCGCGGGCGCTAGTTGGAATCGGTTGGCGTAGGACAGGGTTGATTGGAGATCACAGGGAGAGGCCTTCGTCCTGCAGTGGACATAGAATAGGCTGATGATGATGATTATAAAACGTTGATGTCGCATGCTTGGACTATGCGCCATATAGAGCAAAACTATCTGTTATCCAGCATCTACCACTGCTTCGGGTGGTCGCGCAGTTCGTAAACGGTCGCTTTGCTGGGCAAGTGCAATTCACACTGTAAGATATGCTGTTATTACTAACAAAAACTGTTTTATTCATGGGTGGAAACCAAGTCCACCGAACCAAGTAGTCACGCAATGTAATCTACAGCTAACAGTTTGAACGCTTCTCAAAGTATACCAGCACAACTTCTACCGTAGCAGAACAGTACCCACGCTGTTGCGATCGTCGCGTATGTTTCATTGCTCCTATACCGCAGCTTAGAGCTTAATGAGAATACTGATAAAAGGTCAGATTAGTGAGCGAAATTTTCAGAAATGCACAATTCAATTGATCTCCGAGGGTGATTGCAGGCTCAAACACGCGCGCACACATCGCGCTGCGTGCTCCGTCCGCCTCAGCGTCAGCAGAAAGTCCGGCCATGCCGACTTAAACTACTTCAGTACTTCTCACAGAACCGTTTTTCACGTAGTAGACGCCATGTCACATTACATAGACCGCGAGAGCGCGAAAACAACCACCAAAAACCAGCGCCGAGAGTCGGCATGCTTGCCCAAGCCAGCGTGCCGACTGCCGATAGATGGCGCCACTGCGTACGCAATATTCGCAATATGGTGGCACCCATGAAAAACGGTTTATAGCTTACCCAATAACTCCGTAATTGAGCGTGTTAGCGTGGTTGTGTAGGAATGTTTACCTTTCACGATTTTCTCATGTTACCCGTTACGCTTGAACTACTGGTTTCCGTGCGTACCCAAATGATGTCCATGACCTCGCTCTCTCGCGCCCCCCCCCCCCCCCCCCCCCCACACACACACACACGCGCGCGCGCGCTGACTTCAAAATGAGCAGTATTGTGTTTTCGCCGTTATCTTGGAGTCGCTTTCGCGTGTTGCTTGCGCAAAAAATGGGCAACCTCATGGAATGTGTATCCGACATATATGTTCGGCGTGTTGTCCTGCCCTCAATTCGCGAGCCCGTATTGGGTAATGCGATAATGACGCCGTTATGGCTGAAAGGCGCGCCACGCCTGCGTCCCAATTAGTAACCGCATGATGCACTGAAATTTACCAGCGTATGGTGGGCTCGACTGGCGCACTTGATCTCTGAAATAAGTTCTCGTCCTGTAGTGGACTTGCGGTAGGCATTTCAACCGGAACGTGAGAGGGACGCGCCGACGCTTGGCGTCGCCACGCCCAGAATGCGTTGCAAATGCGTTACATGTGGCTGCAGCTTGACGCTGCCACTGCGGTGCTGTAGCCGGGCCCCATCAGGTGACGCAACCTACTCGCAACGCGACCCTGTCGCGAGTTCGCTCGCGCGACGTGCTTTTGCGGTATCTTCACCCCGCGCTCTCAAAGCCCGGCGGTTGTCGCGGCCTCCGCATGCCGCGGAACCCTTTGTTCGGGATTGCGCCGTGTGTTCCGAGGCATTCCACCGGGGCCGGTGTATGTGTACACACGAACGCCGCTGTAGTCTCACCCGCCTGCACGGGCGCACGGGCACAGGCGGGCCGTGACAACAGACGCACGGGCAGGGACCCCATCCAGTGCGCGCGCAGGTGATGATGCGGCGGCGGCATTGTTCGGCGCCGCATGCCGCTCGGCGCCGCGGGTCCTCCGGTGGGGTGAAAGTGATTCGCACTGGTTTCCGTGCTGGCATGAGGGGGCGGAGGCTGTGGTGCGCGGAAATATTGAAAGTAGTGAAAAGTGAAATGGAAAAAAGAAGTAATCAAAGCGGCGACAGCATTTGGCGAGGGAAGGCCCCCGCGAGGAAGTGCGCCGTGCCTTTTGGGGTCGGGCAGGTGGGGGTCCCCGCCAGGTGGTCCGCTGCAGCTCGTTGCTGCGAAAGTATGAGGAAGAAGGACGTGGGGAGGCGGGGGGAGGACGCCAGGTGCGACGGCTCACGCCGCGCGCGATGTGTGTGTTGTGCTGTACGGAGGACCGCGTAGCAGCGGGAGAGGCAAGGTCCGCCACGCGATCCGGGGGCCGCCTGTATCCACCCTCCCCCAATCACCCTCTAGGCTTTCTTTGTACGCATGTGTGTTGCCCTGCTTCCTTCCGCTAGTTGCTTTCTTTTCTCCTCTCTTTCCACGCCGTTGTTTTTATCTTCCGCTCGGTTTGCTCGCGGAAGAAGCATGTGTGCCACGGACAGAACCTTGTGCGTCTACCTGCGGGCGCGTGTTCGTACGCTGCACTGCGGGACGCCGGCGTTACTGCGCCCCCCCCCCCCCCTGTCCTCTCCCCCTTTTAAAGGACTGCGTAGTGGCGGGAGGGGGTCTGCTTGCGGGTTGGATATTACCGACGAGGACGAGGTAGCGGACCGATCCGGTGTGTACCGCCCGCTGGGAACCCGGCGGTATCTCGGTCATGCCCCTCGCTCGGCGAGGAGGACATACTTGCACGGGAAGCAGAACTGTCTGGCTCAGCAGCGAAGCCTCCTCCTGCTGCGGGCACGCCGCGTCTGCGACGTGCCGATCAGTGATGTCACACCGCTGTATACATTTGCACCGTCGCTGGCAGGGGCGTGTTCCGTCTGACGAGTAACTTTCGCAGAACCACTTCTCTCCTTCCTGCTGTCTCTTTATCTGAGCAAGTAGCAGAAGACGTTGCTACATCCACTTCACACGGGCTGGCTTTCGTGCCTTTCTTTCTCGCACGAGTTGAGCGATGGATGTCTGTTTACGCCTTCCCGAGCGAGCTGCTTCTATGTAGAGGGCACTTGCGCGAGGGTGCTGATCCTCGTTTCAGTCGTTTGTGGAGCGAACTCGGCGTCATTTGTCGTAATCCTGCTCGTCGTCGGCTCCTCCTGGACCTTGTGCTGTTCACAAACGCGACCGAGTGAGTAGGCGCATCCCGCGAGTCGCGCGCGTGCAGACGCGGCGGGGTGCGATCGTTTCGGACGAGCGGCGACTCCCCTGACCCGTTCTCGACTCTTCCTGCCAAATGGAGGACGTAACTGAATTAGTTTGTGACGTGCGAAAGCCTCCCGCCTCTAATGTTTTCAAAGTTGTGTTTTTTATGTTTCGTAACCTTGGCAGTCACACCGGCAGGAAATGCGCCGGAGGCGTCGTTTACGAGCGAACGAGCTTTTTTTTTTTCCGAGCAGGTTCCAGGCGGCTGGAGAGTAGGACGGGCTGACCTTGCGACGCTGGAAGGGTGGTCATTTGGGCGCTGCCTTGTGTGGGATTCCCCGGCGAGACGGACGGCGGCACGGGATTGGCATCAACAAACGCGAGCGCTTGTCGTTTGTCCGCTTGTTGTACTAACGCTCTCGTCGTGTCTTGTAAACGGTGTTCGTAGCGCACGCAAGTCTCGTAGAAGGGTATGGAACGTACACGGCCCATCAATATCCAAAAGGAACGCCTACTGCAGCTGCGTTTACTATAAGCAGAAGTGTGACTTCAGACCTTGCTCTTCACTGCTTGTTGGCTCTCTTTTCCGAGAATCTGTCTATTCGTGCTTTCTGAGCCACTGGAATGGCGAAGGCATTTGGCATTTGGAATGCGAATCGGGTGTTCCCATTCATATTGGGCCTACCCTGTACCGACGATAGGGGTTTCGTTGCGATGGGAGCGTTGTAGACACAACTTCGTATGACGTGTTGGATGTTGTAACCGCGGTGGTTGTAACACACGTAGTAAACGAGGGCCATATAAAGCGAGATTTGCCGTTGCCGGTTGTTGCAGACTGCCCGCTACAAGTGTTCTTGAAAGGAAAGATACGCTTATAAACATGTATTTGATACTCCGTCACGTTGTGGCACTACACATACTCCGATCGCGTTCACAGTTTTAACCCAAATGTGCGAACGAGTTAAACGACTGCCCCTGTTAAGTATGTATGGCAACCGCTCAAGTATGGCAGCACCTCAGAAGTCGTTTCAGTGAAACCAGAGGAAGCTTTCAAGGGGAGGGGGGGGGGGGGGGGGGGGGGCTTTCATTATTGTCTGAATTAACTATCACGTATGAGGTAAAGTTTCACTATTGGTCGCAATAAACAGTTTATACATATACCGCCTGCTTCTGTATGGTTGCTCACCGTCATTCATGGTGAGGACGGTGATGCGACGTCCACCACGGAACTCCGTTTCCAGCCGTAGTACCCCGCACCTCCCACCAATATGTTACGGGGATGTTCGGAGTATAAGACTGTATCTACAATGCATATAAAAGCAGAGTCAATGAGGTTAAAATGGCTGACTAGTAACAGCACGCAGCAGCCAGCGTCTCGCGATCTTCGTCTTCCTCTCTCTCTTCTTCATCCTTCCGTAACATTATTATTATTATTATTATTATTATTATTATTATTATTATTATTATTATTATTATTATTATTATTATTATTATTATTAATTTTCTCAACTTGAATTTTTACTATTATATATGGGAGCCGCAGGAATACCGGTGCTTACCACTGTAGACCAACCGGGGTCTGTTCGTAGGAGGGACATTCGGTAAACGTCAATGCGGAATTTCGGTTTTGGCCGAAGTTTTGGGGGTTGTTTCCATAAATATCTTTTGGCACACCCGGTTTCGCGAGAGAAACAGTTCTCGTGGCTCGAGGTGTCGCCATTCTGCTCCGTGTTTTCCTCCAAGTTCGCGGATGTTTCAGTTGAGCCCACGGGTGGATCCATTGAAGGTCGTCTATGTGCGCGTATTACGTTAAGCACGGCTGCCTATATCGTTTCATGAATGGGACGAGCAAAGCGGGTTATCTTGGTTACGTGCCAAGGCCGCCTGTTTTTGCAGCTGCCGTCGAGCCGGTGCGTGCGCGGCCTCTCTTTGAAGTTCTTATACGTGGCGTGTGACATATCTCATTTCGGTGTTTTAAAGGGCCCCTGAAACGGTTCGGACAAATTTTGTAGGCGCATAGGGTACAGCTTAAGTAGAACATTCGCACCACAATTTAAATGAAGCGTTACGTATTAATGGAGTTACAAGCGATTAGAAGTTACCCTCCTCCCTAGCCATGCCTTTCCTCCTCAACTCGCTCGCCGAGCGAGCGGCGCTAAGCTCCGCCTTCACTGGTCCTGCGTCACGATGCGACGTCACATCGTCCACTTCCGGTTGTTGGAGCACGCCTCCTCCCGCGCGAGACCTCTCCGCTGGCCGCTTGGCCGTCGACCGAGAGCCATCGAAGCAGCGTGCGTTGCGAGCATTCTGTCGTAGCGCCGAAGGTGGCCGGTATTCCGGTAACCACAGGCAAGCCGGTCATTTCGGCAAATGACTGGAGGCATAAACTCAAGCTGATGAAGGAACTTCAGAGTAGACGTACGTGAGCAGCCTGATCGGTCTGCACTGTCCAGACACTTGTTGGCGGAGCGCTTAACCAGTCAAACGAAGCGCTAATATTGCTCTAACCAAGTGTAAAACATTTTAAACATTTATAAGAACAACGTGTTGATGATTACGCTCCTGCGAAAAATACACACCAGCAGCAAAGAAGAATGCACTTCGTTGCTGCTACTGTGTATGGTTGAGCTCTGTGCCACCAGGTGGCTGCACCGTGCAGACAATTCACATTTACCTTTCTGCTCATCTCATGGCTCATCCCGGCGCAGTCAAGCGGCCAGACCCTGTCCCCTTGCGCTTGTGTTTGCCCTATTACCGGACTTGCGAAACGCTATTGCGTTAGTAATCTTCCGCTGTAAAGTGACGGCCACAAACGCGCAAATCCTGGCGCCTATCGGATAGCCGCAGTCCGATGCGCAGCAGCCAGTTCGCTCGTATGCTGCCTTGCAGAGAGACACGATTTCGCAACTTCACATCTTTCCAGTCGCTACGTCTGCAGCCCACAACGCAACAAGGGTGATTCATCGTGCTCACGAAAAGACTGATCGACACTGACGGCGGAGCTCTCGTCAAAGACTGCGCACGTTGTAACACAAGCAGACGACACTTGCTGTGTGCCGGAAGTGCTCAAGTGTACTAAAAAACTATACTTGTGTATTCTCTTTAAGTTATTTTCTTTTTACAAAAACAAAGTAACTAACATTCCAACTATTACGAGCATCATTTGTTCACCATAAAGTTGGGAAAATTATCGACCACGCGCCCTGGTCAGCCAATCAGATAGCTCGCCCATGTGACGTCATATGGGTTATTTGCATCATATGGGTAGGGGCGGCTTAAAATTCCGCCGAGCAGTGCGCTGCGATCGACAGCGATGTGCATTTTTAAAACCTAATAATAAATTACACGCTTTACGCAGAGCACTTAGATGTGTCACTTAATGATCAGAAGGACCTACTCTAACGATTCAGTACGTTTGTAGAAAATCGCCAAAATCGTTTCAGGGTCCCTTTAAGTTCATAGCCTGGACATTGCGTAAATTTGGTTGAACGCCTATTTCGACGTGGCTGACGCCGGCGTTTGCCGCTATGAGAGACGACTAGCGTTTTTTTTGGCGACGCGCCAACTGCGCCGCTACTAAAAACTTTCCTCTCGTGTATAGCTTGCGTGTCTGGACGGGAGATGTCTTATACGGATGAAGATGTTTTCTTATAAGCTCGGACATTTGGGGCACGTCTGTGGAAAGCGAATAGTCGAGCATTTACGAGTGTGCGCACGCAGATTCCTTTCTTCGGTCTTGAGGACCTGCCCGATTTGGTTGCCGACTTCATGTTCGTATATCATCCTGGCGCATTAGGCGCAGAGTAGAACACAAAGCGAATAGGATGGTCAGTGGCGATAATTATAGTCACTGGTACCGAGGAGCCCAAATTTCAGTTTTTCTGTCCATATCAGTACTGATGCAGTGTTTTCTCCGTGATTACTCGCGGAGAAGCGTTGTCGGCTCATTGACTAGAAGACCGAAGTTCCGATTACTTTTTTCACGCCGCACGCAACGCTGAGCTGCCCCGAACTAGTCCGGGGAGTGCAGCTGAATCTGGGAGATCCTTCTGCTGAATTAGATTGAGCGTGCGTTGCCAACTTGCGATGATGGCGATCGTGCGAATACGAGTCTGCTCGAGTGGTATGTAGTACCTACATACTGCCGCGCTGTGAAAAAGCGCTTGCGCCTGTGCAGTTGGGTTGTGCGTGGCCCGACCAGCAAATACGGTGCGCTGCATTGTATACGATGCGCGACGCGCGCGCGCTCTGGGAGGCATTCGCTGAAGCTAGCGCGCTCGCTCACGTTAATCTTGGTTTGTAGCCGGCGAGCGTGGCCTGGATGTATTCCCACTCTGGTTTGCGTGGGGGTCAGCCTTGCGTCTTTGCGTCGTCCCCCGGCGTGAATAGCGTGCGCAGGGCGAACCGAACGGGCGACTCTCGCAATGTAGGGCGCCCGTGGAGGTACGGGCAGTTTGTCTGGCCGAACGGGTTTCCTTTCTATTTTTTTTTTCTTTTCGGATCGCGTTTGATGCATCTTCTCCACAGCACTTCATCTGCGATGCAGACAACCGAGCATGCTGCGCTCGGGACCGCGCAACGCACTGCTACCGTAGCGGTGCAGTACCACCGCCTCTTGAGCCTCGCGCCCCTCATTCCCGGCTGCTCTCGCGTTGGCCGGTGCGTGCTCGCACGGTGTACGCGGGACAGCGAAACGTCCTGCCTAGTCTGGCTCTCGGTAGGGGTGGCTGGCCATAGGGGGCAGCGGAGGATGCCTCTTTTGTTTTCTCGCTTGCGTTGCGGGGCTGGCCAACGCTCCGTTCTCTCTTTGATTCTCCGGTGCGTGTCCCCTTTGCTCTTCTCAACCGGAGCGCCGTCGAGAGGAGAGCGGCGGTAGGCAGCAGCACCTGCTGCTGTTGCTTCTCCTGTTGGCGTACGTGTATAACGGGCGGATCTCCCCTCCCCGCGGCAGTTACCTGCGTACGCGGGGCGGGTGGAGCGCTGTGGCAGCGGTCGCGTGCGGTCGCTGGCATCCGTCCGGCTGACCGTGACGGGGACGGCCGGGCCCTTCTCCCTCCGTGTCCCTGCGTCGTTGTTCTCTCTCGGGTGCGCTTTATCGGCCGCCGCACTGCCCCCGCCAGCGTGCGTGCGTGCCGCGTACTTGTTGCCGCTCCTGATGTCTTGGCAGTAGTGCTCTTTAGTCGTGCTCGTAGCGACAAGGAAGGGATTTGGAGTAACCGCCTCGTAGGGCTGCTTTAGAGGCGTGCTGCCGCGCACAACAGAGGAGAAGGATGCTTTATAGTTCTCGATGCTTGCGGGGCGAAGTGAGCGTTGGTGTGACGCTTCGAAGCCGAGGTGCTTACGAAAAGTCATTGAATTTTTTTAAAATTATTATTCAGCGCCTTGCACAACGGCTCAACGCCTGCAGGAACTTTATAATATTTGGATTACTCTTTGGGAAAACACGGTGTTCACGAACAACGTCAGAGAGACTAGAGAAAAGGAAAGAGAAAAACTGTTGAGATATCAGTGTTGGCGTCCTCCATTCTAATTCTCCAGCTAATCGCTTCTGGCGACATCCTTCTGTCTTCAACTGACCGAACGCGTCCGGCTTCCTTCGGTGTGGTGCTTCTACTGCCCACTGCTGTGTGACTACAGTGGGCAAGGGCTCCGTGGCGTGAGTGCATGCGTGCGGCGCTGTCCGGAAGTCTCTTCCTCCTTAGCCCTTTCCGCTGTCGCGGGTTTGAACAGCCGGCGCGCGCTGATTGGGATATCTGCAAGGGTAATCGATCCGGCCGGAATGCAAACAGATCATCTAGCAGCAAGCCCGAAAACAAGCTTAAATAGCTTAGCAATGTGCATTGTTGGGCGAGTTGGTGCAGTTGGACGATAGGAAACGAGCACAAAAATAACAGCAACGAGCAAGGACGTGGGAGAGCAGCACCTGTCCTGTGTGCTTCCTCTTTCCTATTGTTCTTTATGCTCGTTGCTGTAGTCTTGCCTAGAAAAGCACTGCAGCGGTCAGATACACCCCTAGGGTGGCACATTCGCTTATAACGTTTCATTCATTCAACACGGTTGCTACGTTCCGAAGGCTATATCGCCTATGGTGTGAGTGCAACTAATCGCATGATAGCGCGGCGTGTACATCACCAGGTGACTGCCCAGGAGCAGTCGCACTCTGACCGCTCTTCAAACGGCCTGGCCTCGGTAAATCATCAATACCGGGGTGCATGTCTTCCCTGTGACAGCGCTCTGCTGCGCTTCTGTAGCCGTCTCCTGGAACGACTGCATCTGTGTGTGTGAGTGTGCACGCGTACGTGCGTGCCGTCAGTCTTTGCAGGATGTGCCACGAAAACTGATAGGTTTGAAGCTTCGCATTTAGCTATAGGCTTTCGTTGTGACGCAAGCATGCAAAATTGGGCTCCCTTTAAGACAAACATGCATGCACCTTGAAGTTATGAATATCTTCACTTCTGCTAAATGCATGGGATGACTTCGAACTGTTGACTTTATTATGGAATTCAGCTTAACTACGTTTCTTATCGTCTTACGAGACAGCGGGAAACAATGTCCAGTGTATACCGAAGGTCACTCTGTATGTATAGGTCACATGGTCTGCTGTCTATCGTGGCAGGTGATTGCGACATGTTACTTCCTAATTCATTTGAACGCTTCCAAAGAGCCTCAGGTCCGCGCCCCTCATGACCTGTCCTTTTTTAATCGTAGTGCGCATATTTGAAATATGAAAGTGGGAAGCGCATTTGCCGCGTTATTGCTCGTGATAAATTCGTTTACGCTGTTACGTTCGACCGGCGGGGGCTGGCGATCTTCAGGGAAGCGACCATCAGAAAGGCGCCACCATGTCCGCTGAGATGACTCCCTTTGTGAAAACAACGATGCGCCGAGTCAACAGGACATCGGCGCCACCATGGCTGCGGCGGCGACTCGTTTTGAAAGGACAACAATACGTCAGTCCCCAGCCCGACGGCGCCACCATGTCTAGGAGCGGGCGGCGGAGCAAGTATTGTTAGTGTACACGCCGTCACCGGCATGGTCTGTTTGGAGCAGGGGAGCTCCTGGAAGATATTTTGCGGTGCCGTCTCATGCAGCTTAGAAGTCGTCAGTCAATGGACAGGCGCGGCGGCTACTGTCTGCGGAGTCTACTCTGGGATAAAGAGGCGCCTGCTCGGGGCAGCACCGTGTCTGCGAGAACCCGCTCACGTCGGTGTGGTCAGTGAAACCTGTGCGGAAGTGAGTGCATAAACCCTCCTCCTCAAAGGCTACGATGACTTTGGACGCTCCGTCTGGTCGAACGGCCGTTTTCCCTCACCTACGGGTCTAGGGAGGACAGAGTGTTTATAAGCAGCTGTTGCGCGGTTGCTGAGTGTGCATTCTCTTTCAGTCATGCTAGACTGTTGAAGTGTAACGTTCTCATGTAGACACTGTAAATAAATCCCATATTCCTCGTTCTCGATGAGAACAAGTCTCTCCCTTCAACAATGTCCTCAGCGTGGATAAGTTGGACGATGGCATGGGCCAGCTGCCATCTATTTCATGCCCGACCCCAACCTTAAAGCACGAGCAATGCACGCTTGTTTCTATTGCAGCGTGCTTGGGCGTGACACGCTGAACTTGCGCTTTTGTACGCACAGAGTCTTCCACGGTCCTTGCGCCAGGTTTTTGACATCTTAGTGCAACGCCATCGCCGTTTTTGTATCCTTGGAGAACGGACTTCCGTTTTGGGGCAGGAGATATTTCGCTGCCTAGGCCTCTACACTCTGTGTAAACCACTAAATGCATACGCATATGAGCACCATCGTGGTACGTGACATTTTGATCCGTGGTCGCTCGCCTCGGCCGCTGTCGCATCCTCCTGTGAAACCCATGCGTGCTTAGGCTACCGTGGGAGAGAGGATGACGGGAGAGCGTATTCCGACAGCAAAACGCTGTGGTGGCGGACGCGGGCGCGGGCCGCCACCACAGGGGCGTCCCCATCTTTGGGGAGCGACGGCGGAGAGAACCGCTCGGTGAACTGCGACCTTTGCGTGACCGTGCCGTCTTTTTCTTTTGTTTCCCCCTTTCTCTCTCTCTCTCTCTTTTCTCCAGCGCGCGCTGTGCACCGTCGGGCTCGGAACAACGACCGTCGCGAGACCGTGGCACCACGCGCTGCGCTGTGCACGCGCCGAGCGTGGCGGAGCAGGCGGCTCTCTCCCCCTTTCCTCCTCTTGATCGCGCTAGCAAAGCGTTAGCGGCGGCCGTGGCGACGAACCGTTATACTCTCCTCTTAATACCCGCCGCTCGCTCTCCTCCCGTTCTTTTACATTTTGCGGCCTTTTTTCTTCCACTCCCGTGGGGGCAACAGGTCTAGCGTCAGCTTTACCACCGGTGTCGGCAATGGCAACAGCCTCCCGTTGCCTTCCCCCCGATCAGCCTCTCGCCCACTGCTCTCTTTACTGACGTAGGTTCCGCAGTGCGGTGCTGCGCGGTCAGCTAACGTGCGCTCCGCGCGGCTGCATAGCGCCGAGTGCATTGCGCTCGGCGCCGCGGGCACGCGCACGCAGACGAGCTGCTTGCTCTCCGAAGCAGTGGCGTTGACCGCGAGACCCCCGCCTTGCTCCTCGCGCCCATGACGTCTACGGAAGGCCTGCCCGGAGACCAGAACACGCACGCTGAGCGAAGAAGCGAATCGGCAGTGATGGTCTGCGCGGTGTAGCGACTCGGGTGTCCGAGCTGTCACGAAGCTTCCGTGGCTGACGATGTACCAGGTGATCGAAAGCTCCGGGGCGACGTCCAAGAGATGAGAAAGGGGGTTTACTTACAAATTTACACGATGACGGTTTACATGCACGAGTACGAGTGGAAGCACCCTCCCACAACACTCAAGATCCAATTCTTAAGCACTTCTCTTTCCCCTTTCTCTCGTCGGGGGAATTCGCTGCTGTTCTCCTCTGTCAATCACAATCGTCGAACCGTTCGCAAAATCCCGCCCATGACGTCGCACCGTTCCACCGGACTCCGCCTCCAATGTGGCGCGATCGCCCCCGCATACGAGACAACGACGTGGCGGACTGGCAACCTGGTCGTCAACGTCGTTCCCACGGAAGTCCTCGACGTTGGCCACTTTTTTCAATTAGTGGGCCATTCGTGACGGTCCGCATGCGAGGGTCAGGTTCAGGTAGAGTAGTCTTCGCGGTAGTTGTTGCTTCCACGAAGGGCGGCGGCGGCTGTTATTGCCTCGAAGTGAGCTCCTTTCCTTGCGTGTCAGTCTATGTTGGGTCCAATCTAGTCCAGGCCGGCGCTCGTCAGCTATTGCTTTTTTTTTTTTTTTGCGGGGGGGGGGGGGGGTTACGTGCCAAAACCACTTTCTGATTATTTATGAGGCACGCCGTAGTGGAGGACTCAGGAAATTTCGACCACCTGGGGTCCTTTAACGTGCACCTAAATCTAAGTACACGGGTGTTTTCGCCCCTGTCGAAATGCGGCCGCCTTGACCGGGATTCGATCCCGCGACCTTGTGCTCGGCAGTCCAACACCATAGCCACTGAGCATCCACGGCGGGTTCGCCCGTCAG